>NC_090184.1:17703643-18303643 GCF_024679245.1 Pseudorasbora parva
TGCATATATTTGGCCATATAAGCTGCGTATGAGAACTGAATTGGTGATTGCACGCTCTCCGACAGGTGGCTTTCTTATTTTCCATGACTTATTGCGTGTAGTAACATTAAGCATGTCATATGTATGTAACAGTCATGTTTCCAGTCTATTCTCTGCTATTTGTGTCAGCCTAAAACTTTGACATTTTGTAAAAAAATAATAATTACGCATTAAAGGTGGGGTAAACGATATTTGAAAAATGCTGTATTAAAGTTGGTCGGACTGAAACAATGAGGCACAACAACAAACCAATCAGCATTAGGGGGCATATGATGGTGGAGGAGAGAGAACAAGCAAGAGGGATAATTGAATAAAGACTGTTGAAAGAGAGATGCCTGAGAGACATTACAAAAGAGAAATGCTCATTAGAATATGACTGGAAAATGAGTTATGATCAGGAAAGAGCTCTGTTACAACATTACAAAAAGATAAAGAAAAAAACAGGTATTTTAACCTTTTATACCCACACTGTAAAAAAATATTTAGAAAAAAAGTTACCTGGTTCCCTAAAAATTTTGAGTTCATTGAAATTACAATTTTGAGTTAATGCAATACATTTTTTTGAGATTCGACAACCTTTATTAAAATATTATTAACAGATTTTGTAAGCATATTGGGTAATTGTGTGTGTTTCGCAGCTCCAAATAGTGCTATTTTCATAATTTATTACATTTTTTATGTGGTTCAGATACAAAAATATTTTGAGTTTCTATTTATTAAACAAATTTCCTTTGTATCAACTTAAATTTTTAATTTCAATAAACTCAAAATTTTAAGGCAACCAGGTTACTTACTTTTTTAAGTTAAACCAACAAAAAACAACTTTTTTTTTTTTTTTTTTTTACGGTGCAGGGACAAACACACGAACAGATCAGGTCAAACTATTAAGCTGTCTAATGGAAAAAGAAGCCCTTGAAAAAAAGAGAAATATACATAGTGTATATCATTAAAATCCCTGTGCATTTAAGCTGTGAGGAGAAAAAAAGGTTAAAAGGAATAAAGAAAGACGATGGGGAGGGAAAAAAAATAAGATTCGCTTGAACGTCAGTAACATTTTTCCACAGGACAAAAGATACATTAGCCTTTGTTCACTAAAAGTCCAATAAAGCAGGGCTGCCAGTCTCAGTGCAGTTTCAAAGCTTTATTAGAACAGGCACAGTAAAGCCAGTAAATCCAGCCTTACATCTCACTGAAATAGACCCACTGCAGTGCCCTGCAGAGAGCCGCCTCAACTTCCAGTTGTTTTCCTCTTAAGCCAAATGGACACTTGGAATGTGTCGACTACCCTTTATTTCCATAAACATTCATCTCAGCACATGCTGACAGAACCACTGGGGAGAAACCCTGTGCTTTTTGTCACCTATCCCGAGATCTTGCCTGTGTGCAGCACAGCGGGAATTTGTGCTGCATTGCTGCATTTATCAAAGCGATTCCTCAAGCCGTTTTCTTCTGCAGAAATAAAAAATCCGCAAACCCAGTCACTAATGTCACATAAAGGAATTCAAATTAGCAACCAAAGAAAATTGTTTATGGTGTGTTTGACCAAAAAAAAAAAAAAAATTGTGATATGCATATGCAGTGTGCCTCCCTCACAGCATATCATCAGGGCACTTTTCACCCACATTTGCGACTAAATATAGATGTGGGTGCGAAATGTAATTAGGAACAACAACAAAAAAAAATCCTTAAAAAAATAAGTCCTAAATATCTCAAATGGCGATACAGCCAAATGATTATTCAACTTTAAAAGGCTATGATTTCACTGGATAAATACAAGTGCTGCATGTGTCAAAGTAGAAATGTTGTACTGTTGTTCATTGCGGCTCAGTTTCTGAGCAGTTCACAATCAATGAATACCATACATTCATTTGAAAAGATTACTTACTCTTGATTAGAGTTGCATGGGCAACTTACTTCTAAAATGTATACATTATACACAGTACTACCATAATACAGTATTACCAGTTACTGTCATTTGAAAGTAATTAGTTACATTGCAATGTTACTCTCTCGCTCTCTAAATTGTAATGTGTTACACTACTTTTGCGTTACTTTCCACAAACAAACCACAAAAGCATGACTAGGAATTCTAAAATGCTAAATTGTAGTTTACTGCTGCTCATTATACATCCAGTGGAGGGCGATGTATAGCATAATGACTGTGTAGGACGGCTCATGGCACAATACAATAAGTAACAATTACTGTCAAAATCACGAAAGTAGAAAAACGACCAAATTATGGTAATTTATGGTAGAGATACCAAACACAATAGAGATAGAGCACACTATAATGCAACCTATAGCCTAACGACATGCCGATGCACAACCTCACAACCTTCCTTTCATTTCTATTCTTATATTTTTTTAAAGCACAAACCTGGGATGCATTGGGTAGTCTCTTCACTTCTAGGGTTCAAGCTGCATGGCAGACAGAGAGAAACGTAATGTATGCTGCTTTGTCTTGCACGCTCCTTGTCTGCAGCGTTCTGTTTCTTCTCCGACCCTGAGGCTCTCACGGTTAGCTTAGTGTTAGCGTGACACCGGTCCAGGTGTTTCTTCAGGTTACAGAGAGTTCCCTCTGTGTCGCACATTACACTTGACTTTTACGTTTTTGTCCCTTTCTCACACGATCTGAAACTAAAGGGAGTATGTCCATCTCACAAATGTAGAATCTGTCTAACATCGAATTCCAGCAGAATTTTACCCACAATTTTTATTTTTATTTTCTAGTGCTGGAATGTCTCACGGTAAATTCTTTAATAAAAAATTAACACCACCAATTTGAGTTAAAATGCCATTATATGCGTTACTGATATTTTAACGTGTAGGTCTATAATATTACCAACATTTTATTAGCAAGGCCTTATATTAAGGTGTTACAGCAAAAAGATAGACATGTGCTAGTCATATAATTAGAATATCAACAAAAACACTAACTCCGTTCAAAAAGTTACATTTGTATATTATATTCATTCATTACAAACAGACTGATATATTTCAAATGTTTATTTCTTTTAAAATACAAATTCATTATCTCAGGAAATTAGAAAATTACTTAAGACCAATACAAAGAAAGGATTTGTAGAAATCTTGGCCAACTAAGAAAAGTATGAACAAAAAGTATGAGCATGTACAGCACTTAATACTTAGTTGGGGCTCCTTTTGCCTGAATTACTGCAGCAATTAAGAACAGGGATACCATGGTCCTTAAACCAGGTACTGGTTGCTTTGGGACTGTATGTAGGTGCCAAGTCCTATTGGAAAATTAAATCTGCATCTCCATTAGGTTGGTCAGCATCAGGAAGCATGAAGTGCTCAAAAATGTCCTGGTATACGGCTGCGTTGACCTTGGACCTCAGAAAACACAGTGGACCAACACCAGTAGATGACATGGCACCCCAAACCATCACTGACAGTGGAAAATTTACTCTGGACCTCAAGCAACGTGGATTGTGTGCCTCTCCTCTCTCCCTCCAGACTTTGGGACCCTGATTTCCAAAGGAATGGCAAAATTTACTTTCATCAGAGAACATAACTTTGGATGAATCAGCAGTCCTTTCTGTCTTTAGCCCAGGTGAGACGTTTCGGAAGCTGTCTGTTGTTCAAGAGTGGCTTGACACAAGGAATGCAACAGCTGAAACCCATGTCTTGCATACGTCTGTGCGTAGTGGTTCTTGAAGCACTGACTCCAGCTGCAGTCCACTATTTGTGAATCTGCCCAAAATACTGAATTTGGGATTTTCCTTAGTTGTCAGTTATAATCATCCAAATAAAAATAAATAAACATTTGAAATATATCAGGTTGTGTGTAATGAATGAATACAAGTTACACTTTTTGAATGGAATTAGTGAAATAAATCAACTTTTTGATGATATTCTAATTATATGACCAGCACCTGTATATTATAATTACTTTTGCAATGCGTTACTCCGAACACTGCTGTTGATGAATTATGACAATATTTACTTTATAGTGTTCATATTGCAATATGTGGTAGATGGTTGTAAGAGTGCATATATATTTTTGAATGGGCAGTCGCCAATTGTAAAACAGACATTTCAAAATAAGAGTTCAAGTGTATTTCAATCAAAAGTCTCGTATTATGCATAACGTCAGGATTATGCTTATAGTTTAGTTGCCTTTTTGATCCCATGCATTTGACACTTCAATGAAAAAATATAATAATAATACTGCTTGATGAAATTGCTTAATTAAAATGAGCTAAAGCAACACAATTGCTATACATTTTGTTGCCAAACTTAATTTGATTGTGTTCAGTCCACTTAAAGTCAAACTGAATCCGTTTGTGTTACATTAATGATTTGTGTTGCATTAACTGAAACTGGGCGGGGATTGTTAGTTCCCAGCATGATTTGCATATGGCAAAATCAAGAGCAAGTAAAATGTTGTTATTTTATATGTAAAAGTGTGTTTTTTTTAACGTATTTTTGAGCAAAATCTGAAAGCGGAGACTTGATTGTGTTGAATACAGTTTAAAATTCAATTATGTTGGAATTATTATTTAAACTATTGTGGGTTATCATTGTGGAGAAGAATGGAAAATTTGCTAGTCTGTGGACTAAAACAACCAATGTCATCATGGCTTTGCTGAAGGAGCTATTAATGCAGCATTTAAGATACTAATTTGTGCTCTTTCTAGCAAAAAGTTTGTCAGCTAGCTAGTGCAGTATAATTCAGTTGTGTAACATTAAAGTATATGAAAATTAAATGGATGAATGAATATATGGAATTGAATGTCTGAATCATGACAGGAAGTCATATAAAATTCATTTTGAAACTACTTAATTGAGTCACTAAAAATGTATTCATTCCATAATGTTGAAGTTACATGAACAAATGATGTTTGTTTAACCCAATTAATTAATGTGGGACTGATGTTTAACCCAATTAATTTATTTTTAAAATGCAAACACGAGGGGAGTCTGAACCCACAAATGGCGGATCAACAAGCTACTACATTTCTCTCGGATGCGGTAGGATTCAATAAATTGAATGTGGAGGATTTTAACTGTGACAAGATGATTGACAGGGCAGTTTAAACGTGACAGGATGCACGCAGAGCTGTCCGTTAAAGATGACGAAGCCCAGAGCTTGCAATCTTCTGCTACACACTCAAAGGTATCTACTTTTCCTTCACAAAAAGACTACATATACTTTTAGTTCATAGTATAAGTAGGTGAATTGGGACGCAGCTTTTGTCTAGTTCAAGTAAGTTAAAATCATTAAATTATTCATAAATCATCAGGCCATTTACATCAACTGCAAACTTTTAATGTGTCTGGATAGCCTGAGAATTTTGTGGCCTGAGAATGCAACCTTTGAAATAAGTTTTTGAAAACGATACCGTTAACAACTCCATGTAAAGTTTAAAAATGTAAAATATTGTGTGTTTAGTCTATAAAAATGCCCATTTAATGCCTATGTGCTCAGGTGCGTAGCCTATTTACAAGGGGACACTGCCAACTTGTCTGGCATGCGTTATACAACATTTTTAGTTGTTTTTGCAGATCCTTGTGAATGGAAATCCTTTTGATAACTTTGTCATCAGAACAAACATTGTTTCTCCAGTTCAGTTAGATCTTGATTAATTTACATGATCATTTTACATTACTTGATCATTTTACATTTCACTGCCGGTTGTATTCTGTATAACTGTGTATGTGACAAATAAAACTCTTGAACTTGATTATTCCCTAGTCAGTTCCCTTAGTTCCTAATTACATTCATCTGTTGAGCATCATGTCTCCTATGTATTTAACGCCCGAGTTTCCTCAGTTCTTTGTTTGGTCTCGTCTTTGCATTATGTGGTTATACTTCATTCCTGGTAATCTCCTGCGCATCTCCTTGTTGAATTTATTATTAAAAACAGTTTTAGTTCCCTGCTTCTTGCGATTCATCACAACAAATGTGGCACAGAGTTTTCCTTGGTTATCATTGGTATTTGCACAATAAACTGCATTTGGCATGTAATTCAAAGTAAACTCTTGTAGCTTCTGTCTGGGCTGCCCCATCACAGGAAGGAAAGACTAAGAACAGAGATTGCTATTATGCAAATATTGAGAATGAGGAGATATCACGACACCGCGCCCCGCCCCCTTCCGCCATTTTGGGAGGATGGTCAGGTATTGGATTCGGACAGAGACTGGAGAAGAGATATTCTCATGATTACCATGTACATCATTTTCCAAACTCAATGGAACATGACGTTTTAATCCACCCCAGCCGATGAGAGAAAGCAGCTGCTGGTAAACATACGCCATTATTTCACCACAGGGTGTCAGTCATAGTCTTACTAGTGCCGCGAGGCTGGAGTGTGTTGACACCTGATGAATATGATCCTTTATTTATTTGTATTAAACATTCTGAGAACTATTCTGTCATTTTTCATTGTCAATAATTTTATTTTATGTAATTTACATGTTAATGCCAAAATGATTAATAAAGTAACTTAGGCCTATAGCTAGTTGACTGTCATTTTCCTCTAACGTAACATGTACGTACTGAGCATTTAGTCTACTTAAGACTGGACTAAAAGCACCAGCGCACAAGCGTTCCTTGTTATTAGTTAAATTCATTTAGAAATGTAAACTCGTCATCAGGTATAAAATACGGTCAGTATGAGAAAAACGCTGTTAATGAGAGGACGAGCATTAGACTGTTGCAGGATAGTGGGGAGATATATTTATTTATCATTCAGAATGCACAATGGACTGCATTTATATGGACTGCATTTATATAGCGCTTTTATCCAAAGCGCTTTACATTTTGCCTCACATTCACCCATTCATACACCGACGGCGGTGTCAGCCATGTAAGGCGCCATCCAGCTCGTCGGGAGCAGCTGGGGTTAGGTGTCTTGCTCATGGACACTTCGACACTTGGTCAGGTGGAACCGGGGATTGAACCACCAACCTTCTGGTTTGTAGACAACCTACATGAACCACTGAGCCACTGCCGCCCTGCCGCACAAAAAAATATATAGAAACATTTCAGGCATTGTGGTGGCAAGAAAAAAACTGGTAACAAGTGGAGGAAAATGGGCAAAATCTACAGTATCAGAGAGAAAATGTGCTTTTATTTGGCCTAACACTTTGTAGCAGAGTTGCTGTTGTCCCCAATTGCTTCCACTTTGTTATAATACCACTGACAGTTGACTGTAGAATATTTAGTGGTGAGGACATTTCACTAATGGACTTATTGCACAGTTGGCAACCTATCCCAGTACCACGCTTGAATTCACTGAGTTCCTAAGAGCGACCCATTCTTTCACAAATGTTTGTAGAAGCACCTTCATGCCTAGGTGCTTGATTTCATACACCTGTGGCCATGGGACTGATTGGAACACCTGAATTCAATGACTTGAATTGGAGGGGTGTCCCAATACTTTTGGCAATATATAGTGTATGTTTACACAACATTGACATACTCAAAACAATCTCTGTTTACACAGATATGCAAAAGATGCCTAAAAATGCTGTATGATGCATACCAGGCCAGTAGTTGCAGATGCTGAAAACAGTGTTGTGTAAACACCCCCTTAGAAAAGCTTACGTGGAAGAAAGTAATTGGGCTATAAACTTGCTTAAAGTTTGTTCTCCCAAAAATAAATCAGCAGTTACGCCCCCTCATCCTACAACGATATGACGACTTCTGTGGAACAGAAGAAAAATGCATTCCATTGAGCTGCTTTTCCATTGTTTTTCTCCATAAACATTCTCAAGAACAGTGTGTTTGGGCTTGCATCTCACATCATGAGACATCATTTGTTTACAGCCACAGATGTCGAAAACTCCTGCATCCCTCTTTCACAAGAATGCACATCCATATTTTAATCATAGAGAGATGAATGCACAGGGTTAGTTAGGTTAAAAGCTTTTCAAGCATGCATGTTTATCAATATTTAATATTAGGTTGTGCTGGCAAAGCATTTTTTTCAAACAGTGCATGCTATACAGTAATAACAACTCCATCAATACCGTAATGAAAAAGCATTACTTTAGCAGTTTAAAAGCAATATTTGAATACCAGTCATGGTAAGCAGTTTGTTTAGTAGAAAATTTTATTTTTAAATCACTCTTGAGCATGCACAAATATTGGGTAAAATAAGCCGTTTTTAATTGCCACCTTCATGGATTGATGGATTTACTTTCCATCGAGCTTGTCGTAATGCACTCTGAGACTGCCTTCTCTTTTGAGAATACTTATAATACTGACTTGGAATTGGCTAAAAAACCAAGGTGTCTTGGGAAGCAGCGTACAGTAATTAGGCTTGCTACCTTTTAAAACAACCTTGATGCCTGTAGCGCACATACAGTATGATGCCTTAAAATACTGCCTCTGTAGTGAGTTCACTAGGTTTTGTAGTGACAAAGTGACTGTTTATTTGTAATTTACTCGACTCCATCTAAAAGGCACTCAATCATTACTTATACAACAAGGTGCGCACACCCGTTGGATGAGTTTGGAGTTCGAACCTGTGACCTGATTAAATTAACTTCGACCAACCTGACACGCTGAATAATTCAAGTAGCAATGTGTGTTGCTGTAGCTCTCAACTAAAGTGAGCTTAATGGGCCCCTGGAGATCCATTTACAGCAACCGAGTTTATAAACCAGTTGGGTGGGAGAAAATCCTTAGTAACTGCTGTCAGGATGTAACGTTATTCATGGCATCTGAACAAACATCTAGGAGTGATCCAAGGACACCGTCTTTAATTAATGAACTGTGATAAGTAAATGTTGTGGCCAGAGACACTCATCAATTGCCTGTTTTGTTTTAATTCTATAGAAGAAGAAAAAAATGCCCTAATTTCCCTCGGCTCTTTTCCAAAGACTCAATTGAGAGAAATGAGTCAAGAAAGCTCCAATCAGGTAATTTTGTCTTTCATCTTTAAATACTACATTTTTATTAGTGAAAGGCTATAGCAAATGGTAATTATTTATTTGGACTGACCTATAATTAATAACACGGATTGGCTTCACAATTGCCTTTTCAGATTTCCAGAATGAATCATTTCAATTAACTTGCCTCTCATTCATCATGATCTTTTATCCCTGTGGGCACTCTGAAGAGACAGTTAAACTCTTCAGCACAGCATAGGCATGATTGACAGACAGGTTCCCTTTCGCAAGCTGACGCTTATTGTGAGACTCATTCAGATCCTAATACTCGCAGGCCCTCTGGCTACAATACGACAAGGCCGTTGTAAAAGGATGATTATGTAATCAATAAAAAACGGCAAGATGAAAGGGATGCGTCATTCCATTTACATGCCGCCATACACTGACTTCTGAATACCGCCACAGTTGTGCTGGTCATTTGGGTTTTCGGAGATTGAAGGATGAAACACTGGAGGTGTGATTGTGGGAGTGATAAAGTGATGAGAAGAGACTTGTTTTAGTTTTAATAAACACTGATTGATTATGACGCTCACACTCTAATCAGACTCATTTAGAGCGCTGAGAGTGACATTCAAAATTCCCATTTGAACAAGAAATTACATTCTTGCCAGTCCCGTTGCCCTTGGCAAGATCAGGCATAACAGGTCTCACCTGAAAAATAAACAAAACTACAAAATCCCATAATAAGTTAAAATTATGTTGGGGAATCATGCACAATAAGACAAAAATATATTAAAATAAGCTCCCAAAAGCGCCTTAAAGAGGTCTAATTATGCTCTTTTAGGAAGTCTTGATTTTGTTTTTAGAGTGTAATATGCTTTCATGCTTGATTGTTCAAAAAAATACATTATTTCTCACATATTTTACATTATCACAGCACCTCTCTCCCCAGGCTCCCCCGAACACGTTATTTAGTTACACCCCTCCTTCCAAAATACAAACTGTGCTATGATTGGTTAACTGGTCCAGTGTGTTGTATTGGGGAAAGTTACTTGCATTAAATGATAAAAAGTAACTAATGTGTTACTTAGTTACTTTTTAAGAAAAATGTGTTACGCTACTTTTTCTCACCTGGGCTGTGCCTGTTTTTTTTTGTTTGTTTGTTTTTTAGATTAACAAAAAAGTTTTAATTCTGAGCAAATGTAAAATGCCCTTTGACACCAAAGTTAAAATAATAAGAAGGAAATGCAAATTGACGTGTACAGTAGAAAGTTCAAACAAACCATTCAGCAGTGCTGCCATTCTGGACTGCAGAAGAAAAGGATGCAGGTATTATTATTCTTATTGTAAATATTAAGGATGGCGTCAATTTCAAACCAATTTAAGCCTGATTCAGACTTGAGAATGTTAACAAAAAAGAAGATCTTCCAAGACAGATTTTATGAACGGACTTTGCAAGCATGGATTCCAATTAGAGTCCAACATGCAGATCCATGCACACATTAACGCAAAGGTCGGCAAACTTATGGTACATGGAAGAATAATCAATAAAGCGGGCACCTGCTAATTGTTTGTCAGATCTCAAGGAACAAGGGTTACAATCACAACCCAAGATATTCCCTTTTGGGGGCTAGAGTTAACCAGTCATCTGTGGGGTGGTGGAGATGTGGACCACCCTTAGAGGCCTGCGCATAGTGTCCTCAAAACAATAACAGTTCTTAGAAATGTTTTCTCCACTCTAGATTGGCAAAGGATGAACCTCTTCAACCCCACTGACTTGCATTTCACCTCCTGAAACCTCTTGACGTTTGAATGAACCGAGCAGCCAAAGAGTTCTATCTCTCTCCTTGATGCGCAAGCATAAATGTCTCTCGGCCACCACCAATGCTGCAGTGGAGCGGCTGATGCTGTGGGTCGTCTCCTTAGTGGCCTGGAGAGACAGGTCAGTGGCCCAACATGGTTCGTTAAGATCATCAGGACCAACCTCCTAACCCTCATCTAGTTCTCTGAGCAGGTCTGTTTGGTATGCCTGCATAATTGCCATCATTTTGGGACAATTGCCAAATTAGATGTAGAATGGCAGGGTTTGGTGGGCAGTCCTTGAGGAATGATGCAACGTTGTGTGAGAAATATGATGCTAGTGTCTCTTTAACCTGCTGCATCATCCGATAGCCTTTCTCATACGAGCTCAGGATGAAGGAATAATGATGTACTGTGGGGCTTGTTAACTCTTTCCCCGCCAAACACGTAATTTTCTGTTATTTATGAGAAAACGCATCCAGGCCAAAAACTGAATTTTCCCGGGTTTTCGTGGTTTAACTGTTAGACGCTAGGGGCTTTATTACACATCTCCTGAATGAGTTCTGAATCTCCTGATCAAAACCCACAGAAGTACAATCTTTTGTAATCATATGCATATGAAAAACAATGGGATCATCAACATTAAACATCATATAAATCAAAACTACCTAATGTTAGTGAATGATATGTGGACCCAGGATGAGCTACAGGACTGTGAAGCATTAGGGGTGTTGATGGACTCGATCTACTCCATCTGTGTTAGATCATCGTTCTGAATCTGATCTGGAAATAGTCTTTCACAAAAACGTGATTTTCTCAGCTTTATGTTTAAAATGTTGCTTTTTTATTAAACTTACCCGTATTCAAGTTTTGATAAAAAACGAATGCATGAAGCTAGAATAAAACATTTTTTTGTTGTTGTTTAAAAGAAGAGGGTCAGCTCTTTCTTTTTATATATGGCATGCTCAGATATTCATAAAACAAAATATTCTATGCGCTATAAAAATTTGGTGAAAATGGTCAAAAACCCTGGTGGGGGCTGGCAACTTTTTTTTAAACGCTGGTGGGAAAGAGTTAAATATCAGGAGAATTGCCTTTTCCATGATCTTGAGATAGGAGTGTGGAGATCCAACACGATCTCATGGTAATGTGTATTAATAGTACGAGTGTGAAATGTCATGGAATTGATACGCCAAAATGAGTTTTGGCATGCAAATGTTATGCAGTTTGCCACGTGCATATGATACGCACTTTATGGCATGTATATGACACGCTCTTGGGTAGATTAGGGTGGTGGGTTCGCATGTATAATACGCCATAAAGTGCGTATCATACGCACGCGAAAACCGCGTACCACATGCACGCCAAAACTAATTTTAGCATTTACATTCCACGAGATTGCACACTAGTACTATTTATACGCATTTTTCTTAAGATTGGGCTCGGAGATCAGGAAAAAAAGGAAGCCCCGATGTGGAGGCTGTTCTTGGCTGAACAGCGCTCATCGAGTTTTCTCTTCTTATGTGCTTCCTGCTTCTCTGATGGCAAATCAATAATTAATTTGGCCACAGCATGAGGGACAACCTCCAGTAGCTCCTCCTATGCTAAGGAAAGAGGCAGCGAGTCCTTAAAATCATCCTCCTGGATGCTGAGAACATCTACCTCCTTGGAGGGTCCGTATCCAAGCAAGCAAGGGACGAGAAAGGGCCAAAGCCATCTTGAGTATCTCTGCCAGCTCCATCTATGACACCCATGATCTGAGGGTCCAGAACTGCGGGGAGCGCAAGCCTGACCTGCCTCATTAAACAGGGCCAGGCGAGAGCAGAGCGTTCTGAGTGGAAGATAATACACATAATGTACACAGGCAGCCCCCTCAAGAGCTGCCCGTGCATGCTCCACTCCCAGGCAATGAACACAAAGCTTGTGTGTCTCCCCAACTGTAATATAACTTGGGCAGGGAGTCAAACACCCTATCTTTATTTTCATTTTATTTTCAGGACAAACAGTACCAAATAAGACAGATAGTTTTACACACATAGTGCTTGCTGGAGAACATACAATGGACACTTTACTATCCCATGAGTCTATTGGAGAGGATTTGTCAGTGGCAGTGACATGACAGAAATGAAAGCTTTAGCATTCTGCGGGGAATACTCAATTACTACGTCACTTAATGCCTTCACTCTAATCCAATGATATTCTCATGCTCACGGTATAAAGGCTCTGTACTTACACGTTTGAGTTCGCAGACACTGAAGCGACGATTACCCCCATCCTCCCCACCACCACCTGGATGGCCCTGTCCATACCCTCCTAGGGGGTCGGCTGTGCCCCTGCCCTGCTCTTCAGGCAGGAATTGCAGATCCGAGACCCTCAGATTATGCACTACGGACGGGGCCTTTGCCAAATGACTCTGTACACTATCATCTTGCTGAGCTGTTAATAAATGCACTATTGTCAATATATTTCTCCCGAGTCTTTCTGGTAGAACTGACACTGTGGTCAAGTAAAAAAGGCAACATGGCGGATATAGTAGATCCAGATAGAGTTGTGCAGGTAGGATGTCACTTTGTAGGCCAACTGGCAGTTAGCATCACACTGGGTCCCTCGATAACGGATTTTCCCAAAGGCTTTAAGATTATCACTATAAAACAAATATACTATATATGCAAACTAGTTGCTAGACTTCAACATCAACATCAATAAGCTTCCAACAACTCTTTCTGTTTTTATCTAAAAACATTTTTCCAGAATGTTTGAGTTATAAGTAAGTTGATAATGTACACCCAGCCGGTTGTTATCACAGAATAAACCCCAACAGAGTGATCAGGACTTGCATCAGTCTGAAGGGGTTTATTCTGCGATAACACCCAGGCTGGGTGTACATTATCCTGCTTATTACACTGCTACTAGTCTCAAATATATAATTATTAGACACAAAATTGTCTTGAGATTAAATATTTTATTAGCTCTTACGCAAAGCTTCCGTGAAGAAAAACAGTTCCAACCTGCTTTAAGCGTTTATCTATTGCTGAAGATTTGCCATGCCCTTGCTAAATGTAGAATGAAACCAAGCCTATGGTTTACTCACCCTCAAGTTATCGTAGGTGTATATGACATTCTTCTTTCAGACAAATACAATCGGAGTTATATTTAAAAAGTCCAGGCTAACGTTAATCCAAGCAGTAGTTGTAGTTGTGTTTGAAGTCCATAAAAAAATGCAGCTGTCCGTCAAATATCGTGCTGCACATGACTCCGATGGGTTAATAGAGCCTTCTGATTCGAATCGATGCGTTTGTGTAAGAAAAGTATCTATATTAAAAACGTTATAAAGGAAACCTGCCTTGAAGTCTTCCATTGTAACCCACGGCTGTTTAAGTCACAAAATGGCGCCAGCTTTAAGCATAGAAGTAGTACCGGTCAAGATAACTCGTAGTACCCGTATAAGCGGGTGTTATCTGGAAATAACATACCGCTGGAATGCGCGATTGACCAATCAGAATCAAGTATTTCACAGAGCCGAGTAATAATAGTTTATAAAAGCACAGTTATAGGCATAAAAAGTTTACCTCTTTGGAATGATGATGTTTAATCTCCCCGACTGCCTATATGTAGTTCCTTTTAATAACTTGTTAGCGACTGCTTTTTTAAAGACACGTAACAGCTTAAAATAATCACGGGTGGGGTACTACTGATGTATTTTTTGTTGTAGAATAAAACGTCAAAGTGTCTTGAGCTTGTGTTAACCCCACACCTTATTTCAGCCATTTAACCAAAACCCCATTCAAAAAACCATTGACTGTGCTAAAATGCTAACTCGCTTCTTAAGTTTTTGCCTATAGAGTGATGTCATACCCACACCACTCTATTATTTTCATACTACACACATTCATACTACATAGAACTTATTTTTTTAGCAGTCATGAATTAATTACTTATTCAAAATAAGTACCTACATGCATCAAATCTGAATAAACACTTTTGTTTTCTCATAATATACACTGCACATCACCACATTTTTCAATGATTCTCAAACGACTAGACAGATGAATCAGTCTCTCTAAATCCCTCTGTTCCACAAGCTACTCTGTTCTGATTAGCCAGATTATCAACTGTATCAATAACAGTGCATAGCCGACCACTAACATGAAAGTTTGTAAAACAACATATTTCGAAAACCCTGTAGAAAACACATACATAAATTATTATTCATACTTACAGGTGGGGATTCTGAGGAGCGAGTTTGTCCAAATAAATTGGGTACTGACCCATCTTTCAAGAGCAAGCGTTTTGCGAAACCCGCATTGAACTCCGAAATTTAAGAAGCGGTCGTCAGTAAAATCCTGTGTTGAAGGACGGGTCAAGTTCTTTATGGGCGGAAAATGTACTACATAGGCGGGCATTATGCAAATATCTTATCTAGGGACGTTGAGTCGTATCACAGTGGGATTTCAATTACAGAAGACTCGTTTAGACGTTCAGAGTCGATCCTTGTTATTTTTGGGAGAAAATTACATTATTTATTGTGGTCTTTCAACTTTACAACTTTGCAGATGATAACATTCACAAGCTATTACACACTGAATGAAAGGGAATGTTTGAAAAACCATAATAGGGACACTTTAACTTTTAAATGCATCATTATGCAAACATGTGAGGAGAGTCTCCACATAAAAGAACAACGACTGTCAGATCAACGTGCTACTACATTTCTCTCCAATATTGTAGAAAATTCAAATCAATGGAATGTGGAGGATTTTAACTGTGACAAGATGATTGACGGGGCAGTTTAAAGAGCAACAGGATGCACAAAACTGAGTGACAGAGCGGCCCGGTAAAGGTGCAATTATAACAAAGTAGTATGTCCCAAAATGTGCCTTCTTCACAAAAGCAGTGCATACTTTTAGGGCATAGTATGAGTAAGCAAATTGGGAAGCAGCAAGGGATTTACAGAGAAAAACCCAGCAGCATTTAGCTGGTAATGTGACTCACATGGCAGCTTCCATAAGGCGAGCTGTTCTGTAGAATCAAAGTTTTATTAGGCTACAGAAAGGTGTATATTTTATACGCATTTCAAAAATACTATTTGTTTCTTATGGCTATTTTTAATGAGGAAACAATGACTGAGTACACCATTTTCAAGTTTGTTACAGCACAAGCCCCACTAGTTGCTGTGGATGTATAAATGCAACAACAGCTCAGCATGTAAACATCATCTATTCTCAATTTCACTCACTACCGAGCTCCAAAGTGCTTCTGGAACCAATATAAGCACAAGAGTTGTTTGGGGGTTTCATTAAACAAGTTTCAATGGGCATACAGCTGCACACAAGCCTGAGATCAGTACAGACACACTCTCTGGAGTGATCACCAATCACACGTCATAACACAATATCTGGCAGTCTGACAACACTTGCCCAAATGCATATGCCAACTGTAGAGTTTGGTGGAGGAGGACAAATGGTTTGGGACTGTTCCATGGTGCAGAATAGGCCCGTTCGATCCAATGCAGGAAATTGTATCTAAAATCAACACCATGCAAATGATACTTGGGGTGATTTTGTGCTAAGAATTTTGGGGGATGCTACTGCCAGGTTTCAGTATTATAATGTCCCAATGCACAAAGTGTAGTCCAGAAATGCATATAAACATGTGTTTTAGGCCCCTCATTATGAGCTTAGCACTTTTGTGAATTTTGATTTTGCATAAATACAGCATCTCATTAAAATATGAATAATATTATTAAAATATTTCACAATAATAATAACAACACAAAAATACATGAATTTATGTATGACTGAAAACAAACCTTCTGAAAGCCAAAAACCGGAATTTATCAAGAAAAACCCAGCAGTATTTGGTTGGTCAAACATGGCAGTCTCGATAATATTACCCATGATGGCTCCATGTAAAATTAAAAAAACTTTTATTAATCTATATTTTAAATATATTTCAAATATCTAAAATAAATGTAATAAGAAATCAATGAATGAGTGCATTTCCAATACCAAAGTTGTGTATTTCATATGTTCGCATGTTTGAATGCTAAAGATATGTGTACATTACTATAGGAAGGAGGAGGCGAATTGCCTTTGTTGCTTAAAAGAGTATAATAACAGGTCTATAGGGCCGACCTCTTATAATATGTGCCAAGGGGCCTCGCGGGGCCAGATCGTGGTAGAATTTGATAGGCATGCACTTCACCATGTCCTTAACTTATCAAACATATCCCATAACTGCTTCATTAAATCTTGGATACAAGTAAAATCTTTGAAGTACACGCTATAATTTCAGTGTAATGATACCGTTCCCCCATGAAGTGGAGGAACATCAGCAACATCAGCAGAAAAGTTTCTTCCACCCTTCCTACCTCGACTACTGTACTTAATTAAAAAACACATTAGTTCATGTTTACTGTTATGTGCTGTGGCAAAGAGACACCGACCAAATGAGGACAGGGAAGTTCCCACAGGGAGTGTCTGTATCTTTAGCTGTTCATTATAAGCGCTATCTAAAAATATCTGGAAAGGGTCATAAACAAGGCTTAATAATAAGCAAAGGCTTCAAATATTTACTGAAAGAAAATAAAATGTCATTAGGTAATGTCTGTTCTATTGCTGAATAACATTTAATCCAAGAAAAAGGAAATATCTTAAAGGAAATTTCAGAGAGTCATTGGAAAGCATTAGATCTGGTGACTGTTAGGGCCATTTTAGTACAGTGAACTCATTGTGATGTTCAAGAAACCAATTTGAAATGATTCAAGCTTTGTGACATGGTGCATTATCCTGCTGGAAGTAGCCATCAGAGGATGGGTACATGGTGGTCATAAAGGGATGAACATGGTGAGAAACAATGCTCAGGTAGGCCGTGGCATTTAAATGATGCGCAATTGGCACTAAGGCCGTGTGTCCACCAAAGCGTTTTAAGCCAGCAGAAAACGCTAGGCGCTCAGCTGAAAACGCCTCGCTGTGAGCGCTTGAGAGCGTTTTGGCAGGCAGCGTTTTTTTTCTTCAGCTGAGACTCTTTGCTTGTTATGATATGGAAAATCGTCTCGGGTTACTATTGTAACCCTTGTTCCCTGAGAGGGAACGAGACACTGCGTCGTCGAGTGACGACACTCTGGGAACGCCCCCAGCGTGACGGCTCTGAAGTATGAATGAAATCAGCCACCAATCCGATTGGTGCAACGTCGTGACGTAACCGGCGACGGCGTACACGGAAGCTATAAGAAGGCGCCGCCCCAAACAACAGACAGCCTTTGCGATGAAGCGAGCGCTCTACGTGTAGGTGTGGCGACGAGACGCAGTGTCTCGTTCCCTCTCAGGGAACAAGGGTTACAATAGTAACCCGAGACGTTCCCTATATCGAGGGAACTCAACACTGCGTCGTCGAGTGACGACACTCTGGGAACGTCAATACCCACTATGCCACACCGAGACACGCCCATCCTGGTGTGAAGCTGGAGCCCAGGCACACTCAGGACGCAAGCACTCTAGCACCCGGCGTAGCCGGGAGGTCCAGCTTATAAAATCTTATAAAGGTGTGTGGATTAGCCCAACCCGCCGCCTCACAAATCTCAATAAGTGAGGCTCCCGAAAGGAGGGCCACCGAGGAGGCCAAGCCCCTCGTAGAGTGAGCCCTCACGGCCATGGGTGAAGGCATATTGCGCACCCGATAAGCCGTGGCTATCGCCTGCACGATCCAGTTACTAATAGTCTGTCTCGCCGCAGGCAACCCTTTCTTAGGGGGGCCAAAGCACACCAGAAGCTGGTCCGATTTCCTCCATTGAGCCGACCTGTCTAGATAGATCCTCAATGCCCTAACCGGGCAGAGCAGGTGCAGCCTAGCTTCCTCTGCCGTCGCGTGAGGCGGAGGATGAAAAGCCTGAAGAAATACTGACCCCATCCCTGAAGATGGGACCTTGGGCACGTAACCCGGTCTGGGATGCAAGATAGCTTTCACCCCGCCCGGGGCAAACTCCAAGCAAGTAGGCGTGACCGCCAATGCCTGGAGGTCCCCCACTCTCCTCAGAGAAGTGATGGCGAGGAGAAAAGCTACCTTCAGGGTCAGATTTCTCGCCTCAGCCGACTCCAATGGTTCGAAGGGGGCCTCAGCCAACCCTTCCAGAACCACTGCCAGGTCCCAAGCCGGGACTCTGGGATGAGCCGCAGGCCTCAATCTCCTAGCCCCACGGAGAAAACGCACAACCAAGTGGTGTCTACCCAAAGGGCCCCCTTCCAAAGGCGAGTGGAAAGCCCCTATGGCTGCCACATACACCTTCAGAGTGGATGGGGTCAAACCAGCGGAGAAACGGTCTTGGAGGAACTCCAGTACTGAAGCGACTGCGCAGTCAACTGGGTCCACCCCCCTTTCTCTACACCAGCTAGTGAAGACATTCCACTTTAGGCTATACAGTTTCCTCGTAGAGGGAGCCCTAGAGCTGAGAATGGTCTCAACGACCTCTTGTGGCAGACCCTCCTCTAGGTACTGTGCCCCCTCAGAGGCCAGACCCAGAGGTTCCACAACTCTGGCCTGGGGTGGAAAATCACACCCCCTGCCTGAGACAGCAAGTCCCTCCTCAGAGGGACCTGCCACGGGGTTCCGTCTAGAAGTGCCACAATGTCGGAGAACCAAGCTCGGGACGGCCACCGGGGTGCCACTAATAGGAGGCTGACGCCCTCCCGGTGGACTCGCTCTAGAACTCCCGGGAGCAGAACGATCGGGGGAAATGCGTACAGACGCTGCCTCGGCCACGTCTGTGTCATGGCATCCAGCCCCAACGGGGCCGGAGGCCTGAGGCTGAACCACAGTGGGCAGTGGGTCGTTTCTACGGAAGCAAACAGATCCACTTCCACTGGGCCGAACCTCTTGCACATGGCCTCCACCACCTCTGGGTGGAGCCGCCACTCCCCGGGCCTCAGCCCCTGCCTCGACAGGACATCTGCTCCCTGGTTCTGGTCCCCTGGGACATACATCGCTCTGAGAGACGACAGTTTCCCCTGGGACCACAGGAGGATCTGAAGCGCCAACCTGCATAGTGGGCGTGACCTCAGACCCCCCTGGTGATTGAGATACGATACCACCGACGTATTGTCGGATCGTATCAGGACATGGTGGCCGTGAAGGTCTGGGAGAAAGCTCCTCAAAGCTTTGTAAACCGCCAACATTTCCAAGCAATTTATGTGCCAGGAGGAATGTTGGGGTCCCCACGAACCCCTCATGAACCGGCCTTCCATGACCGCGCCCCAGCCCGTGAGGGAGGCGTCTGTTGAAAGGATCTTCCTGCAACATAACGCTCCTAACACAGGCCCTTGGGACAGGAACCTCGGATCCTTCCATATAACGAGGGAACGAAGGCATCTGCGCGTTACCCTGATCATACGGAAAGGTTTTCCCCTCGAGGAAAACCCCTTGGTTCCTAGCCACCACTGGAGGGGCCTCATGTATAGCAGACCCAACGTAATTACGTTGGATGCTGCTGCCATGAGTCCCAGCAGTCTCTGAAACTGCTTCACAGTGCGGCTGTGGCCTAGCTTCACCCCTGAGACCTCCGCCAGTATAGAACACACCCGTGCGGGAGACATGCTCGCCCGCATCGAGGTTGAGTCCCATACCACCCCGAGGAACGTGGTCCTCTGGGCGGGTATCAACACGCTCTTGGCCGTGTTCAGTCTCAGCCCCAAGCACCTGAGATGGGCTAAAACGACATCTCGATGCCGAATCGCCATCTCGCGCGACTTTGCCATAATGAGCCAGTCGTCGATGTAATTCAGCACACGGATGCCCTGCAGCCTCATAGGGGCCAGAGCTGCATCCATGCACTTCGTGAAGGTGCGAGGGGAAAGAGCTAGACCGAAAGGAAGCACCCGATATTGGTACGCTTCGCCCCCGAAAGCGAACCTCAGGAACTTCCTGTGGGCAGGAAGGATGGAGACATGAAAATATGCGTCCTTTAGATCTATCGTGACGAACCAGTCCTCGAACTGGATCAGATTCACGATCATTTGAATTGTGAGCATCTTGAACCTGAATCTCCTCAGAGACCGATTCAAGTACCTCAGATCTAATATTGGACGTAAGCCTCCACCCTTTTTGGGAACAATGAAATAACGGCTGTAAAAGCCCGACTCCCTGTCTGGCGGAGGGATTTTCTCTATCGCCCCCTTGACCAGCAGAGACTGCACTTCTTGTTCCATAACCTGCCTCTGGGCCGGGGGGACCACAGTCCAGACCACCCCGCTGAACTTCGGTGGTGGAACTCTGAACTGCAATCTGTACCCCCTTCCCACTGTACTCAGGACCCAAGCAGAAATATTCGGGAGGCACATCCATGCGCCGATATATTCTACTAGGGGAACCAGCCTCTCGAGGCTGGTCTCTGGTACCCACCGAACCCCCTGCCCGACCCCCTGAAGCGGCCACCCGGCAGAGCTTAGTCGGGGAGGATTTTCGGTGTGCGCACGCATTCGCTGCCCCGCCGCAGGTCGATTTCGAGGCGGCTGGGACGGCGCACGTACGCGGGAAACCGATGAGGCCCGAAGCGTTGTTAACGGCGGGAACACAACATCGATTTCCCCAGAGCTGCGGGCTCGGAACGACCTCGGTCGTCCGCCCCCGGGAGGGCCAGCTCTGAGCGATCCTGCCGCAGCTAGGACCGCTTGCCAGAAGCCTTCTTCGCCTGAAGGACTTCCCTCAAGTCGCCCTTCGGCTTAGAAGGCTTCTGGCGAGAACGTCGCCTCCTTTGCCAGGCTCCCTCGGGAGGGGCGCGGGAAGCGACGCTCTCCTTTTGCGCCTGTCTGTGGGCGCTGGTGGAGGGCCGGGACTGGCCACCAGAGACCTCCCTGCTGGCTACAGGAGGCCCCTGGCGGCGAGGGAGATACTGCCGGAAAGCCGCCGACTGTTTCCTCACCTCCTGGAATCTCTCGACAACGCTATTGACTGCGTCGCCGAAGAGACCCACAGGAGCTATCGGGGAATCCAGAAGGAAGGATTTCTCCTTCTCCTTCATCCCCGACAGGTTTAACCACAGGTGCCTCTCCACGCACACCATGCCAGCCATAGAGCGGCCGATAGCACGGGCCGTCTCTTTGGTGACGCGGAGAGACAAGTCGGTAGCTTTCCGCAGCTCTGTAATATCGTCCGGAGACGGACCCTCTCCCTCATCTAGCTCTTTGAGGAGCTCAGCTTGGTATGCCTGCAGTACCGCCATGGTGTGCAGGCAACTACCAGCTCTACCGGCCGCTCGATACGCCCTGCCCACCAGGGACGACGTGTCCCTGCATGGCTTGGTGGGCAGGACAGGGGCTTTCAGGGACGCTGCTGCCTCAGGAGACAGATAGCTCGCTAACGCCTCCTCGACGCGAGGCAGCGTCCCATAACCAGCCTCAGCCGCGCCCACGACACACCCGAAGTCGAGAACTGGGGGTGTCGATAGGCGCGACGAGTATGGTTTTCCCCATGATTTGCACAACTCGTTATGCAAATCCGGGAAAAACGGCAAGCCCCTGCGTGGCGGCTGAGCACACTTTTTGAAGAAGCGTCCATCCAACCTGCTCACAGGCTGGACTTCCACCTCTTCCTGTGGCCAGTCGATACTGAGTTTGGCCACAGCACGTGTCAGCACGTCCACCAGCTCTTCTTGAGCGGGAGAGTGAAGAGGTGAATTCACCTGCACTCCGCCCGCCTCCAGGCTGAACTGATCTGATCCCTCGGAATCAGACAGCATCAGCACTGGGTTATCAACCTCGTGGGAAGAAGCCGCAGCGCGGGCTTCCTCACGAGGCGGAAGAGCGTCTGAATCATCGGACGAGGATTGGGAAGATGCCTCAGCATGCCCGCCTCCCGTCGCGAGATCCAGTTGTGAGCCCCAGGATCTACGCCGCCGCGCTGCCTCAACAGACGCGGGACCAGACCCACGGGGCTCGCGAGCCTGACCGCCTTCGGTGAAGACGGCCAGCCGTGAGCGCAGCACCCGGAGCGGCAGCCTCTCACACTCGCTGCAGGCGGCACCCTCAAGCGCCGCCTGAGCGTGCTGCGCTCCGAGACACTGCACACACAGCTGGTGTTTGTCCGAGCCCGTGATGAAGCGCGGGCACGGATGAACACACCTTCTAAATTGCTCGCTTGCCATGCTTATTCGAAAAAGGGACTGATATTCAGACAGACAACAGTAAATAGACAAACAATATTCACACAGAGCGCCTCGCTGAAGAGCAAAGACTGTCTGTTGTTTGGGGCGGCGCCTTCTTATAGCTTCCGTGTACGCCGTCGCCGGTTACGTCACGACGTTGCACCAATCGGATTGGTGGCTGATTTCATTCATACTTCAGAGCCGTCACGCTGGGGGCGTTCCCAGAGTGTCGTCACTCGACGACGCAGTGTTGAGTTCCCTCGATATAGGGAACTGCGGAAGTCTTACTAATTTCACAGGTAGTTTGTTTCTGTATTTATTCTATATAAAACTGCAGATCCAATTTACAGTATTTGCTCTGGCTTTTGTTTTAAATCATTTTGTTGCGTTATTATTGCTTGTTTTCATCTGATGACGACACGCAGAATGTGGCAGTTGGTCTGTGTTGTGTTTGTCCCGCCCCATCTCCACTGTGATTGGACAGCTGAGTGAAGAGTGACAGTGATGAGCGCTGCGTTTTACTCAAAGTTGAACATTCTTCAACTCTCGGCGACCAGTTAAAAAAGCTGCGCACTCAGCGCGTGAGCGTGAAATACTCGCTCAGCGCTTCATTGTGCTCCAGGCATTCTAAAAATGCAGTGCTCTCATTGAAAACAATTGAAAACGCCAGCCAGCAACATGAAAAAACGCTTTGGTGGACACACGGCCTAAGGGGCCTAAAGTATGCCAAGAAAACATCCCCCACACCATTACACCACCAGCAGCAGCCTGTACAGTGGTAACAAGGCATGATGGATCCATGTTCTCATTCTGTTTACACCAAATTCTGACGCTACCATCTGAATGTCTCAACAAAAATCGAGACTCATCAGACCAGGCAACATTTTTCCAGTCTTCTACTGTCCAATTTTGGTGAGCTTGTGCAAATTGTAGCCACTTTTTCCTATTTGTAGTAGAGATGAGTGCTACTCAGTGTGGTCTTCTGTTGTAGCTCATCCACTTCAAGTTTGTGCATGTTGTGGCTTCACAAATGCTTTGCTGCATACCTCGGTTGTAACGAGTGGTTATTTCAGTCAAAGTTGCTCTTCTATCAGATTGAATCAGTCAGCCCATTCTCCTCTGACCTCTAGCATCAACAAGTCATTTTCACCTTGACTGCCGCATACTGGAGGTTTTTCCCTTTTCACACCATTTTTTGTAAACCCTAGAAATGGTTGTGCGTGAAAATCCCAGTACCTGAGCAGATTATGAAATACTCAGACCAGCCCGTCTGGCACCAACAACCATGCCACGTTCAAAATTGCTTAAATCACCTTTCTTTCTCATTCTAACATTCAGTTTGGAGTTCAGGAGATTGTCTTGACCAGGACCACACCCCTAAATGCATTGAAGCAACTGCCATGTGATTGGTTGATCATTGCATTTAGTAACTGGCTAACTTCACTAACAAGTCATGGTGACACCAGTGAATCACAACTGGCAATTTCCTGAGAAGAAGCCCAAAACACCATGGCTTTATACAATTCCTGAAATTTAAAAAAAAAAAAAAAAAAATTTTGAAAGAAAGACTGAAATCGTACAACAATAATGTCACACTACATAATAATCAAGCATCAAGAAGTTAATGAACAACAGATGAGAAAAATAATAAAATGGTTACAGATATGTTATTCATTATTAATAAAAGAAAACAATGCATTTAAAAAATAATTAAACTAAATTCAAAACAAGCAGATTTTTGTGACTAAGTAGGTCATATTGAAATAAGCTACAGTCACATGCAATCCAATGAATGCAAATAAAAGGTAAACACCAAACATCAAAACCTGTGTTCTCTTGTTAGTGGTCAAAAATATTGAGGGGGAAAAAAGCACATGAGACCCTTTTGTTCTGTACAAATTTAAATGAATTTCATCCTTTCAGGGTAAGCAAATGAGTGCATCTTATTAATGTTTAATGAGCAATCACTTGTACCACTTCTAATGGTATCAAACAGATACAGTTCATCACACTGCTAATTAAAGGGCAAATTCTTCACTAGTGAATAACAAAGGAATCAATACTGTACTGTGCTGTAAAAATATATATTTTTCCTAAACCTAAATTGTAAATGCATGTGGTAAATAAACTAAATGAACTGGTTTTATTCAAGGCAAATAAGAAAATCGATGCACAATAATCAAGCAAAAAATACTCTAATATATCCTAATAAAGCTGAAAATATAGCACGTACCCTATTTACAACAGCACCATAAACTGCAGTGCGAAGAGTGTGTTAGTTTAGTAAATGGATTAATAAAAAAAGAAGCAATTATATGTTGTGATATTTCTCCCTGCTGTACCATAAACATAGCGAAACGAGACTTATAAACTGGAGTTCGTACCAAAGTTTTGTGTACCATTACTTTACACCCAATGAAGTCAGAGGCAGAATCTTTCAGTTAACAATCCCTCAAAAAGACATCGCTACATCACCTGTCTACCTGTCATCGAAACATTAAAGCCCACAACAAGCAGCAATAACTTTGAAAAACAACCCTATGTATGTGCCCTTAAAATTGTAGCCTTTTATCAAGAGGATAAAGGGAGTTTAATTGATCATACTAATTGACTATAATTATCTGTAAATGCCTCCCTGAATAGGTATTAGGGAAAGACTTGTAAGCACTTGAATCAGCGAATTCCCTGGCACAGGTGATTAAATAACCATTCCAATATGCATTCGCTTTATTTATTCTCCAAACTATTTTGAGCCAGAAATTCTATAAGCAGCAGGATGAAATCCACATTCTCTCGAGCGTAACATTTACTGTAAGATTGTAAGATACCAATTTAAATGGTAAAACACTTCCTCCGATTCTATCTTAATGCGACTGTAGAGAGAATAAATAAGCTAGGGAAGTTGATGTACCTGAAACTATAGTAATATGCTGTGAGCATTTGAGCATTTCTCAACTTTTTCATGCTGTCACCATTTGCTCCGCTCCGCTGTCAATCCCACGATCCCCTGTGCTAGCCTGCCGCTCAGCTTCAATTGAGAATGAATTCAATATGCCTGCTCATGTCTGCTCACTTCGCACCAGTGGACATGTACAGCTACCTTTGCTCAAACTTATTGGTAGGTATTTTTTCAAAATAGTAACCCAAGCATCCACATCATAACATGTGGACAGCCACTCAGAATAACTTAGTAACCACACCCTGTCAACCACCCACAAAACAAATACGTTCAGCACCAGTGGCATTTTCTTTAGAAAATGTAAAAATGTAGTTATTTTTGCAATTGCACTTGGTGTCTCTACAGTTCACCTTTAAAAACCTGACCTCGGCAGAAGAAATGCTGATTTTTAATGTTTATCCTTGTGGGATATAATGCAACTCTTTGTGTAATTACTGCATCTCTTTCGCTTTTTAAAATAACTTAATTTACTATTCCTTCTTCTTTAAGCACCACATTTTTCTTGAGAATAGTGCACAAAAGCAACAAGAAAGAGTAAAAAAAAAAAAAAAAACAGGGACAAGCAGAACACCCATAAAGAAATCACCTTCAGGGTTAAAGGTATTACTGGGTATGGAAGCTTTTATCCACCACAGAATTCAAAATAAAATGCAATTGTGGCTATTTATCTCACAATTCGGACTTTATTTTCCTCGCAACTGCAAGTTTTATTTGTCTGGCTATCAGCAAACCAAGCACAATCTTTTAAAATTGAACATTGGTCTGGGGAGTCTGCTCTGTATATTTACTGCACAGGAGGCGTGATCAACTGGCATTATTCAAATGACTCTGTATGCAATTGGATGGTCCTTTAACCAATCAGACCACAAGAGGCGTGATCAACAGGCATCTATCCATCCTTCTCTATCTGTCATCGTGTCAAACCCACCAATAGCGTGCTAAGTCGATAAGCCAGTCTGTGATTGGTTCCTGCAAAAGTGTAATAGAAGCAGTAGAAATGAATGTACAGGTTTCCAGATTGAGCTGAAGGGTGAAATCAAATTGCCAGGAAAAAGTCATTATGAGTCTGAAGGCTGATTTATACTTCTTTGCTGGACCTACGGCGTATCCTCTACTGCGCGTTACGCATTGGTTTTCATTTATACTTCTGCGTTGTTGTCCGCGTCAAAATGCAATTACACATGCAGACCGCTAGTGGGCAGTGTCCACAGGCATGTTGATGGAAACCCCAGTCTCAAGGCAAACGCTGAAGAAATGACTTGCTTGCACTGTCATTGCATGCGTTTGAGATGCATCTGAAGTGTCAGCAATGATGGCGGCAGATAGTGGCTTTTCTTGCACCATGAGTTGTTGTATGTAATACAAATTAAGCATCTCTAGTTGATTAGTAGAGTAACATAAGAGGCGATCTGGCAATAAATGCATTTGTGAAATCATGCAGAGTGCACGTGGCCGCTGTTTTCAGATCGGTGGCTCGCGCACTGACTAGCTTCAACCGCTTTTGCAGAGATTCATTCCGTTGAAATCATAAAACGAAATGCACCCATTGTGTTGTGTCCCTGTTCTTGATATACAATCACTGATTAACATCTTTGGTTTCAATGTGAACATGAATAAACTTTGGATGTATGTATTTATTCACTAACATAAATCTCAGCACTAGTACAAAATATTGTGTTATATAGCAGATATAGGATGAAACCATCATTTCTGGACATGCACTCCTATCACAGATTTATTTTTTTATAGACCTGAGGGAGGGGTTCTGGTAGAGCAATCACGG
This sequence comes from Pseudorasbora parva, assembly GCF_024679245.1. Classification (NCBI taxonomy): domain Eukaryota; kingdom Metazoa; phylum Chordata; class Actinopteri; order Cypriniformes; family Gobionidae; genus Pseudorasbora; species Pseudorasbora parva. The sequence goes on from NC_090184.1 coordinate 17,731,220, forward strand.
TGCTTGCGGTCCGTGTAGAAATGACACGTACTTACAATTTTGGAGAGGTGCGCGTCAGGGTACGGCGTATGTAATGTGTCTATGTGTATGGTTCGCCGTACCTTCTGCGTGCACTTGACAGAGACGTATAAATTGGGCTTGATACTGCTCCATTGGGCTGTGATTATAGGGTGAAAATGCCTCTGCACTCATTTGGATAGACCTACAACCAATCAAAGCAATGGAGTAAGTGACGTATGTTGAGCGACGCATAGTTGTCAACAGAACTCAACTGCAGGCACGTTGGAAGAAGAAGAAGAAGAAGATGAGTGTAAATAATCTTTGCTGGTGTTGTAAAAAATAATTTAGGGATACACAGAGTGCTTACCAACATGGTCATTATTTTTGAGAGAAATAGTAAAGGTGAATGCATATATGAACAAGTTCTCCATTTAGGATTAGAACAAATTTAACCCAAGCGCTCTTTGATGATGTGGATGATTACGTAACTGATGATCATTTGTCCATCATTTTATAAAGCCTGCCCTGATGCCCTGATTGGTTCAAACAGCTCTGGTTCAAGCATAATTGCTCCACAACGGATCAAGTCCAGACCGAACTTCCCAACCTCAAATGTTGTGGGCGGGGCTAAGTTCGGCTGGCACCCCTAAATGCATTAAAGCAACTACCATGTGATTGGTTGATTAGATAATTGCATTAATGAGAAATTGAACGGGTGTTCCTAATGATCCTTTAGGTGAGTGAGATTGTACTAAATGTCAGCTTGCTTATTTTGCTCAAGATAAGGTTTTATGAAGCCCACGTCATGCAAACAAGAAACTATGCTTCTAACCACAGGTCGAGAGCTGCCGTTCCAACCACGCAAGTTTGTGATGTTGTTTGTGAAACACCGACTAGTTAAACTATGTTGATAACGATGGAACTTGCGACCATAGTTGGCTAATGATGCTTTTGGGAAACACACCCAGGAAGGCCATGGGCGAACAGATGGGCACGAGTGCATTTGATATTTAAACAACATGGCTGTGGATGTGAAAATCATAACTGCATCAGGCTGAAGCTAGCAAAAAAACACTTGCATCACTCCTGCCATCACATTGCGTCGGGTTTATGACAGGGCCCAAGATCTCACCATTTTTCTTCTAATTCTGATAAATAAAGTGAGAATTTTAAGATATAGACTTGCAATTGTGGGGGAAAAGTCATAATTACACATTTATATCTCACATTTCTGACATATTTTCTCAGAAATGTGAGATATAAACTGGCAGTTGTTAGTTACAAAGTCAGAATCGGTATATATACACTCGCAATTGCTTTAAAAAAGGCAGAATTTTAAGATAAAAAGTCATAATTACAAGCTTCCATAGCTGGACTACAGTCTAAAAAAATAAAAAATAAATCTGCATTTACCTACATAATCAGCCATTAATGCCTAAAACAGTTTATAGTCAACTACGCATTGTATAGAGACGTTCATAAAATGCATTTTGATATTGATATCTCTCCCAGTAGTCCAGTAATCTCAGTGGGCAGTAGAGCAGCTCTAGGGTAATGAGGCAGCTTTAGCAGGATGGCTGGTTTTGGTCCCAGGTGAGACAAATGCTTAACCACTGAACATGCTTTCAGTGTATAAATCTACAGCTTACATGCTTCGGTACTCTTCAAACATAGAAGAAAATTGCTCTCAGAGGAGGGAGAGCATTATGGGTATACATGATATTATCTGAGTGAACAAGTTATATAATAATAAAATACGACTGCTGTGATGACTTTGACATTGAAAAAAGTAAGTTTTTGTTTGCACTTTTATTTGAGTAAATACATTTGCTACTAATATAAAGTGTACCTGTGTATATTTATAGAGAATAGTTTATGATATTTTTTTCTTTGTTCACACTTGAATGACAAAAGTAACACTTTATTCTGATGGTCCACTTTAGGCATTCTACTAAGTTATAAAGTAACTTTGTAACTAGAGCACAACCGATATGGGTTTTTGGGGGCTGTTGATATTAGGGGTTAAAAAGTCTGATATCGGCCGATATTCTTTGTGTAAATTATAAGACAGTACCAGTCAAAAGTTTGGACACAATTTCCAAACTTTTGACTGCTGTATATAGAATGCAGTATATACATAATATACATAAATTGTACATAAATACAACAGAACAAACATGCAAATTAAAAAGTTATTTTTTTCATGTAGGTTTAAACTAGATTTTCATGTACAGAAATGTTAATCAAATGTAAAATATCACTTCATAATCTTTAATGTATAAATTAAGACTTCAGATGTTTTTTTTAGGCTCCTATGTATAGGTTTCTACCTAAGTACTGATACTTCTAAATGGACTGAACATGGGATTTAGCAGGTTTGAAGTAAAAGTATTTGATGAATTATAATTTGTGTTATTTGTACTCATCAAATAAAGATTTAAAGAGTCTTTATTAAAGTTATTCAGCGAAAATAAAAATTCACTGAATAACTGAGTGATTTTTTTCTGTCTTGTGTTATCTCGTCTCTTATGAGAAAATGCTTCCCTGCCATTGGCTAGATTGTTCCGTGTTTTCCCTGTTATATGCTAGGGGGCGCTATTACACATCTCCTGAATGAGTACAGAATCTCCTGAAGAAAACAGAGGCAAAGAAGAAGCAGAAACAAGCAATCTCTTATAAGCAGATTCATATGTAAAATAACGTGATCATCAACATTAAACAGCATTTAAATCAAAACTGCCTAAAGTTATTGAATGAAACCACTGACCCAGGATGAGCTATAGGACTGTGAAGTTGATGGACTCATCTGATCTGAATATATGATTTTTATACACCTGTAGAATAACCTGGCTAACCAAACTATGGAATCTTGTTTCTGCCATAGAATAAAATAAAAAAGGTAATTGCGACTTTTTATCTGACAATTCTGAATTTTTTTCTCAGAATTGCGTGATATAAAGTCAGAAATGTGAGATATAAACTATTTTTCCCCCCCGGAATGGGACTTTATAACTTACTACATCTCACAATTCTGAGAAAAGAATTGCGAGTTATGAAGTCAGAACTGTGAGATTTAAACTTGCAATTGTGAGATCTAAACTCACAATTGACCTATCGGTAAGCCCCACCCCCCTTAGTTACAGTTGCTAACTCAGACAAACAAACGGATTTGCCAACTGTCCTCCAAAAAATATGACTCTAAGTCATTTTTCAAGCACCTTATTACAACCTATATTTACGTTTTAAAGTGATGTGCCCTCTAGCTGGTGTAAAAATAATGACAGTGTCGTGTTACGTCTGACTGTCGTTACCAATCAAAATGCGTGTTCATTTTAATGCAATGTCTAGACTTTTTACCACCATTTGTCATATTTTAATTTAGCAAAAATATTTTTTTTAATTTACAACTACACCCACCCCATCCCTAAACCTACCCAGTGATTTTTAGTGCATACACACTTTATGAGCACATGTTCCCTGGGATCGAACCCACAATCGCATGATCACATGTTTCTGTTGTGTTGTGCAATGCTTTACCAACTGATCTATAAAAAAACTAAAATATTAAGCAGATAAAAGGGAAAAATGCTTTAAAATGAAAGTGTCCTGCTGTCAATAGGAGCACAACTTTAGAAAACGCTCCTGTGCGTCGTATTTAATTAATTATAATATTGTCGATAGGGGCGCAACTTTAGTAAACGCTCATATGGGTCGTATTTCAAGGAAGTATTTCAACGACCTATATAGGCGTATTGGTTGGAAGACATGTTGGGATTTGCTGTGTCTTATAATGACAGCTGTCAGTGTGAAAACCTCATCCCAAGATGTTTTAGGACGGAGACAAAATGTAGCATATACCTTGTCTGAATGATGACCAAATTTTACTGATGGTTTATGAAGTTTATTACATTGGTTTTCACTCCAACAAATCACTGTAAGAGCTGAATAAACAAAGCATATGGAGTGCGCATTAATGTCTCATTCACAAACTCTCTCTCGCCGCTGCATTATCATTAACATACACAGCAAATTACACAAAAACACTCTAACAATAAACAAACATACAGACCTTGTGCCTTTTCGTTGGTGGAGTTTATAATCTGTATCTGCAAAACGACTCCAATAAACAAGCTCTCCCTTTCACTACCCGTAAACTATAATACCCATCAAAATAGGAGTCCCTCAACTAGCTAATGTAGACCTCAAATATATTTAAACTCACAGAAATACCACCTCTCGTCAAGGAGCATTTAAGTGGGAGTTAAATATATACAATATTTTAAAATAAATATAATGGGAGATTCATTTGGAAACGAGGGTTTACAGATCACAATGCAAGCGGGAGAAGCCTCATATTACGATCGCAGATGATAACATCCAGGATCAACACCGTTCATGTACCACAGGGTTAGATTGAATTAATTTACATTTAACCATCTTAATAGAGATGCACTGAAATGTAGACCATCGTTTATGTTTTGATCTAACTTACACAGTTACATGTCATGAGAACAGTTAGTTACTATCACTAACTTTAATCATAACTTAATGAAATTATGACAACCAAAAAAACAACTCTCAGGATACCTGGAAACAGTGTACCTTCAAACGGATGAGAGCATCATATTTTCCAATGTTTCTCTATGGAGCTGAAACCTAAAGATGTCAGAGTTCCAGTGTCCGTGCAACTGATACTCAACTGCTATTGGCTCATCTGCGTTCAAGGAGAGGGGCTTACCGATAGGTCAATTGTGAGTTGACGTCACGCAGTTCAGTCATTTTTCTGAGAATTGCGAGATAAACATGCAATTACAAGTTAGAAAGTTAGAATTGCATGATATGAAGTCAGAATTGCAAGATGTAAAGTCAGAATTGTGAGATATAAACTCGAAATTGCGATTTATAAGGTTTAAATAAAATATATAAAAAGTAAAAACTATATTTTAAACAGCACTAGGTAATGTTTGCTCTCGGGGTCCCCCTACAGTTGGGAAAAAATATTGTCCTCTACTACAGCTCCCTAGTTCACTAGTCAGGGCACTGATTAGGACATAAGTCAATGGGCTGACTCCCTGATCAGTGCCCTGACAAATGAACTTGGAAACAGCCTGACACACCTAATGTCATCCTAACTCAGGGGATGCGCGCGTGCATTTGTTGACAATGACAACCATGATAGCCCTGAACTAGTGATGAGCGGGTCGTCTCATAACCCGCGGACCCCGGTTGTCTATTTAATGGTTGCGGGTGCTGGGCAGGTTGTAAAAATATATACAGTGGTGCAGGGCGGGCCGAATAATTTTATAAAAGCGGGACCCGATAAGGCGCATCACTAACAGTTACCCTGATCACTGTTCACATGCAGTTGTTCTGCTTGCATCACGTGTGAAATGACATCATCCCAGGTACAGTGGCATATGTTTCAGCATGTCATATGAATATAATTTCATGGGTTTCATTTTTTTCAAACGCCAAAAGATCGCGATGCTCACGTTTATAAGCCAGCGTCAATATAGTAGCCTAGTCGATTGGTTACCGTTTTACAGAATCTATATGATACTTCAATTCAGTGTTTGAGTGGTAGGTAATAACCATAGCAAGCATGACAGCCGAGTCAGCTTCGGTCAGGCACGCCTCCTACAGCTCACGCCAACGAGCAAACGCTGGCCCAATGTTGATCCTCATCCTGCCTTTAATCTGGTCACTTTTTCGTTTCCTCTTATTGCTTTCCCCCAACAAAACCTTTGCTTTTTTTTTCTTTGCTGCTTCGGACATGACTAACATTCGACAAACAAACGAGGGCTCGCACATCTGACTGTAAGGAAGTGGGGGTGGTGGTGGAAGTGATGTGTATGCCGTAAAGCAGTCGAATTTTGTAGTTCTTTTTGTTCTCGGGTTACTACCCGAGACCTGAAGTTTAAAAGTACGATTAAAAACGATACAGACCCCATCAAGCTATGGCAGACGTGTCATTCAACCTAACAACAAGAGTCTTGAAAATATATTATGATGGTTGAAAAGTTACCTAGTGCTGCTTTAAAATATTTTATTCTGTGGCGGAAACATGCTTCCATACAAAACAGCCTTCTTTCAGATCACATATCTCCTGTCCACGTCATGGACAAAATACAAACTCGACATGATAAAGTGTGTGAAATTATGCAAACTAATGAAAGGAATGTTTGACTGAATGCACCAGTTGCAATCCAAAGGTTTTTTCTGAGTACATCTGAATGGCATAGACAACTGCACTCACTCTGCAGGCATGCACTAATGGAGAATGAATTCCCTATCATCATCAAATAACAGAAGATGCTCTGAATTGTCCACTTATCCTTGATTAACAGCGGCGAGGTGGCCTTGATCTACACACGATTACTGCTTTTTATCTTATGGTATTGACGAAAAGCTCAAACTTCACAGTTGGCTTTTTGTTGGGAAGGCTTTTAGAAATGTGTGATATAATTTAATCTGTACATTTCAAACGAAACTTACTTCCTGATCCTATCCCCCCCCCCCCCCCCCCCCCCCATATCCCACCGAGGAAAGAGATTTATGCATTTTATTTCTGGAAAAATTTGTCAATTTGCGCCATCGGAGGAATTGTTGGCCAGAGGCTAAAGACTACAGCCAGGAGAGGGAGCCATTACCGCATGTTTTCAACTCGTGCGTGGGGGATGGGAGTTCACACAGCACTCAGCAGCCTCAGGCATTCATGTTTAAACTGTGCGGCCAGCAGAGCAAAGTTAGTCTTTCAACTTCTCAAACTAATCCCTATGAAAGTTATGCTTTCAAAGGCATGAACTGAAAACGCAGCAGACTGAACATGCGCTGTGAATCTATGTTGCGAGTGCCGTTGCGTTTACCTCAGCTCTCATCACGAGCTCATCCATGACTGTCAATGTGACTCCTGCAGCGTTATGGGCTGTGAGACTCCCTCAGCGGCTAAATCACCTTGTGTATTGCACACACATGTTCAGTTTTTAATTGTAGTGTCTGTTAAGCCTGACAAGCCAGACTCACATCAAGATGTTTGATTTGGAAACTCACCATTGACAGCTCAATCTGAGGGGCGGGATAAACGGTTGTGTTACAAACTCCCTCTGCACGCGATAGGATAGCGCTACAACCAACCAGAGCAACGAACGACTTGATAGATTAAACATTCGCCGTATCCGGTCAGCTAAACTCCGAACACATATTCCCTTTTTAAGAATGACTTCAGTGCCATTCTTTGTTCTTTCTCAGAGAAAAGCTTAAGCTTAAGTCTTCCAGAGTCGTGGTCAAAGCTGATTGGAAAGATCGCCGTTCGCCAATTTCTGTGTTTACTAGAAGCACGCAAACGCAACTCGGCCGTCGTCATTATGGCCCCGCCCACCGACTCTATACGAGACACGATGTGATTGGCCTGACAAGAGTTTGCCGGTTACAGCTCAGAAGGGAATTAAGAGTTGCTAGACAACACTCGCGGGCAGATTAAATTTGCTGCCGCTAGGGTGCGTCTAGATTTCTAGGCTAGTGTCTGTTCTCAAACTGAACTGATTTTATGAAGATGATCACGGTCGCGGTGGGAAAGTGATCAGTGATTCAGTAATCTAGTAGCGGTGGCTTTGGGAATGGCCTCGTAAGGCAGCAAAGCATTCTGGGAATTGTAGTCTTTCATCCCCATGAGACAAAAAGTCTTTTGAGTCTTTTCTCAGTCTAGAAAGCACCAAATTAAAAAATAATTTCTTATTTCTACTACATTAATGACCCAGTTTAAATACAGATTCATCTTCCCAGCACTAAAGTACTCCTTTAACTCGAGAAAGTACACCATACACCAATAAGAGTTGCCAACACCACCTTGTCTCGACCCCAAATGCATCAGTGACCTCGACTCAGGCCCTTTCAAGACAGTGGTCAATGCAGCGGCGCTTTATCGTAAGTCAAATGTGGAAAAAAATTACAAGCTCATACATAATGCAAGCTTTATTTTAAATTTAATTTTATTATTTAAAGTTGCCAACAGGGATTTCAGAGAGAGTTTTGTCCCTGCATACATTATATAAAGCCTCTGCTCCTCTTCCACACATATTAGTGTCTTTGAAATCTTTTTAATGTTACATTAGTAACTACTTTAAGAATTACTTTAAGCATATGCCATTGTTTCACCACAGTACCTGTATGCACATCTGCATTACATGGAAACTTGTTGCCATTCAGTATTCTCTTTTATTAGTAACACTAATCCAGAGTAAACTGTTATATTGACAACATGACTAAACATTTTGACTGTCTTATCCGTACACAATGGCACAAGGACTTCTCATTCTGATGGCACTGACATGTTCATTGACACAGATATTTACTTTTGAGAGATGAACTAGGATTTTGAGTAAGAGATCGGCTTTTGCAGGTTATCCATGGTGTTTTGCTATTTGTACAAATTGTTTTGAGAAATGCACTTACTGTTTTGCAAATTGTGAGTTTGATTCGAGAAATGTACCAAAGCGACTGAAAAAAGTAAATATTCATATGCTTGTACATAAGCCATAAAACTTTTTTTTTTTTCAGATGTATCAGAGTTCAGTATCTTCCAATAATCATTTATTACATTTAATTAAATTCTACTTAAAAGACAACTCCGGCGAATTTTTACGATTATCTTGATCCTTATATCTTTGTGAGTACAGTCTATAAAAATAAATTAAAAATCGAACTGGATTGGTGCTTGCAACACGGAAATTTAATATTTTATTTTGAAGTTTACATTAATGACACTTAATAGTAATAAGAATGATATAAAACATAATGTATACATAACAGTTTATGTTGTGGGGTAAGTAAAAATATTTGTTAATTAAATAAAATTAAATAAGTAAAAAAAAAAAAAAAAAAAAAAAAAACTATTAAATTGTGCCACCAGCAGCAAATTCTATGTTTTTTATATTAGATCATATCAGATTGTTAACACTATTTGAAGACCAGGGGCAAAATATTACAGACAGAAATATAAAAACAAACCAAATGACTAGTTCTGCGGATCAACCACTGTCTGTCTGTGGATTGTAATGCATACTATTAATGCGAAGACATTCTGGAACTGTCGTCTCCGCTTTCCAGATAGCGCACAGACTCTGATGCTGAGAAGCGAGCGGGAAAACACAAAGCATATTTGCGGAATTGAGGATCTTTAGCGGAGGGATAACCGAATGCTTTTAGCGGGGATGGGTAGCGAGGGGGACACCTCAGCTGATGAGGGGGACAGTGGCTCTAGATACCGGACCATCCCCCTGTGCACAGCCCTGGCTGTGGGCATTATTTAAATTGTGTATGATGATAAACAAAACTGCTTATAATTGATTTTCAAATGACATTTTCATTTAAGTTTGACAAGTATGAAAAAGTCATGTTATAAGTATATAAATATAATTTAAGCCGTATTTGATAAAATTGCATTACATTGTGCCAAATTGAGTTGGACCAACTCAATTACATTTCATTGTGTGAATTTGTTTTTTTTTTTAATTGGGGCTACACATATTTATCGAATGGAAAACCTGCCTTCAATTATAGTGAGTTTTTCCAATTAGTTATTTTTGAGTATATGAGAGACCACAAACCTGGATAATGTCATTCTTTATTTTTCTGGATTATTTAATGTAGACAAAAGGTCATGTATAATGAATATTCCAAAAATATATATAATATAATATTTATAAAATGCATTGTATTCACAGGGTGGTGTATCTAAAATTGACATGGTGTCCAAACAATAACCATTTTGCAGACTATGAAAAGTTTTATGCATGAAGCTACCGGAATCCTACAAGAGTAACTAACATTTTCCTTTTCATTGAGAGACAAAGAACATTACTGTTACAACTCTTGAATATCTTAAATTACATGTTTAAATGCCATTCCAAATGTGTACCTTTTAGCCAAAAAAACTTTACTTTGCCTTTTAATGTCAGCACAAAGTACAAGGTGACATATAAGAGATGATGTACTACAGTAACTCAAAACTTCTCTAAGCAAACAGGTCCATCATAGCCTGACAAAATGCACTCTATTAAAGGTCTGAGAAAAATGGCTTTTTACCCAGATGTCATCCTTCAAATTGTGATGTTTGAGAGAAAGAGAAGTGGCATAATTTACAGGGCATTTTGAGTTTGACGTGGTTGTTATTCTTTCAGTCTGCTGAAAGATTTTGTTCATGACATGAGAAGTGTCATATCCATGTCTTTAGAAAACCCCTGAGGAAACACATAATAGAAATTCTATTAAGTTAAAGTCATACAGTCTTCGTTTACCAAATTAACAAATGAAGTCTTGGCCTTGACTGTCCTTTTTTTGACAGAGAGAGAGAGAGAGAAAGAGAGAGAGAGAGAGAGAGAGAGAGAGAGAGAGAGAGAGAGAGAGAGAGAGAGCCTCCGGATCTGATTCTGGATCATATCTGTATTAGCTGAATCTGATCGATAGCGCTTTTCTCCACGCTTGAGGACGTCACCGCTTTGTTCGCGATCGTCATTCTTTAGCTCCGCCCACACCATACGCCTCCAGCCTATATTTCTTTTATAAATATAATAAAACTAAAGACTTTTCGGAGATATGAAGGATGCAATACTACTCTATAGGTACTCAAGATTGACATGAGATTGACTGAAACTGAGTGTTTCACCCCCCCCACCCCCTTTAACGAATTATTATTTCTATTATTATGACATAACAGTAAAAAGTTAAAAGCTTTTCTGAACAGAAACAGAGCTGATGGTGGAAGTCTCTGTAAGCGCCACAGTACACTGTGGTCCACTTCATGTTTTACATTTCTCCCAGCGCTAGAGGCTCTATTGCCTACATATTCGACATATTCCCAATTCGGCAGTGTCCTGATGACATCACCGAGAAATGACAGCTGCAGCACCATGCAGGAGGCAAACAAAGGCTGCATCCGAAAACTTAGGCAGCTGACTCGTTGTCTCGCTGCCTCATCTGACAATGACTCTACAGGCAGCGTGCTGTGCATGAAGGCACCTCACAAAAGAAATTTCGGACAGACTTCTAAGGCAGTATAACAGTTTAATGATCTACAGCTAAATAGGGAGAGCTTTGGTGAGAACTAAACACATATTTAATTACTACAGTAGGGATTTCTCACTAGAAATGACACTAGAAGTGTAATATGTTGGTAAAAAAAACGTACATTTACACATAAACTGACCCGTAAAGGCAACTTCTGGACGCCATCTTTTTTCCCCAACTCAACTGTCACTGAATGGAAAGCACAGGATTGTGAGATTTCAAAGGCAGCGAAGGACACATGCGTGCTTGCCTTCAAAAAATTGATCAGATGAAGGTCTCCCATTAGACAGGAAGTGAAGCTAACATTAGATTCGGACGTTGCTTGATGCTTTCCTGCCTTGAAATGTGTCCTCCGAAGGCTGCATTTACCAGGTGTCGGATGCAGCCTAAGTTTTCCGGGCACTTCTGTGGACACACCGGAGACAGCGCAGAAGTTCAAGCCGTTTCACGGCTGCAATGCAAGACAGTACAGCCACGCAGCTGACACACAGCAGCCGAGAAGCGAAACATCTCAACATCACGCCAGACGCTGATGACGCTAGCCCAGTGCAAACGCCGCCAATCAAACGGCAATCTCAGCCACCCTGCAGTTCAAGCCCAAGGGAGACCAGTGAGCAGCCGACACCCAGAAGAGAGAGCAACCGCAGTGAACAACATCAAATGTCCTTTAAACCAGAACCAACCGCAACAATTCAAACAAAAACAGCAGAGAAGCAGTTAAGAATGGCAAACGCCGATCAACGTCCTCTCAGTGGCTGCCAGCAATCAGCAACAGTCCCAATTGTAGCTCTGACTGTTAGACTAGTCACAGTCATAAGAAAATAAAATAATATCTAAATTTAACAGTACAGTTAACATGATTTGTGCGTGGAGAAGCGGCGAACAAACGCCAGCGTCCTCTCCCCCTCGTTGCTAGGCAACTATATAATCACTATATATATATATATATATATATATATATATATATATATATATATATATATATATATATATATATATATACTGTAGTAGTGACTTTTGTAATAGATGATGAATAGATGAATATGTGCACAATCCTAGCTATGTACATATTAAGGATGAACAATATATTAGTAATGTATTTGATTATTTAAGATTTGTTAATGTATAAGTTGATATCTAAAATGTAATTATGCATCCTCATGTTTGACTATTTTTACATTTTAACTCTTTCCCCACCAGTAAGCATATTTTTGATCATTTTCACAAAACTTTCATGCCCCTAGAAAACTTTGTTGCGAATATCTGAACAAATATTATATCAACAGAAAGAACAGAGCCTTAAAGTTTCATAAGGAAAGCAATATTTTGAACAAAAACCTGAGAAAATCATGCTTTTGTCAAAGACTATGTCCGGATCAAATTCAGAATGATGATCAAAACAAAACGTGGATCGAATCCCCGGACAACTGCAAAACTTGTACAGTCCAATACTTCTTCCTGAGTCAACATTTGATTCTGTAACATAGAGGCAGTTTTGATATGCTGTTTAATGTTTCAGCCAGAGGAGAACGGACACTACGACTGAGCCTGGTTTCTCCCTATGGTTTTCTCTCCATTCTGGTCCTGAAGGAGTTTTGGTTCTTTGCCACCATTGCCTTTGGTTTTTGGCTTGCTCAGTTGGGGACACCTACATTTCAATTATATTATGGATCTGCCCACATTGACACCATATGATAATTGAAATTGGCTGGATAACATCACTGCTTTCACCAGCAGAATCAAATCCTGTTGCATTATCTCCCTGTCAACACTGTGAACCTGCTTTGAAACAATATTACATGTTATTTTACATATACATAAGCAATGCTTCTATCACTTGTTTCTGCATCTACTTGTTTTTGGATCCATCTATTCTTTACTTTCAGAAGATGCACAGAGTATAACAGTATAACAGTAAAAACATGTATTGATTGAATTGTCTGTCAATGACCTGAAAGGCAGAACCATATTTTACCAAGTGCAACTTCTTTGTCGATCCCGGAACAACATTTCAATCAACCAATTAGATTTGTGGGACAAATTTACATTCATGTCAATTTTAGGTTTACAACCAGTGTTGGGTGCTTTCATTCATCATTTTCCATTGAAATTAGGGATTACTTATGGGTAGGGTTATGTTTAAGGGTAGGACTATGGTTAGCATAACATTTTCGGACAGGAATGTTGTTATAGGATCAACCAAATAGCTGCAAAATCAGGACTTGAGCAGGGAAGCATTATCAGAAATTCTGTCATTGGCGGAGAAATAGTTGAATTACTCTATTTAAGTCTACAGTTTTACTTCCCACTAATCAGAAAATAATGATGAGCTTATCAGTATCTTAACTTAAATAAAAGTGTGCATCCCTAGTTCATAAAATCCAACTCTCTACAATATTTCACTTTAGTTTAAAGGCACTTTTTAAAAACTCGTTCATCATTGATTATTTTCACCTCAGCAACAGTTCACTGTTCCAGAATGTGCATCTCTCCAGTCTAACAATGAAACTATCCACTTCTTTTTCTCGCAGTTTAAAACACTGGTCTGAATAATGTGTGGGCCTGCAGAACATCAAGCTCAAAGACCCGGATAATTCCAAGGTCATTTCATCGCTAACTACTACATGCTCTCGCGGTACAGAGGGAGGAGGAGGAAGGCCAAAGATAAAGAGAGAACAAAATAGAGCAAGAAAGCAGTTTTAAAGAATAAAAGAGAAAATACTGGCCTTATTAATTTAGAGGTTTGTATTATCATTCTGTCTGTCTTATGAAGACCAAATGCCAGCTTAGTCAGAGTACTCTGTTTAATGAGGAAAGTGATTTGACACCTTGTGTCCCCTAATCAAGCCCCATCGGCATCTTTCATAATAGAAAAATTGCAACAGCATTTCAACAGACAAACAAAGGTATATTCAGGTAAATCAAACAACATTCTTTTAAATGTCAAATATGACTTTCACCATACCTGAATTCACCCTGTGTAGTGAACCACACCACTAAAACATCCAGACAGAAAGCTGAGCAAGGACACAGTTTTGCCCGCTCTCCCTAAGTAACGTAGGCTAAATAAAACAGAGACATTGCTTATTTACAAACCGAGAAAGATACTGTGCTTTCTACAATTATGAATGAAAACCATGCAAAATCTGAGCACACTTGTTATTTGTTGTATTTCTTTTAGTTTAGTGGAGCATTCCTCAAAACAACAAGGTCAAATTCTGATATATCTTACACACAGCCTTGCTTGACCACTGAACTTTTGAATGTAGCCTTCAGCTTCAAATAATGAGTGAATGAAAAGCTACAGTGCCAGAGTACCAGCAAGAAAACATTTGTGTGTGTGTGTGTGTGTGTGTGTGTGTGTGTGTGTGTGTGTGTGTGTGTGTGTGTGTGTGTGTGTGTGTGTGTGTGTGTGTGTGTGTGTGTGTGTGTGTGTGTGTGTGGAGGCATGTTTTTGTGACATATGAGGACACAAATGTGTATAATAACATGGGTATGACATAGGTATTACAAAGAGAGGGTGAAATATGAGGACATGTCTCCACTTTTCAAAATGCTTATAAATCATACAGGATGAGTTTATTTAGGAAGTAAAAATGCAGAATTTTACCTGTGATGGGTAGGTTTTGGGGCAGGGGCAGTGTAAGGGGATAGAAAATACGGTTTGTACAGTATAAAAACCATTATGCCTATGGAATGTCCCCATATGTCACAAAAACAAACAGTGTGTGTGTGTGTGTGTGTGTGTGTGTGTGTGTGTGTGTGTGTGTGTGTGTGTGTGTGTGTGTGTGTGTGTGTGTGTGTGTGTGTGTGTGTGTGTGTGTGTGTGTGTGTGTGTGTGTGTGTGTGTGTGTGTGAAGGCAGGGAAGAGAGTGTTGGCCTATATTTAATTTAGTTCAATGCACCAAGTAATTGAAGACACTTTTCCGCAAATTGTTTTCTTATGAACAATTAGTTTAAAAACTTTTTTTCTAAAATTGAAAGATTTTTTTTACATCATGGCATAATTTCCAAGTGGTCACTAACATAACGGCACGGACTTTAAGTATTGTAAAACGTTCTAATCAAGCCATATGTATGCAGGTGGGTCATTCCTGAGATTCAGTAATATTTCAAAAGGGATTTTTTAAAAACTGCACATGATTAATTTTCTAAATACAAATGCAAAACCTCCAACAAATCATATTTTCTCACCTCAGGCATTAAATACTTTTTATTCTCAACCCCATAACAAACAAAATAGAATTGGTTTAAAAAATGTACACATAACTTTTTGTTAAATGTTTATAGAACAAACATATATCTACTGCTTATGTGTCCCTCCTAAATTAAAAAAAGTAACATTTATGATTATTTTCACATTTTAATGGGAATGAAGTTACAATTTTGTATTTATAAATTGTCTGTGGACTTTTTTTTAAATATAAAATAAAATGTTTTCATTTTAGATGTTTCACTAAAACCACAATTTTATTGCATTAGTCTTTAACAAGTGAAAAAAGCACAATTTCCACCCCAATATGTGACGGTTGAGAGTGATGCGGTTAGATTTTTGGTTAAAATGCCCACTTCTCCTCTGTAGTGTAGGAGAGTAGAACATTAGCAAAATTTTGAAAATTAATATTTTTTCATATTAATTTTATGTGATGGGGTTGAGTTATTAAGCTCGACAATATTCTCTCTGACTAATACGCCTCAAAATATGAATACTGTGTATGACACTTCTTACCATCTTCTCCACCAATGTTAAAGAAGAGACCAGAATGATCATTTTTGGTAAATTAAGTCACGTATGGGTGAAGTTTAAATGATTATGGGTGGAGAATAGTTAGTGTGACAAGGTTTAGTTCAGACTGATGGACATAACTTTGGATTAATTTTTTTATCAAAATAGCCTATATTCATTTTCTTATCAAATTTTTTTTTTTTTCACAAGAATGTAAATAAATTACAATATTGCTCAAATATTATAGACTGTGCAACTTCTGTTCAATATGTTCTAAGTAGAAATTCTGTGAAGTGCCTCTGGGACATAACAAAACATAATAATAATAATTTAAATGTAATAATTATTTCCATTCATAATAATGAACATACCAAAGCAGCCTATAGCAAAAAAAAAAAAAAGTTTTTAACATTTCATTTTGGTGAACCACCACATTGAAAAAGTAACCCTAACCCGAGTCCCAGGAATGACTCGGCTGCATATTAATACAAAATATTGAGCGAATACCATTCAAAACTTCAGAAATACATACCAAATAAGATCTCATGTTCACGCCATTGTATTAATATCAGTTCACTCATCCATTCTAGGCTATTTGCGATTTGGAAATAATACTCTCGGTTTAGTCTTTTTTAGTTTATTTTACTATTAGTCGTTCTATTTATTTATTTTGCTTGATGACCCCTAGCACCGATTTAGAGGAGGTTCATGAACTAATTCCAAAGATTCATTACAGATTCGACTCAATAGAACGACTCGTTCTCGAATCGGACATCACTAATCTCCAGCTGCAGCACAAATGGTGTCAGTCAGTGTCGCGCTCGTTACGGCGAGGTTCCCCTTCTTGTCGCACGTACACAATAACACACATCGTGTTCAACAGATAAGATTCAGCCGTGATCATAGTAGAATAGTAAAATTCCCTTTAGCTACGATCTTTAGCCAAAGTTGAAAGGGGAAATTTCATTGAGCAAGGAGCCTACTAGGCTAACATAAACCATATTAATATGAGGTGCAGATGAAAAAAAGAAGAAGCCAGAACCCATCTCTTTAACTTACCTCTGAGCAGCATTACAATGAAATGCAGAGTATGGAGACGCAACATGTTTGTTCTCGCCCTTTGAGAAACTTCCATCGCGGAAGGGCAGTGAAAGTGAAAAGGGATCCCTTTGCGCGCGGAGAGATGATCACAAAATTGCGCGATTAACTTCCAGTATCGCTCTCGGAGGATATCCAGGCGCATTCATCATAATGTTCTCCGGTTCACACGTGGGTCGGCTTACTTTACTTCAGGTCAAAAAGACTTGGGAGTCCGAACATCCCGTAACGCATTAGATTGGATTTATTGGCTCTGCCAAGAATCCCGGAGGATGCCACTCTGTCTCCTCGT
Source organism: Pseudorasbora parva (assembly GCF_024679245.1). NCBI lineage: Eukaryota > Metazoa > Chordata > Actinopteri > Cypriniformes > Gobionidae > Pseudorasbora > Pseudorasbora parva. The sequence goes on from NC_090184.1 coordinate 17,748,400, forward strand.
TGCGCGACAGATCCTCCACAAATATTGTGCTTTTCTCACATCCAAAGTATTTTCCCATGCGTCGCCGTATCCAACTGATCAGTCTGCGGTGTTTTGCTGTTAAGCAGCAGCGAGTGAATTTTAATTTCCGTTCCTTGGCTACTTTTGTCTTTCTAGTAAAGTCTAGCGGGTTGGGTGGCGTTTGTGTGGGATTTTTCACCCTGATGCGCGACGCGTAAGGCAGGGTCTGCGTTTTCCTCTTCATCCGCTCTCACATCCCCTAATGCGGAATCATCCTGCACATCCTAAAAGTTGCTCAAGCGCACGATTGCACCATTTGCGCTTCCCATATCCTCGGTTTCGCTCGGAATGACCCGCAGAGATGAAGAATATTACTTGGCAGGTTTGCTTCCTCGGGATATCGTTCTAGTGTGGGGGGGAAAGGCGGCACTCTTCTGAGGTTCAGGAACACGTAAAGGGAAGCAAACATAAATCAGCAAATGTGTGCTTAAAAATAAGTGCATGAAGAGCTTTTTCTGCGCCAACCTCTCCTCTCCGCTCCAGCGCAGACACTGGCGAGTCCAAACTGAGGTGCGGGGTTAAAGCATCACCTGAGGCACATCAAGGGCTCCCCACTGACTGAACATCGTCGTAGCTATCATAACACATTTCAGATTCTTAATAGACTCCGCACAGTTTAAAACGGCGTTTACAACAGCAGTCTAAATATATTTTTCCCTCAGATTTTTAGGAGTAAAAAAAGTTTGACACCAATGGAAAAAGTTATTGGTTATTTATGGTAGTCGTTGTTCCCAAATATGTAGGTAAGTAAACATCGATGTTGCATGGCAAGAGTTCATTTGCATGGTCTTGATGATAATTTTAAGTGACAATAAATATGGTCGTTTATAATACAATTATAATCACTGCGAAGCAACAGCGACCCCTTGTGGGCACAGTGTGCCTGTACGTGTGTGGGTGAGGTTTTACCTACATTCGGGAGAGCGTTTGTCCAAGGAAAAATAGTAAAACCTTAAATGACCTTAATGTGGAGACCAGCCTACAGACAGTGAGGAAAATAGCTTAATAAACCTAATAAATGTCTCTATGAAAACTTCAAATTGGACAAATATCTGTGAGGGGTTTGATTTAGGAGTTAGGGAATATCATCAGTATAAAACAGAAGTCGGTGGAAAGTCCCTACCACAGAAAAACAAAAGCGCGGGAAAACAGTAAAAACAAGAAGGCAGGCAAACCAACAGAAAGGGAGACGAAGACACAATTGTGACAGTTGATCTAAACAGATGACACACTGAGTTTATTCTGGAGCAAGTTGCTTGTGTTTATTCCCTATTGTCTAATTCTGAAATGAATTTTGCATTGCTTCGTGTGCTATCGTATGTGCTATATTAGCGTTGCGTGCTGCTTACATGGATTGATCAGTTTCATATGCGATGCATGTACGGTTTAGGTTTAGTAAGCCATTGCAGATTGTTTTTGCACTTAGTTTGCATTTCAAGAAAGGCTTTATCAGACTCATTGGGTTTGTTATAAAAAGCATCCATCAGGGCTGTCAGATAAAACCGCAGAATACTGAGTTACTGTTCATGCATCAATCAATCAACTCCTCCGCACTTCTCAGCTACAGTACAATGCGGTTAACAAGATTATCGGGTATTTCACCAAATGTCTCTGTCTTTAAATCATATAGTAGGCCTTTCAAGTAGATAGCGGTTGTGTAACCGTTCGGATCATTGAGAACACAAGAGGCAATGCACCACATCCGAAATAGACACACTTAAGAGATGATTGCCTCTAAAAGGAAGAGAAAGAGAAACAAACGCATCTTCAGTGAGCTAATCAACTGATTCCTTTCGAACACTCCTTTAGTTGCCACTCCGCCATTTGTCTTAAACCTTCTTGGAGAAAGAAAGCAACACAGGAATATAAGACCTGACAACACACCCTACTTCTCCGCCATCATAGCATCATCACGTCCTTTGAGAACCCTTGAAAAGAGGCTAAACGTGGGCTCACACACATTGAGATCAGATTGCATCTATACGCATGTCTATCTTATGCTTAATTAAGTTAGCGAGCATGGCGCTTGAATCCTAATGAGAACGCTCTCCCACATTACCGAATGATAGAAAAGAAAGCTGGCAGTCGGCCCGATTAGAAAAGAGAGGAGAGAAAACGATTGAATACAAAATGCAATTATAATCAGCTGCTTCATCTACAATCAGGCTTTCATGTAAGTCTTTTGCGCCTCCATTTGTTGATGAGGGCCTTTGATGTCTCGCGTCTCGCACAACAGATGAGAGGCGGGAAAAGGGGATTGCGGATCAACAGGTTGGGTTAAATGAGCAGCAGTGTTATTTACTAAATAGCGTGCGGCAGGATCCCTCGGAACAGAAATGTTTTTATGCTAAAGTTGCCTTTACTTCATTAGAGCTGAAATGAACAGACATCTGAAGTGTGATTGCATTGCTCTGCTGCCAAAAAAAAAAAAAGAAAAAAAAAGGGAAATCTAAGCTGAAAGTCTTGGCTGGTTTAAGTTGGTCTTAGCTTGGTCTCAGCCTCATACGTCACACCTACGGACCGGACCGTTGGCTGAAGGACTGATGCATAGGGCACACTTTTTTGGAAACTCTCCTGGAGCTTCGAAGTCGTCACCTGATTTGAATTCTACGGGATGTCCATGAGGCGCGTGTGTTGCGTTCTTTTATGGTCAGCCTGTAAACAAATGCCGCCACGCCAAACACTCTCGTGGAAGAAGAACACCATTGTGTTTGCAACTGTGACAATAAGCGCTTACCGGGATCAACTAAACGCTGGATTGTTGAAATTTACACAACATATAGATGCACACCGGTCTGTTATTGCAGGGACATCGGCTTTATATTCCCATGCCCCTAAACATGACGCGTAACAAACGAATTGTGATTGGTTGGGTTACATGTCAGCCAAACGTTATCTTGGGCGGGCCTTGGCCAATAAAAGCTGTGAAAAAGTCCAGACCTTCTGCCGTCAGTCTGAAGGTCTGGCTATGTGAGACTATGTAAATATGGTCTAAAAAACCTGGTCATCTGTTAAGTTCACAAAACCCCTCTGAAACAGACAGCAGATTTGATGTCCCTCTTAATGGAAATAAAGGTTGGGATGTTATTTCCATTCAGAAGTGAATACATTTTTGATCAATATCTTGTAGTGACAGTGCAAGAGTCAATTTACTCCCGCACATTCCTTTCCTTGAGTTTAAGGTCAGGACTCAGAGGTTCCAATTCATGTGTGAATATGATTCTCCATGCTCCCTCCCAACCATTCATTCACAGTTTGAGCCTGATGAATCTTGACATTGTCATCCTGGAATATGGTCATGATGTGTCCTCCTACATGGTTGTTTAAGAAAAGAAAAGCTGCACTACATCAGTTAGGGTTAGAAGAACTGTTGCCAAACTTATAACATAATAATCACTGTATTAAAGAGTTAGTTCACCCAAAAATTAAAATTATAACATTAATTACTTACCATCATGTCGTTCCACACCAGTAAGACCTTTGTTCATCTTTGAAACACAAAGTAAGATATTATCATTGAAATCCAATGGCTCTGAAAGGCCGACGAGAATAGAAACACAGCTAATTGAACTCACAAATAGTTAAATTACCTCTACTAAGGTACATATGGCCCTCTCTACATCGAGTTAAAATAACTCTGAATCAGTGTTAAAATTAATGAGATAATTAAGTAATTAATTAAGTGATGATTGAGCAATCAGTGATGAACACCTGATGTTAACAAGCAGAATCAATAAAGAGACTACAACAAACACTACAGAGAAACACAAGAACTGACTTCAGTCACAGCCTTAGATGAAATCAACTGAAGATAAAATGATAACACTTTAAAATACGGGTGCACAAATATGCATTAATTCATGCTTAACTAATGCACAGATAATCATGAGTTAATGTATTACTAATGGTGAACTAACCCATTTATTAATGATTACTGCATCAGCAACTATGAAGATTCTACATGATTAATAGATTAAGTAATCATTAAATTTTTATTAGTTAAATGTGTCATAATGTAGTAATTCCTTAATACCATATTATATTAATTTATAATTTAAATTACCGTGGTAATTACCACAAGGGGTCAAAGCCATGCATTTCAACTTCCAGTTGTCAGCTTTAATTATTCCTTAGCTAATGATTTATAAAGGTATCATGATGTTATGACTTTACTTGTTGGGGCACATGACTATTAACTAATTGATTAAGTAATATGCAATTGTGGTTATGGGTTTTTAATTAATTTTGAATTATTTAATAGTCATGTGAGAGTAGTCAAGTAAAGTCATAACATCATGATACCTTTATAAATTGTACAGGTACAATTACAATACAAAGGTAAAAACGATATAAATACTGTTCGTTTTCTCACACAAACCGCTCATTTCGTGTCTTAGGCCATCAGTGTGTACTTACGATGGGGGATTGTTTAATTTGGACTTCTCTGTGTATGCTCTCTGACGTGGTGACCATAGACCTGCATTATGTGAGGCACAAGAACGGTTTGACCTAAAATGATCAAAATTGAAACTACTGGGGAAACAAATACTCCTACATCTCGGATGCCAATGAGGTAAGCTAAAACATATCAAAATTTAATTTCAAAGTGAACTATCCCTTTAATGCCTTATTCTTCATGACCTTATTCTACATCCATTAATCCTACCCAATACCTAAACTTAAATGCTACAAAAACTACCTTACTAACTACTAATAAGCAGTAAATCAGGAGTTTATTGGGGCAAAAGTCGTAGTTATAGTGAATATGTGTTTCCCATACTAAAGTGTTACCAAAACTTTGGATCCGAACCGCTGATTCGATACGCTGATTCATAATGCTCCAAAGCTTCAGGAAGCGGTATTTTGAAATCGACCATCACTATATAAGTTGTTATTTAGTTGTTGCTTTTTTGCACACAAAAACTATTCTTTCTCATCAAATGAGAAACTCATCAAATTATTGTAGAATCACTGTAGTGAGATGGACTTTGTAACGACGTCTTTAGTGCCTTTAATGGGTCTTGTGAATGTAAATTGCTGGCAATGGAGGCCTTTCTGAGCCATCAGATTTCAACTAAAATATCTTCATTTGTGTTCTGAAGATGAATAGATGTCTTACGGGTCTGGAAAGGCAAAATTAATGGTAGAATTTTCATTTTGGGGTGGACTAACCCTTTAATGAATGATCCAGTCATTGGCTTTTAAGCATTTGCCTGTTTTAATCCAAAAAGCGACTTTATTTGGGGCCGGGCAGTGTATAGTCAAAAATAGAAATTAAATTTAAAGTGACCCCCAAAAGTGTATTTTAAACAACTTCAAGAATTATTTTGATAGAATTGGAGAACAAAAAATAAATAAGCATTCACTCCAACACCGTAATCGGATTTGCAATGGATTTCTCAGAGAACAAACAGAGGATATGGATTAAATTTTGGCTGTTTTGCATTGTGCTATTATTTCATACTTTTGGCAAAAAGAAAATACACAAAAGCTTGAGCACACAGGAGGCTTGATCCATAAAAAATAAGAGCTTAAATGTTTACTGCAATGCACATGCGCACATACACACACGCCACAGTATCCTGCTGAGAATGCTGGGAGTCAGAGATTAAGTTCTCCTTAGATGTGGCATTATTCAGCCATCATCCATTCAAACTTGAGTCACTCACACAAGCTGTCTAAAGACAATTATAAATCCCCATTGATTACATTCAATCCCCCCTAGAGCCATCTAAATGACTGATATTCCATCTACCTGCTTTCCTCAAGTCTAGATCACTTTTCCACTGCCACTTAGTCTCAGTTCTGTCTTCATATATGAGCTATTATATGAAGTGTGGAGGTCAGAGTGCATGCATTCATGGGTCTCAGATCAGCTGGTAAGCTCATCAGGCAGTTAGTGGTATGGGAATATTGCTTGAGATCAGAGAAGAGGCCATTTCCCTGGGCTGTCAGTCAGAGCATGTTGTGCCAGACCAGAAACAGTGAGGTTTAAAAGATTCAAGTCCAGAATGCTGATTCAAGAGGAGGTATAGAGCAACATCAGCTGTTTATGATGCAATGTTAGTCAACCCTGGGCAATGTACATCAATATATTATATTAATAATAGTTATAAATATATTACTATTATTATATAAATATATTAACATCTTATATATGTGTATATTTGTATATATATATATATATATATATATATATATATATATATATATATATATATATATATATATATATATATATATATATATATATATACAAATAATATTAACTAATAGTTTGTCTATCATTTAGTAGTCCCAATAAGGTCATTATATTTTATTTATTTAAAAAAAATAAGTAAAATATAAACATATTGAGAATAAATAATAGCATCCCATTGTTAAGAGCATAATAAACAAATGAAATTACATGTATAGGCATAAGCAATTGGATTGTTTTTTTCACCTAAGTTTATTTAAAATTATTATCAACTATGTTATGAAAGATATAATGGAATGAATTGATATAACATTTTACTTTATGCAAAATGTGGGTAAAATGGCCTTACATGAGTTTTTCCATTCAATGTATCATGCACAGTATCTAATTTGCACATTAATGTGTTCTTGGAGCAACATGTAATAAAAAAAGAAGTGGAATAATGGGAGTAATGGAATGATAGTTATAATACAGTAATAATATCTAATATTTTATAAGAATACTGATATGTATTTTCTTTCCCTATTCACTTGTTGTGTCTCCCAAAATGTCTCCTAAACATGCTTTAAGTCCCGATGGCCTTTTTGAGGACACGTGTGAAATCGATTCCGTGTTTTGTGACAGAAATTTTGATTAGAAACCCCATAACATTTTTCCTGAGATGTTGATTTGTATAACAATTAGTGACAATACATGGATTTTCTAACAATTAGAACATTTGTATGATAACTAAAAAAATGTTTTTTTTTTATCATTTGGTCATTTTGTTGTCCTGGTGAAACCTCAAAACAAATGGTATCTTTGAAAATCCTTGAATTGTCTCTTTGACATCCAGACTTAAAAATTTGACATGGTGTCAGAGAAATTAACTAAAGTATAATGTCCTCATACTTGGAGAGTGGCACGCAGGAGGATAGACAAAATGTTGAAGTATGCTATAAAAGGGGAACTACATTTGAATAAGAATAAGGTCTTCCAAACATATATAATAATAATGGCATATACACACACACAAGCACACCAGAGACCGTTGCTCTGCTTCTAGAGTTACACAGGCCCCTAGGTCTCCACAAGACCCCTTCCAGACAGCTGCTAAAGATATAAACTCTATTCTGTTTCGACAGAAACCCTTTTGTCCTGTGTGTTAACATGTTTTTGACATTTACATTGGCAGCTATGTACTGTCTGGACTGTATTTTGGACCGTATTGAAGAAACCTGAGAGGTGAAGTTTTCTGGTTGAGCTTTTTATCAAACGTAATGTCATTTGTCATGGATGACAGTTTTTTTATGTTCAAATCTCTGGCAGTACATTGAAAAAAGTATATTCTTTTTGCAGTGCTTTGAATCATATGCTAAAGGTAATATTGCAACATCTGGAATTTCAATATTCTAGACCAAAGGTTTCTTAATGTATTGGGTAGGTATTGTATATTTATTTTTGTGGCTACATTTTCACCAAGATAGTAACATAGTAAAGAGGGGATTCATAAAACAATTTTGTCATTTTAAAGTAGAGTGCTTTATTTAAACGTAATGCATCAATACATTTAAATTAAATTAATGTCCAATGCCAGTAAGCCAGTAATTAAGGTTATGGCTGATAACCAATAAAACGGCAATATCAAAATTTCAAACAATTTTGTTAAATTAAAATAAATTTAACTATAAAAGCTAGAATAGTTTTAATAAAAATAATTGCTATCAATGCGTAATATAAACCAGTACAATAAATAAAATAAAATAACCCCTAATAATGATCCCTAACGCCGGCCAAAAAATAAAGGTGTGATACTGTTTAACATCAACATCAACACAATGTCAAGATTCATCAGGCTCAAACTGTTTTCTATTTTAATATATTTAAATGTATTCCTGTGATGACCTGCCGAGACGCTGTGGGAACATCTCCTTATGATTGCATTGTGAAGCACGTGTAAAATCATTCCAATGTTATGGTGGAACATCATAGGTGGGGGGGAAGCTATAAAGCACAACCAGCTGTTGCATTAGCTTCTTGGCTGAAGCTAGGATTTAGCAAGTCGATCACAGGTATGGCAGTATGGGAGGGCGATGGAGTGTCTTCTTTTCAGGGAACCATGGTTACAGTCAAAACCTGAGACTTTCCTTTTCAAATCGCTGTGGTACCATTATACCCACACCATTGTACTAGCAAGCGCCTGTCCGTGTGAAATCACACACTAAAATAAGAGCACCTGAGATCTAAGTTACAAAACCTCACAAACGTGTGCGGGAAGAACCAGTCTGTTGCATTACATACACCATGAAGGGAAACCCCTGATAATAAGCTTTTGAAGTAATCATACTTCAAGTGGAGTGGGCCTAGACAGCCATGAAGGCTGGCCAACTCGTATGCGTGAAATATTCACGACTCGTATTGTTCATTCTTTGCTTAGATGCTGGAAACTCTTTCCTAGGTGAACCAAAACAGACAAACGAATGGTTCCATTTCTGCCACAGGGCAGCTTTGTGGACATTGGCATCAAATGTCCTGACTGGGCAAAGCAGGTTAAGATTCTCTTGGGTCTCTGGAGCTCTGGAGAAGTATGGTTTTAGCAACGTTGTTTGAGAGACCTAAGTCTATGAGCTTAGCCCCCTCATGGGCAAAGCCCACAGTTTTTACAACTCTGTATGGGGGTGAAAGATTATGCCCCCTGTTTGGGGCAGCAGGTCCCTCCTGAGCAACCTCGCTGTGGAGGTCCAGCAAGAAGGCAATCTTTGACAAGGAGGTTGTGACCTTTTGTCTTTAATACCGAACCTCTTGTTTCTCTGCCAGCCAGTCAATATTGACTCTGGCCACAGCATGAGTCACAACCTCCATGAGCTCCTCATAAGCAAAAGTGAGAGGTGGTGAGTCCTATACTGCCTCAATATTAACAACATCCAACTCCTCATGCTTCCAAACCCTGAGCTAAAGCATTTGATCTGGCAGGTGACGGCAGAGAAAGGGCTAGGTCCAGCTCTAACCCCTCTACCAGATCCATCTGTTAACCCCACGACCTAAGTCAACATTTTGCCTCGGCCAGAACCATGAGGAAAGCGTGCCAAAGCACCCTCCTCGAAGAGCGTTCTTAATCATAGCTTCTTACAATGCTCACATTCAGCCCCCTCGAGGGCTGACTGACCATGTTCTGCTCCCATACAAACAACACATATCTTGATGTAAGAAGGGCTTGGGAAAAGCACACGGTTCAAAAACTGCTGTTTGCACGCTATTTATTATAATGCTTTGTCACGTTTTACAATGGTGATAAACCCCTGTTCTAACAGAGTGGAAAATGCTGTTCTAACAAAGACAAACACCAGCAGGACAAACAATTTCACATATAGCACTTGCTGAAGACACAGAAGCTAACACTGTTTAGTCACCCGCCTATGATGTTCCGTCATGGCATTAGACTGATTTTACACGTGCTTCACGATAAAATCACAGAGGAATTCCCATAGCATCTAGATGCAGTGCGAGTTCCCTTGAAAGGGAACTGAATTTTCAGCATCATTACTCTAGCCTGCACAGAACTGCAAACACATGGAGAATAATAGGAAGCAAGGTAAGCAAAGACAATAGACATGAGAGCACATGGCACAAAGAAACACATGACAAGCCATGTGCTCACACCAAAGATGACATGAACATGTAGCCAATAAGAACACTCATAAGCCGTGTGTTCACACAAAACATGACAACATGCAAGCATGCAGTCAGTGAAAAAACACCAGCCGCATGCTACTCAACACAAGACAAAATATAGCATGAAAGCACATGGCCGATGTAAACACGAACCGAGTGCTACACAGAACACAACACGCTCACAAGACAGAGCGTATTGGAATGAGCGAATGCTCATGCCGTGTGCTAATGACTGAAGACAAACACACAGAGCATGAATGTCCAAATCACAACACAAAACGGAAACCAAACTAGACCTAAGTGCTAGGATCCGAGCACCATGCTCCACACCGAAAGCTTACAAGTACAGAAGAGCACGCAGCTTGAGCATACTCAAAGCTGCGCGCTCACACAAGACAAACAATACAGGATACCTGACACATACATCCTCTAACAAACCCTCAGTTTTATTTACTAACCACCAGCATTTCACATGTACTTCTAAAAATGTTTCTACATTTGAGCTACGAAACTCATTGGACAGATTTATAAAGTCAGTCCACCTCTTTACCTTGACATATTGTGCTTGTATTTTTGAGTATTGAATTTACATGTTATCAAGCACATTGGGAGAGTGTACTGACACATAAATCATTGAACAGTTCAGCATACGGGTACCTCAATATAAGTCAAGGGTTATGTCCTTCAGTCTTCACTTTTATTCAGCCTTTTTATCTCCCTCTCTCTTTAGCCATGAGGGTTTGAAGCATCAGTCATAGACCATCTCACTTCAGCTGTCAGTATCTGATCTATTACAGCTCTAATAAAAACTGCATAGACCTGACTAAGTCCAGACCACACACCTCATTCCTTTCCCCGGTCCACACACACACACACACACACACACACACACACACACACACACACACACACACACACACACACACACACACACACGTTTGTTTTTGTGACATATGGGGACATTCCATAGGGGTAATGGATTTTATACTGTACAAACCATATTTTCTATCCCCTTACACTGCCCCTGCCCTTAAAGCTACCCATCACAGGAAACATTCTGCATTTTAACTTTCTAAAAAAAAACATCCTGTATGATTTATAAGCATTTTGAAAAGTGGGAAAGTGGGGACATGGCCAATGTCCTCATATTTTATTCTCTCCTTGTAATACCTATGTCATACCCATGTCATTATACACATTTGTGTCCTCATATGTCCCCCTCATATGTTTGTATGTCTCCCCCCCCATCCCCCCCCCCCCCACACACACACACACCAGGTGAAGACAGATAACTGTGCCCTATTTGGAGTCCCATTTAAACTATATTTACTTATCATCCCCAGCCAGTGGCACCGTATTGTTTGTTCACGGGAGAGGAGCAGAAGGTGACCTTCAAAAAACAGAGGATACTCACACATCAGAGTCCTCAGAGATTTTAACACCTTGTCTACATTCACACATCCTCAGATGCACGTGTCAGTCCTGTTTAATAAAGTTAATATATATATTAATACAGATGTTTATTTTGTGTGTTTATATATATATATATATATATATATATATATATATATATATATATATATATATATATATATATATATATATATATATATATATATATATATATATAAACGTCTGGGTTTATACATTGTTTTAAAATATTCAAATAGTCTTGTATTAAGAATGATTTTATGCTAAATGTATTTTTAGGCAAAATGTATATATATGTGAATGATACAGTATATAAAATATATGTCAATATATTAAAAAAAATCCATGTACAGACATGATTAAGTCATTCTCAGACAAGCACATTATTGGTATCCTTCTGTTTCGAAAGACGATGGAATCGAACCCCTTGGGGCCTCTAGACATTTGAATTACAGCGCCTGCTGTGACTGTAGAGCCAGATTCTTGAAAGCCATGTTCTGTTCATGCCTGTCTCTGTGGATGTTGGGTCTGTTCTGTGTCGTCTGCGCTCTCTCCTCTCATCCCACTGGTGCTTTATACTCTTTTCGCTAATTTTGATGACTTGTTTGATGGTGAGCCTCCATCTATCACGATCTATGGCTGCATCTTTCAAGTTGTCTAGATTGATGTTGCTTGCCTTTATGTCTTGTTTACACACATCTTTATAGCCTGGAACCAATGGCAAGTTCGCTGTACAGCAGTTCTTTGGGCATTTGGAAGGTGTTCATGCGGCTGACACGACCAAGCCAGCGCAGACGTCTCTGGGTGAGTAAAACAAACATACTAGGCATTCCCACCTGTGCAAGAACATTTTTGTTTGGAATCTGGTCCTGCCAGGAGATTCCAAAATCCTTCTTAGATTATGTTGATGGAAAACATTGAGTCTAAGTATGCATGCTGGATACACCTTCATCTAAGTGTTATTGTTAACATGGAGTTATCCACCCTCTTGGCCCTCTTTGCAAGGTGAGCCATTGCTTTTGCCGAACTGTATGTTCTACTGAGTGTCCAGAGATAGATTGCTGGAGGTAGTAGAGCCAAGGTACATTATGTGAACATTTCCCCCACCTCAATGGTGAAGTGACAAATAGAGATGCAGACATCTTGTCCCATGATGTTGTTTTAAGGGGGTTAATACTGAGTCCAAACTCAACTGTAAGCAGCAGATGAGGTGCTGTCATGCTTTTTAATCATGTGCTGTCAGGGCAGAATTGTCTGCAAATAGCATTTCCCTGATCAATACTTTCCGTAACTTGGTTTTAGCTCTGGGACGTGCACGATTGAATAGATTCCCATCACTTCTCGTATGAATGTATTCTCTGACTGATCGAAGGACAGCAGCAGAGAGAAGAAGATACCAAAGATTGTTGATGCCAGGACACATCCTTGTTTAATGCCACTCCTAACTGGGAAAGTGTCAGAGAATGAGCCATTATACTGAATGGTGCCCTGCATTTTTTAATGGAAGGTTACAATCATCCTCAGGAGCTTGGAGGGGCATCCAAACCAATGAAGTAAAAGTAAAAGGACCATTCCTTCTGACTGAGTCAAAAGCCTTGGCCAGATCAATGAAGGTGGTGTATCATGTCCATTGTAGCTCTTCCTGCTCTTAATCCACACTGTGCCTCAGGATACATGTCTGCACGTGACTGTTGAAAACTCTGCGGGCGAAAGCCTTCCCAATGAAAAGGGATATCCCTTGATAGTTGTTGCAGTCACTGCATTCCCCTTTTTCTTATAAAGTGGTATGAAGTTTGCATCATGCATGTCTTGAGACACTGTCCCTTCCTCCCAACAATGTAGCAGAAGTTCATGTAGATGACTGAGAAGAACGCTCACCGTGCCAACCTAAATGACTTCTGAAAGTATGCCATAGTTTCCAGGAGCTTTACAGCATGCACAATGTTGCGATGGGTAGTGTAAACTCACTGAATACCCAGATACCTGGGGAAGGTAACAGACAATAGAATATTATTATCATAGACAATCATCTCAAAAATATGTCAGCACTAATTGCAAATGTTATAAATAATATCCTCCTCAGGTGCTATTTTTATACGTTGGAGAGTACCTTGCGACGTCATCACTGCATCGGCCATGATTGGCTAGGTGGTACATGTGCCTCAGACACCAGGTCCTGTGGGACGTGTGCCCATTGCGTCAGCTGATACGCTGCTGAGATGACCATAAATTAATGTTAGAAAAATGCCAAAAGGTCAAAAACCTCCATGCAACATTCTGGCAATGTTCCACCAAAAGTCTAGCATTGGATGAAGAAGCTGAAAGAAACTATAAGGATATGTCCATCCAAGGGAACATTACTATATTATTTAAACTAAAACTACTGCAGAAGAACATCCCCAGAACGTTAGGATTTGGTTCCCAAACATTATTGCATTGATTGAAGAAACTAAATAGAAGTAATTGCTTAAATACAGGCCTATATCACGTCCTATTAGGATTACATTGTTGACTATACTTGTCTGTCTTTTAAAGGGCCAATAGCGTCATCAGATGTAATTGCAATATTAATAATAATGTTTTCAAACAGGTTTCCTGAACTAATTTGTTGCAGACATACTTATTTGAGATGCACTGTAGATGAGATGGCCATAAAACATTCAGATTTGGGTCCCAAAAGTTATTGCATTGATTGAAGGAACTGATTGTAAGGAATTGTTTAAATACAGCCCTAAATCACTTATTATTTATAATATTATATATCTGACTATTGTCTGTCTTTTAAAGTGTCATCAAATGTAACTGCAACTGTTTTCAAACAGGTTTCCTCGACTAATTTGTTGCCGACTTTAGTGTCTTAAAATTTGAGACACTATACTCTAAATTTGTAAAACTAAAACTACTGTGGAGAAATATTCCCGTAGACACTGAGTTACAGACATTAAAATAGACTTATTGCAGACATTTAAACAAATAAAAAAATAAAAAAAAAACTGTCAATCACCTCTACAAATGAAAGTCTCTCTTAGTGCAGTCTCATCAGCGATTAGTGATAATAACAAAATGCACCCATTGTCTCAAATCTGCCTGACTGAAAGTAAAATCTAAGTAAAGTAAAATGTTCTTTCACTCTTCTTTATAGTACTGTAGGTCTTGGGCTACTTTGCTCTTTAAAGAGTCGTTCCTAAAATAACCTCATTCTAATCTCTCTTTCACAGTCCATTACTTTGACTGGCAGGTGGGTCATTCTGACTGGAGATATGGAACATGCTGGTCTGCCCTCCCTTGGTTTCTGTCTGTCTGTTGCTCTCTCTCTCTTTCTATCTTTCTGTTTTATAATAGGAATGAAAGAGGTCGAGACCCGCTTACGGCACGCTTTAACTTTCTAGGACTTTTTTTCTGGTGACTGATAAATTCCGCCTAAAGTCGTCCATTCAGTATTCCAGCTAAAGGACATCTCAGCTGCACCCAACAAACCAATAAATCCAGTTTCTAAAGAAAAACACTCTATCCATTCTCCTCCTTTCCCATAGCCCTTTCCCCACCTCCATCCCTTAATATTTACTTCAATGTCATCCTCCCTATAAGACAAATCTAAGCTCAGGACAGTGTATTTACTGCTTCACTCCATTGAGAGATTTAAAGGTGAACTTCACCGCCTTTTACCACTAAATCCATTTCATCCAGGATTATGCCAATATCAATGTAAGAGAAATCGATTGTTTTCTCCACAGCAAGTTTAAAAGAATTATTTAACCAAGTTTTATTCGATAGCCTTTTTGAACGGCGAAGCTCAACAATGCAGCCATTCAAGGGGGGCTTGCTCTTTGTACTCAGCAAGGCCGGATGTGCCTCTGCTGCAGAGGTTACAATGGCTGATCGCTCAGGAGAATGAGGGATAGAGAAAGAAGATTGTGCCTCTAATAATCACCCACATGAAAAATCATTTTCTGTATCTCAGAACAAAAGCAATAACAGACCTGTCGCCATGGCTACAAAAGCCCTCTTAAAGACAAAACACAAGACCTCTATCTCATAAACACCTCTCCTCCTCTCCTGTTTCCCAGGCTCCTCACCTCTGATGAAGGAGGCAGACCTCAGCTCAGCAGGTTTAAACGATGATCTAATGGATGTTCGCTTAAGCGATGGATGACCGCGGAAGCCCCCCATACCTTGGTAATCACAGCCTCAACATGGTCACATCTATCACTGCGCCAACAAATATTACTTCTCATATGTCCTGCTCTCCTCTGTCTATGGGAGTCGTGTGAGTGTGGGTGTGTGTGCAGGATAGTTTAATTGAAAGGCCCTGTATCAGCAGACTAGTTTTTTTTTTGAAGGTGACTCCAAACAAAGCCATTTTGACTGCAGTTCTTGAAGCTGAAAGCAAAAATAACTGAGAATGAGAGCTGGCCCAAAACCTCCAAACAATGTTCTGGGGAAAATAGTGTATATTTGTAAAACTAAAATGTAAAAGAAATGTATTTATTAAAGGAGCTTAAAGGTGCACTATGTAGTATCTTTGCAGTAAAATATCCAAAAACCACTACGCCGGTGTCATATATTTTGTTCAGTTGAGTACTTACAATATCTCAAATGTTTTCAACTATTTGTAAATTGTGAGAAAATTGCTATTTTAACTAAGGACTGGGACGTTTCAGCATAGCGTTTGAGGAAGTCGTCTGTCAATTGCGTCATATCTGCGTTACCCTCGGTTTCGAGTTTTATTTGGCAGGAGCGCTTTACTCTTAGCAGTGTGAACAAGTGAACGCACGGAGTAAAGTCATAGCATCATTTTCAACACACTTAAATGTATCTAATATGATAAACAGAGCTGCATTACCTCATAATCATAACCGGAAGAGCAGATCTGTGCAGGCGCCCGGCGACTGTGTCCTGTCCCGTCATAATAAAAGTCCCCGTGTTTGCGAGCCGTGTGTTTGTTTAACAATCGCTCCAGCAGCTGTGCTTGGCTCCACAACACTCGGTCCTGCTCTGCTTCACACTACAGTAATGTTAATATCCACATGCATGAACATGATTTCTGAGTCCTATCTTCCACCGGCTGTGAGGTGAAGACCACATGTCCAAAGATAATGCGCTCAAACTTTGCGTCATCAAACTACGCCTTTGTTTTGAATAGGCGCCCTCCAGTGGACGGAAAGTTGCATAGTGCACATTTAATGACAAAACAACGAGGATGAGAGACAGCCAAAACACATCTATGCAATGTTCTAAGCATGTTAGTTCATATAAGCAAAACCAAAACCTAAAAGAATGTTCTAATGACGTTAGAATTTGGTTACCAAGAAATTTCAAAAACAATTTTTGCATTGATTGAAGAAGCTAAAAGACAAAAAACTATGAGGTTGAGAGATTTGTTGAGAGGTTGAGAGATTTGGAATGTTCTGAGAATTTTAGTTTCAAAACTTTAAAAAAAAAAACATTATTATTTTAGGATTTGGTACATCGGTTAGAATTTGGAACACTGGGATTTGGTTCCGGAAAACAACTCTTTTTGAATGAACCCTAGTGGAAAAAAAAACATGCTAAGTATACTTGTCTTGCAGCCAGACAAATTTTCAGTATACTTGAAGTTAATGAGTAGTTAACCTGAAGTGTGTTATTTTGAGACAACTAGTTTTGTACTAAGTATATTTTAGTTGTAATTAAGTTGTGTTAAAGCATAGCTTTAAGTGTATTTAGTGTACTTTTATGTTACGGAGACAGAGGGGACGAGACGAGGGCGGGGCTGAGCGGAGCGCGTGCACCCGAGAGCCCCAGTGACAGATTTATTGACAGCTGTCAGACTCGCAAAGATGGAGAGTGGCTGGAGTGACAGCAGAAGTTTTGCAACAGATCGGTCTTTTGAAGTAGAGGACTTTTCTCCCCCATCTTTACCTGAATGGGGGGGGGGGGGGTGAATTGTCAGTAGACAATTCCGCTGGACCCTGGCTCAAACTGCATTAACTCCCGATGCGGACACGTGCGGTGAGCTTGTGCCAGGGGTGTGGTAGTTAGCCGTTGAAAGAGCCAACATATGTCATGATGGTCAACAATGTTCTAATAGGAAAATTTAACTGCAGTAGCCACTGTTCAACCTTAAGAGGGCAGCACTCAGATGTTTTAAACCATATATTGTAGAATTAAAACACTTTATACCTAAATGTGAAAACATTTGCTTGAAACAATGAACAGCACTATAAAGCCCCAGTCTTGCAGATGATTAACTAAAAAAAGTTGTTCTGGGGTTTAGTTATCCTTTAAGTTACATTAGTGCCTTGGTCTATAAACTAAGCTAATATTTGACTAAAGGTGTCTTTTTTTATATAGTTTGCCCCACCACCATCAAACAATCTAAACAGTCTGAAACAGTCACCTAACCAGACTTGATGTAATAAAGCAACGAGCAAAACAATGTATAATTTTTGTCCAAACCAAACGTGGCCATGATCAGTCACACATTTCAATGAATTGCTTGGTTTCTGTTTCTTCAGGGCAGAACCAAAATCTCTAAAATAGTTCGCCAACACCTTGTTGAATCTATGCCACTAAGTATGAAAATGAGTAAGTAACATTTGATTCTTTCTGATCTGCCCCCATTAATGCATATTTTTGTTATATATTGACCAATGAAGTCAACATTTGTAAGATTTGATATGGTAGGCCATCAAGACTTTGAGAGGCTAATCTTGTAGTTTCGTCCCCTGAGGTTACTTTCATGTTCTTTTTAATCTGTAAATTAATTAGTACTTCAATCAAAAGCTATTTGCTTCCTCCCAGATTCATGTTGCTATGTGAAGTGGAAAAAAAGCTTTATAGATTCTCCCTAGTGATATTAACTACTAGCAACTGTGTAAAAACAGGTATGGTGAAAACGTATGTATCCATTCAATCTGTTTTTTTCTGTTTCTGTGGTGCATTCATGCTTATTGTATCTCATTTGTCCATTGCAACCGATGGCCTGTGGTTCTCTATGGCAGTAACTGTGTAGGGCCGGTAAAAATGATATGTTCTATAAGTTATGACAAAATGTTTTTACATTGTTTTAATCATCAAAATAAGTTAAGAAATGTTAAACTTTTTTTTTTAAAAGTTATTCAAGATGCAACTGATTTTTTAGAGTCAGTTTAACATAATCTAAGTTGAAATAGCTTAAACATTCAAGTCGATTGAATGGCTATTGGATGGCTATAAACAATTTCTGATTAAATTGAAAGTTTCTTAGAGAGACCGCATTTTCTAGATGACGCAAGATGCTAGTACAGTAAATATAGGAAACTCCAAGTACCATACAAAACTAAATAGTGTGTCTAATGAAAAAAGGTAAATATTATTTTATATTACAAAATACAACTGTAGATACTTTTTAATCACGCAATCCTTCATCACCACCAAAAACCTCACCTTTTCCACCATATAAGTTAAAACGATAGTCAATGGAGATTGCTGAAATGCAGCTTACTTGTTTATTGGTGTTTTCAGATCATCCGCACACGAGAGAGAGTTCGCGTGCATGTGGTTGCCAGATTGGACATGTTTAGGTAAAACACTGGATAGTATACGCGTTTTTTTACACGTTATAAAGAAAATTTATAGGGTTGTAAATGGACCTGTAAAACTGTATCAGCCACATACCCTCCCTCTATGTAGATTGAGAAACTTTCTTGAAATATTGACTTATCGCGAAATAATGAGGAACTTTCTCGAAATATTGACTTCATTTCTCATTATTTTGAGATGTTATGTCAATATTTCGAGAAAGTTTCTCATTATTTCGAGATGTTAAGTCATTATTTCGAGAAAGTTTCTCATAATTTTGACTATTATTGATTATTTCTCAACTGTGGCGGAAACGGGGTTCCATAGGTTTGGCATCAGTAGAGGACATTATTTAGCGAATTCCTCTAACAACACACGGTTTTAAGTCTGTATATTCTTATAGAATATAAGACATTCTTATTAAAATATTATTACATGTTTTTGTACATTATATAGTCCTAAAACACATTACAAATGCAAATTAGAAAGGAAATGGCATTTATGGCCATGTTTACACACACTTTTATTTTCCTCAATAAATGGGTTCTGGTGTAGCATAGAAATCTAGTTCTGGTGTCCTCTAGTAGAATATAACATAGGAATTAAAATAAATAAAAAAATCGATATTCACATAACCTTTTTTTGGTTCTCAGGATGATGACATGTTAAAATACTAGTAACGCATTAAAGTAAATGACCTGTAGATAAATAATCATAAATTTCTCACTCTACACCGCTATGGTGGAGCTGTTGCTTAGAGCACCCAAAGTAATTTCAGAAGCACCCTAATTGATTTGGTTCTGGAACCGGGCCTGCCCCTAAATATAATGGTTGCTGTGTAATGACACTTATTCCAGCTCTGTGCATTCCATATTGTAATAACTTTCACCACATTTCACATCTTCCTATCAGCAGAAACTATCAAACTTAGTGAGTTTGATTCATATACTGACAGTTTATATTGCAGTTTCCCCTGCATTATGTTGATTATTAGGATAAAGTAAATTTATTATTTTTTCATATTCGTGACATTTTAGTCATTTTTGACAGTATAAGTGAGTTTAATTTGTTGATGGATCGATCGATCGTTAATCTAGTTAATTATTTAATGCACTGCTGTGGTTTATATAGCAACAGCAGAATATTACATTTTATTATTTTAAACCTAATTCCTGGTCAAATGGCAGTGTGAATGGCGCTTCTACAGACATGGGAAAGACAGTGAAGGTGGACTCATCAGAGAAGAATACACACGTCTCATATTGTCTACAGCCCAAGATTTGCGCTGTTGGCACCATTGAAATTGACATTTGGCACTGGTACAAGAACCCAAAGGTTTGGCTATAGCAGCCTGACCATGAATATTGACAGTTTTGATGGGAACAGGAGAGTCAAGGTGCGCATTTAATTCTGCAGTGGGCAGCTGGGGTTTTATGCTTTTTGGAGACACGGTTTAGTACCTGAACATCCCTTTCAGACAGCTTCCTAAAGCGTCGACAGTTACTCTTGTTGGATGTAGTTCGTCTCAAGTGTTAATATGCTGACATTACCCTGAATACCATAGCTCTCGATACAACACAAAGACGTGCTGTCCTGGTCACAGATGAGCCAGCCAGACACCATATATACCTCCAATGCTATATTAGCTATATATATATATATATATATATATATATATATATATATATATATATATATATATATATATATATATATATATATATATATATATATATATATAGGGTTTCATTGTACATGTTGAGTCCGATGCAGACACAGTGTATTTAAAATTCTTTTAGTTTTTTATTTATTTACAGAAGTTATGAAATATCAATAAATCAAAATATCCTTTGAAAACAAAACTAGAGCTTGGACCTCAGGGGCCTTTAAATATTGCTGTGGACAATGGGGGGGCATAAAAGTCAAAAAGGTTAAGAACTGTCAGCTGGTATTATTCACTCGTTGGACCTAGGGGGCCATAAAGATTGACCAAGCCCCTGTCAATATCAGCGATGGCCAAGACACAGACTCGCAAACAAAACAAAAAAACTATTGTTGAGAGATATTTTTCTCTGTGGACATGGATTTATGATTTATACATTCCAAAGATTTACTATACCTGAGATGCCAATAAGCTACAGTACGAGCAGATGAATATGAGTTTTATAAAGTAGACTTTTTCTTGAAGAACTCTGCAGTTATTTTTGTTTTTGTTTGTAACATATTGCCCAAGCTAGCATGAATCCATCTATATTCTCCCACTTCTGTGGGAGAGCAAGGGAAACTGTGGGGGGAAAAGAATAAAGAGAAAGAAGTGAGAGAAAGATGACGGGTTGATGAGACCTACAGTTTATTGTTAAGGCCTGAGCTCTCCCCTGCTGTGTTTGGAACGGTCTCAGTGTTGGCCTGCTGCTGCTCAAATAATTCAACTCAGAGACACATCAGTCCGTGATCTTCCTCGGCATACAGACAGGTGTGAATCAAAGAGAGAGGGAAGATGTGAAATGTGGTAAAAGTTATTAAAATGTGGACTGTACAGAAATGGATTCAGTGTGATAATTAAGTAGCAACCACTATATTTAGGGGAATTCAATTTTTACATTCTTCCCTGCAATTTTAGTGATCCTACATTTTAAAGTTAGCCTGATGTGGTTATATTCAAGTCTAGTCAGAATATGACACTGATACTGCTCCATTGGGCTGTGATTATGGGGCGTTTCAACCAAGGGGGCGACAACCTCCCGCAATCTCTCTTGAAGCCAATACGGAAGTAATGTAAACTGCAATTCATCGACTGGCCACTAGAGACAGGCTCCAGAAGGGAGCAGAATCTCATTGAGCCCCATGTTCAATTTCCCAACTTTACAGCAGAAAAAAACATGTTTACAGCCTGGTACAAATTGTGGTTTTGGCCTATATGGCTAATTTTGATCTTCATGAAAACTGTGAGGGGGGTGACTTTTTTTATATTACTCATTTGTTTACGTTATATAAAGCCTTAAAGTTCAGCATAATTAAGGGTGTGATTACTTTGAGTGACAGGTGGATAGCCATTTATCCGCCGTCTATAGTCATTGCGTTATCTAAGCCCCGCTCACAACCCGCTTTTTTGCCCATTTTCTGTTATCCGGGAGTGACACACAATGACTCACTCGCAAGATGGCGATGCCCAGCTCGTCTCTACTTTAAGCTTCAGAATAGATTATCGGAATCCTATGGGTGACGTCACGGACATACAGTCTATGGTTTCAACCAAACCAGGAAAGACATCAATTGGATAGACCTACAACAAATCAGAGCAACGAAGTGACGCATTACGTTAGTTGTCAAATGTCAACAGAGCTCAACTGCACTGTGTTGCCAAGTCAAAGTTTTTTTCCGCAGGTTGTTTTCCATGTCTGCGGCTTGAAGCGCCTATTATGTGATTTATAGATGCATGAATGTGAATTTTAGCAGGCAACCTTGCCAAAACAACACATTTTAACGCCCCAAACGTCATTTTGTTCCCGGAGAATCCCTTCGAGAAACTATTGTTTAGAGCTAGTAGTTGGCGGGATTTGCGGTAAAACTTGGCAACTCTGTTTGCACACACGCTGAAATAAAAGATCTTTGCCGGTGTTGTAAAAAAAGAAAAGAATTTAAGGATACACAGAGTACTTACCCAACATGATCATCATTTTTGAGAGAAATTGTAAAGGTGTATGCATATACGAACAAGCTCTCCGTTTAGGCTTCGAACAAATATAATCCAAGCCCCTTAATGACGTGCATGATTACGTTACTGTTGATCATCTGTCCATCATCGTCTAAAGCCCGCCCTGATGATTTCATTGGTCCAAACACTTTCTGTTCGGGGATAATTACTCCTCTATGAATCGAGTCCAAAACGAAATGCCAGTCCGGCCTGAATTTAAGACATCTCCTAGGATTCCCTGGATCCCGGCGGTGGTCCAAATGAATGTGTTTTGAAGTGTGTGGGCATCTGTGTACGGATGTGTTTGAGCATCAAAGGTCCACTCTAGGGGACTAGAGCACTCAGGAGCAGATGCTGTATGTGTGCTTAGAGCTGTTGAGAGAGACAAAACGAAACTACCAGTACTAACAGATGATCCTGCAATAGCATAAATCTATCATCTCATTTCATTAGATTACAACATTTTACAAGACCACTTGAACAGACTTCTTGTGTATGAATTTGTGTAAAATAGAAAGAACAAGAATGAGGAGACTGGCTAGAGATTCCAGTGTCAGTTATATGACTATGTGCTATGTCACGAGATATAAAAAAGGGTCATTCTATGATTGCGTTGGCACTGCAACTGAAAATGTTTCTCAAAAAAGAAACTTGTTAATCATACATTAAACCTACCATGCTAATTTAATAACTTTCTTCTTTTTTCATTTCATGCACAGTCACACTAAAAATTAGCCTTTCAAAATGTAATTAACCATTGGCTGACATTCTCTGTTCAGCAATGCTGTAGTGTAACACCTAATTAAAAGTCATCATGAGTTTCATAATTAAACTGATCTTAAAGAAAGAGGAACAAAATTATTAAATTGATCTGCATTCAAAAGTTACAAACTCTTCAACTGATTACAAAAGTACTGTGTGGCACCATCATTTTCAGCATTTTCTTTCAGCTTTATACTTTTAGATGAACAACATATAATGGGATCAAGTATGCCTAAAACAAGCATACTGTTAATGTAATTAAAAATAAATAAATAATAAATAATAAATAAAAAACAACAATATATTCCAAAACTCAAATTAAATAAATAAACAAATAAAATGTATACTGCTTTGAAGAAGCCAACATTCACCTAAAATAAGCATCATGTCATTGACTCACTCTCTTGTTGACGGTATTATTTATTTATTTATTTATTTATTTATTTATTTATTTATTTATTTATTTATTTATGTATTTATTTATTTATTTATTTATTTATTTTTTTAAAAAAAAATTTATCCGTGAAAAACACAGGAAAGGGATGATTGTCAAGCTCCAAGATGCACATAACAGTAGTCCAGAGTGTGCTGCTCATATTTTTAAATAGTTTGAGTGCTTTGTATTCAAATCAGGCCGAAATATGAGCTGTTATGAGCTCTCAGAGCCCTGACTTAAACCCAAATGAGCATCTCTGGAGAGATCTGAAAATGGCTGTCCACCAATGTTTACCATCCAACCTGACAGAACAGGAGAGGATCTGCAAGGAGGAATGGCAGAGGATCTCAAAATCCAGGTGTGAAAAACGTGTTGCATCTTTCCCAAAAAGACAAATGGCTGTATTAGATCAAAAGAGTGCTTCTACTAAAGACTGAGCAAAGGGTCTGAATACTTAGGATCATGTGATATTTCAATTTACCTTTTTGGTAACACTTTATTTTAAGGGTCCAGACTAATGCACTAGTTAAGTATTAATTAATGATTTACTTGTTCACAATTAAGCATTAGTTAGGCACGGACACACACGTAATTATTTATTAATTTAACATTAATTATGCATCAGTTAAACTAGTAGTTAATGATTAACTTAACATAATAGAAAGGGCATATTAGCCATTATTTACAACTTAATAAGCCATATATTATTTTTGTGTAGTGATGTAATTATATTTCTGTGCCATTCTGTTAAGTTACCTGAACAATAAGATAGTAGTTATGTTTAATTACTGCTGATGTTGCCATTATAAATGGCTAAATAGTGTAATAAAGCAAATTTGACCCCCTATTCTAAAGTGAAAACTTTATCCTCCTCAATTATGGCACTTATTGAGTGATATGTATTGATATATATGTTTACTAACCAGAATAAGCCAAAAATTAAGCCTAACTACCATTAATAAAGTACTAATAAAGGCAATTTGAAAAATCAAAATCACCCGCGCTCTCACAGTCACAGCTCTCCTTCACAGACGCATGTGCTCTTTACTGCCTTCACTTGTTTGCCCTCGCGCTCTGTCCGAAGCTCATTTATATAAAATAAAATACTGAACTTTTAGGGAAATGGGTCATACCTGAGCATTTGCAATACAACCCTGCTTATTCAAGGATGCACATTTATTGAATGGATGGAACAAACATATATTTTGGATTATTTAAATTTCTACAAATGCCATTTTATAAAGGCTAGGCTATTGAAGTAAAGTGTGTAATAATAATAAAACAATAAAGTAATAATATGAACTAACATTAACAATGAACAAAAGGTTTTTTTTTTTTGTAACACTAAATAAAGGTTCATTAGTTAACAAACTATGATGAACTGACAAACTATTAACTAATAATGAACTGCACTTATAAAGCCTTTATTTATCTTTGTTAATGATAATTTCAAGATTTCCTAATACTTTATTAAAATCTTGTTAACATTAGTTAATGCACTGTGAACTAACGTGAACAAACAATGAACAGCTGGATTTTTTTTACAAAGACTAACAAATACAGTAACAATGTACTGCTCATGGTTAGTTCATGTTAGTCAATACATTAACTAATGAAACCTTATTGTAAAGTGTAACTGTTTTTTGTTTTTTTGGTAACACTACAATGTTTCATTAGTTAATGGTAATGCATTAGTTAACATGAACTAACCATGAACCATTGCCTCTGTTCAGCATTTGTTCATCTTTGTTAACGTTAGTTAATAAAAATCCAGCTGTTCATGGGCTGTGCAGTCCATTATTAGTTCATGTTACCTAATGAAATGAAGCGCAACTGCTATGTCGACGACGGCCTCAAGTCTCAGCTGTTGAAGCCATAGATGCTGAAAAAGGCGCAGAAGATGCTTGCCAGCTCAAACTTACGTCTCTACAAGATAGCGTCAAACCACTCTGGCATTATGGATGTCTTCCCACCACGCAAAGGGTTTGCAGAACCTGGACTCCAATGATAATTCAGCCCTCATTCAATGCAGATTAGGGCTCAGCTGGGATCTACACATTATGTTTTTACCTTCAGAGTAGCATCTACCATGAAGCCTTTTAACCGTAGAGGCGTTTTGGCCACCGTGAACAGTCTCTTTGACACTCTCGGATATGTAACTCCAATCATTATAAAAGGGAAGTTCCTATTACGAGAACTCACTGAAGCCCTCGGCTGGGATAAGCCTCTTCCACATGAGAAAGAAGCTGAATGGAGAATGTGGAAAGATTCCTTGGAAGACCTGAGTGAGCTCAAGATTCCAAGAGCTTACACACCTACCACCCTTACCACCACTCAAACGAAAGAGCTCCACATCTTCTCAGATGCCTCTGTGACGGTCATTGCCGCTGTAGCTTACCTCAAGGTGATCAACGAAGTTGGAGAATGTCACTTGAGATTTGTTTTGGAAAAGGCAAAACTGGTCCCTGGTGCAAAACTGGTGCAAAACTGGGCAGTAGAAATGGCAGAGTTGATAGAGAGTAAGTTGGACATCAATGTAGACACATTACGGTTTTACACAGACAGCAAGGTCGTCTTGGGGTACATATACAATCAGACCAGGCGGTTTTATGTGTACGTTTCCGTTTCCAACAGAGTCCAGCGAATCAGGAAGTGCACCAAACCTGAGCAGTGGCACTACGTTTGTACAACGCAGAACCTGGCAGATCATGCTACACGTTCTGTACCTGTACCACAAAAACTGTTCTCGACGCTTGGTACAATTATTGTACAGCCACTGTAGTGAGATGGACTTTGTAACGAAGTCTTTAGTGCCTTTTATGGGTCTTGTGAGTGGGTCAGTGGAAATGTACTGAATCCTAATGGAGGCCTTTTTGAAGCCTTTCTCAGCCATCAGCTTTCAACAAAAATATCTTCATTTGTGTTCTGAAGATGAACAAAGGTGTTACAGGTCCAACGACATGAGGGTGGGTAATTAATGAAATAATTTTCATTTTTGGGTGAACTAACCCTTTAAGAGGTGGATGAATTCAGGTAGGATAGCACTGAAGGACTTAGTGTGAAATGCATTGCCCGCCACTCCAATGACATATAATTTTAAAAAGAGCATTTTTAAAGCTAGATTGTAAAATCAGGATGATAAACAAAAGCAAATACAAATCTGTAGTAAATAAAATTATTAAATAGTTATTATACATTTATAATAGTCATTAAAATAGTCTGACTTTTAATAACACAAAGTTCAATGCAGTTTTGGATTTCTGTAACACTTTCTGTAAAACTGTTTCTGTGCTGCCATCTTGTGTCAGACTGCCATAAAGACCTTTATTTGTCCAGGAAAAGCACACATTTGATCCATTGTGCTGTATCTATCTGTGTGCATATGTAAACAGACTTTATGCTGTTCAAATTTTAATGAGTAATCTCAAATGTGACACATTTATTTTATTTAAAGAATTCTGAATGAGCAAACGTGTGGCTCAGCAGTGAGTGGAGTTAACTAATGCACTGATGACTCAGAGGAGAGATAGTAAGAGTGTTAAGTCACCACAGCTGGAGGCCTTCCAGGTTTTTACTTCACGTTCATAAGCAACAGCATGAGGGACAAAAACAGCTGCTGGATCAAAACATACATTTTACAAAGATACAGTCATACAGTACTCTGTGAATTGTATGACTTTCAGCTAAGTAACATTTGTTTTTATAGCATTTATAAATATCTCATTTATTTAAGATGAATATGAGTAAATAAGTTGGCTTTCTGTGTGGAGTTTGCATGTTCTGTCTGCGTGCGTTTCCTCCAGGTTCCCCCACAATCCAAAAACAAGCATTGGAGACGGTTAAGGCTATTGTCTTTGTGTGTGCCCAGGCCCATAAACGTTCACCCAACATTAAAAACAACTGATGTTTATCTGCTAACCTCCAGGGCATCCAAGACGTAGGTGTGTTTGTTTCTTCAGTAGAACACAAACTAAGTTTTTTAACTCCAACCGTTGTCAATTAGGTGTATTTCTATAAGAGTAAAAAACACAGACATACGAATCCATATTAAACCCTGTGTCTCGTGGTGACGTATTGATGTCTTAAGACACGAAACGATTGGTTTCTGCGAGAAAACCAACAGTATTTTTTTACCTCTTATCAGACGAATCTCATCTAGTATTCCCCAGTGTCATTACTTCCGTTAGAGTAGGTCAAAAGACCAGTGCGATCATAGATATAGATTCCTCATTAGTGCCTGCACAGATCAGTCAAATGAGACATCTATGTAAATGTATCTACGACTGTGTCAGTCTTTTTGCCCTGGGGGTAAGCAGATAAACATAAATGTTTAATTAATGGAATGAATAGGGTGATGCCACCCTTAAATGCCAGCGTGTAACTTTTTATGTAAAACAAAAGTTAGATGGTTATCCTTGTGACAATGACATAGGCCTAAATTATAAACCAAGTATGAAAAATGTCCATGTTATTAGATTTTAACAAAAATTGTATTTGTACCAAACACAAGTGGGGTAAAATGCCCCCCAGGATTGTGTAAAATGCCCCCACTCTGAAAAAGCTCTGGTTTATATATTTAGGCTACAACAAAATCAGAGTACAAGCATGTTTTAGCTTAAAATTTAAAAGACAAGCCAAAATAACAGTAGATAAATATGTATATTTATTACGGAACCATTTTGAAAATCAAAAATATTGTTAGCTGATGCTAACTGGCTAGCTAATTAGCTAGCTGATGCTAATGTGAGGTCATTTAAGTTCAAATATTTGTATTCAACCAACTTAGATTACATTTGATGGAAAAACAACGAATGTGATGATATGAACATGCTACAGTAATTATAATAGTCAGAAGCGAAGCCCCATGGGACTTTTTCCCCAAGTGCGTGCCCTTTAGACTAGGTTTAAAAAAAAAATGAAAATATAATTATATTTTATTATTATTTCTAACTATATTATAATTCTTCCCAACTACAGTCCTTGCTCTTCTCATATCATATATAACTGTGATGTTCTGCAAAATAACAAGTTTTAAAACTTACTTACTGTTCAATTTGTCTCTCAGGTATGTCACAAGTGCACTGCAAAAATGTTTTGTTGGTTTTTGTTGGTTTAACTTAAAAAAGTAAGTAACCTGGTTGCCTTAAAATTTTGAGTTTATTTAAATTAAAAATTTGAGTTGATACAATGAAGGAAATTCGTTTAATAAACTCAAAATATTATTGTATCTGAACCACATAAAAAAATTGATAAATCATGAAAATAGCACCATCTGGCATGTTTCACTGCGTCAGCAGAAATAAAACACACACAAATACCCAATATGCTTACAATTTTTTTTATAATATTTTAATAAAGGTTGTCGAATCTCAAAAAAAATTAATTGTTTTAACTCAAAATTTTAAGGGCAACCAGGTAACTTTTTTTCTAAATATTTTTTTTTACAGTGTGTAAGCTTTACGCTGGAAACTTCTACATCAATCTGGTCAGCTTAGTCTGTAGCAACAACAAACTGTATCTCATTTTTTTTCTAATGATTATTTTGGGAATAGTAGGGGGTGGAGTGGGTGGGGCATATTACGTCACCTTGGAATTCATTACATTATGTGGGGGGTTTATTATGAGCTTGTGTTTTTTTTAATGTTTTGTTCATTTTTGGACTTTTTATTTATAAAACAAAAATATTCTAAAAAGACCTAAAATGTCGAATTGAATGCAAAAACCTTGAAGCTCAGAATGAACCTCATAATTCCAAGCTGGAATGCTGTAAACGTGACATTTACAAGAGGTTTTACTGCATCAGACTGATCTGTATTTCTTTTCTAAGCACTGATATGCACGTGTTCCTGGGAGTAGCATTTACTTTGAGAAAAAAAGCTCTTCACTACCATAAACACAACAAATCCTTTTTAGCAAACCTCTAGCAGTTTAAAGCTGGCTAAGTGCCAAGAAAATGAGTCAAACAGTGATCACACCCACCTTTTATCAAACATTAAAACAAGTCTGTCATAAAAACTAAATTGGTTTAAATAAAGCCATGCTTAAATGCACCACTTTATATACAGTAGCCTATATAAATCATCTAAAGGATTTAATAGACTGTACATTTAATTTTACAATAATACGTTATAAATTGTATGGACATTTTTATTTAGACTGTTTATATTATATTTAAAGTTGCAATATGTAAAGGTAAAACTGCTTTGAATATGAAGTTGAGCTTCTGTTCATGCTAATTTTTGGACAGAGAAGTTTCGAGAGATTGTGGTTGGAAGACTGTCAGTGAACATGATTTTTCATTACGCGACTGCATGTGACTTGCGTCAAAAAAGTAACCAGTAAATGTGCTAACTGAATGCTGAGTCATGCAGTATGATTCGTCTTTGGTTTTAATTTTTTAAGGGTTCACAAGCAGATGACTGTTGCTAACAACCACATACTGAAACAAAACAGAGCAAAACAAACGTTTTATTGAATGTTCATCAGAGTGAAAAAACATCACAAATGTCAAATGAGTCAAACCGTTTAGCCACACCCAGTGCATATGAATCACACTGAGGATGTCACCAAAGCAAAGGCTTCTATTGCAGTGAAAAAATGTGGAGTTATTAATAGCAGTTTTCAGGATTCAGAGGAACATGATGCAAATAGGGGTGTGATTATATATATATATATCATACAATAATATAGTGATCGTTGCTTTGATTGTTCAAAAACACACATATGACGTGATGTAGTTGGTTAGAATCACATTTTCATGCGTGATTTAGGGGAAAGCACGGATGGTTGCAACATTTTCTCTAATCAGGAATGAGCTAGAAAGATGATATTGCATATTATATTACATGCTCAGTTAGCCTCTCTTCCTTCCTGGAAGATCAGTCACATGGGACCATTCCTCCTGCAAAATAATTATTGTACATGTTATTTTATAAATAATTTTTTTGATCCAATTTTTTGTCATACGGTCTACACGTTTGTGTGAAGCATAGTCATTTTTAAAACCGTGTTTTGTTGCCTTATGCTTGTGTCAAGTTAACATAGAAGGTTTTATCAAGGCTTTCAGTTGTTATCAAAGCATTGATGTAAAACCTTGGCTGAATCCGAAATCGCCCCCCCATACCCTCAAATAGTGGTGTACAAACAATGGCTGTCCAAATTCGCTCATTCGTTTTTATAAATGTACCTTCAAGCGAACTGTATTAGTGGACTAACATAGGGAATAGTGAATGAGGGTTTGGGGGCAATCTCGGATTCAGCCCTTATCATAACATTACAAATGATAATTGTATGTATTAATAAATAACTCATTTTAGTCAGGTATCTCCCCTTTTTTATTTAAGTAAACAGTTTTAATTTAAGTCAAAATCAGACTAGGCATGCGCTTGATCTGTTCTGTGTTTTAGTAAGCCACAAGAGAGAAACTGCACAACAGATAGAATTGACCCTCTGTTATGATGTTAGCAGCAAACATGAAGCATGAAGACATGCAGGACACTTAGTTCTGAGGCAAAAGACTTTACCAATTGCCACATAACCCAGCAGAAATATACAAGAATGACATAATGACAGGTGAAGTGAATAACACTGATTCTCTCTTCATCACGGCACCTGTTTAGTGGGTGGGATATATTAGGCAGCAAGTGAACATTTTGTCTTCAAAGTTGATGTGTTAGAAGCATCTCCAAAACTGCAGGTCTTGTGTGATGTTCCCGGTCTGCAGTGGTCAGTTTCTATCAAAAGTGGTCCAAGGAAGGAACAGTGGTCAACCAGCAACATGGTTATGAGTGGCCAAGGCTAATCCCATGGACACCCCTGTGCTCCCCTCCGGAGGGAGACAGGCTTGATCGTGTAATTTTCTCACTCAAAACACTGCCACCTGCTGCTTACTGATTACTTTTAGAGGGAAAAGCTGCCCTGCAGGTCTAGGATCTGTTTTTCTTGTAATAACAGCATACTATCAGCAAAAAAGAGAGGTAGTTGTGCTTGTCAAATTATTCAATTTCCAACTTGTTTTCACTTCTGTGAGTAAGCCAATCATAGACACACTGTAAAAAAAGTCACAGCCTGAAATTTTTAAGTACAATTGACTTGGATGTTTAAGTTATTTCAACTGAGATTATGTTAAACTGACTTGGAAAAAAAAAAGTTGCATTTTGTATAATGTAACAAAGTTCGTATGTGGGTGAAGGAAGAAGACAAAGCGGTCGGCTTGCGGGAACTCTCACGGGTTTTATTTTCTCAGTTCCTACAAGTTACAAAACACTGTGCACATCGCACAAATCATAAACTCAAGGTCTCTTTATAACACGTCGGGTACACTCTGGCAGTTCCTCACTGCTCTCTCAATCACCGTCCGAGTGCCGCTCTTGCTTCCAGCTTCTCTCTCTCTCTCGTTCTCAGTTCCTCTCCATGCCAATTACTGAAACAAGAGACAGGTGTTCATCATTTGCACTCTCCCGTCACAGACCTCGCTAAACCACGCCCCCCTCGCCACATACCCCCACCGCCGGACTTAGGCCGGGGAGCCATTGGGTCTCGGACAGGTCGCAATTGCTGCTGTTTTGTCAATTTGAGGACGCACCTGTCCATGACCCAAGTGGAAACCCAGCAAAACCTGACCTCCACGCGCCCAATTGCACACTTCTTCGGGTTGGCGGTCAGCCAGGCTAGCCTCATCGATCTCAGGATGGCCCGCACGTGCTCCATATGCCGCTGCCAGTCATTACTATAGATGATGATATCATCCAAGTAGGCAGCGGCATATGCATTTGGGCGGGTTTTGAGTTCTCATTGGGCTAGAAATATTTCTGGGACCTGGCAACCCTGGTGCTAACTGTTGCTATCTTTTCGGTTATCAGGAGCATTGCTAAAGAACATATTTCTTGAAGAAGGAGATGCTTTCTACAAGCCCATCATTGGTTTGCTCTAGGTTCAGGGACATAGTTGGGGGATGAAAACTTAAAAATCAGGCACACTTCTTATGGCTAGAAATGAAATATTGACATTAAAAAAATGAAACCCATAACAAGAACAGTGTTTTGTTTGTTTATTCTCTGTTGTGGCATGTTGGAAAAATACATCTTCACACTACAAACAACTCTTATGGAAAATGTAATCCATCTCCACTTGTTTGGAGTGCCATTTTGAGTACAAATGCTGAACACTGGTACGTTTTGTGTAAATTGGTGATAAATAAACTAGTTGTGGCATTTAAAAGGAATACTAAAAATAGTAATAAAGTATAATTTACTTACATCACCCCTTGGAGTTCTGGACACCGTTCACTTGCATGGCATGGACCTACAGCGCTGAGAAATTATTCTTAATGTTTGTAATTGTTCAATTGAACATAAACCCTAGTGCTTATTGTGCTTCTTGTATAAGCGAGGCGAGCTCCAGGGCATTTATTCAGAAACATTCCACCCTGGATTTTGCTGTGTTCACTGCATGCAGATGAATTCCAATGTGCTGCAAGTATTCATACAAATAATAAAAAACACTAAAAATAATACAATTAATGAGTGACTTGTACATGATTTTATTCATTAAAACATTTATTTATCCACCCTGAGATTTCAATTTAATATATGTGTAATATCTTCAGAAGAACATTAGTCTGCTATTTTTAAAATTATGCAGTAAAGATGAATGGTAAAAACAAAAAAAAAAGTTCAAATTAGCCATGTGTAGATACGTGTAGATGTAGTGGGGATGAAGATTCCAAGACTTCCAAAACTCAAAGGATCTTTATTTACAATAAACTTGTCTTTACAAGAAACATCTAACACTTTCGCTGACAAAAGCAAACATCGAAGGACATCTAAGGTTTTAACATCAAGACCAGACCAAGATATAGTGAAAACTAGGAACTTAAATACAAATACTGATGACAGACTAATGAGGGGGAACGGGTGACACAGATGACGAGACACAGCTGACAACACTTAATACACGCTGGGACTGACTGTGGTGGGAAAACTAGAACAAAGGAACATGTGACAAAACTGAAACCAGGCAGAACATGAGGAAAACACAACAGACAAAGACACACGTGACACAAACTGTTTTTCATGCATTTACACATTCACTTCACTGAGTGCAATTGCATCTCATTGTGTTCATATGTTCATTTTTTTTGATACTGTGGAATATGTAGCTAATATTGAGAAATAGGCTTAATGCTGCATTCAGGTGCTCTCGGAATTATCGTAAATACGAGTTTCCTAGGAAAAAATTGCACATGAACGCCCTCACATTTTGAAACTTGAATGCAATGATTTCGTAATCGCGACTTCAGAAGTCGGAATTATCACATTTCTGATGGCACGTGAAGGCAGCATACGTACAGCCTACATTAGAGCCTTGAATTTAAAAAAAACATCACTTTAAGTATGGCCAAAGGTGTACGTGACTTTATAGTTTACATGGTAGCCTACTGTCCAGTAGGTACCACTCAATGTAAATGATGAAGTCACGTCGAAAGCCAGTCTGGACACACGATAATAACAAAGACGTAAGAAATTAAACCATTATATATAATGTGATATTTAATGGTTTATTTTCATTACTGTCGCTACTTCCTGCCTCTCTCATTCACCGCGGTCCTCAGCATCAATGACACTTGGGGATTTCTCATAGACTGAAAAGGATTTCCACACACGTTTGTGAAATCCCTCCCTCTTGCAGCATAAGCCCCTCCCACTTCCACATCTGTCAAATCCCTCCAACTTGCGGCATAAGCTCCACCCACTTGCTGCGTAAGCTCCTCCCACCTGCAGGTCTCCGGGCTGCAGCGATACATAGATGGCGGGACTTGCCATAGACAAAAACAGAGAGAAGTAGATCCGGCTACAATTTTCTTCCACAAGACACATGCAGTCAGGCGCGCTGGAAGCCGTTTCAGTCCGGGGGGGCTGAAAGTTGGGTCAGAAAATGTGTGACGTCATTATGTTGTCGGTGGCGACCAGACAAGTGTTGTAGTAGAACCACCCTTTACCGTCAAAGAGCACAGACGGACCCACCGCCCCAGATTATTGTTATTTAAAATTAATTACTTGTTAAAACTTGATCATACCATGGGCCTCGGAAGCAAAACTGTGGGTGGTCTCAGAATTAGTTTTTGCTGGAGTAACGTTAGATACAAATATACCGCAGTTTACAAAACGATTGATTGCACCAGACAAAATTACGCAAATCACTGACTTGTTTGCCGGACTCGCTCTACTCCCTTTTTTTACATCACATATCAGATCGGAAAGGCATTTATTTTAACTCGGTTAGGGGTAGGTAAACAGACGTGTTGAATTAGTGACGATAAAAGTGAGTGGGTCCAATATTATTTGTCTTAAAATGTGGGTGGGTCTTGTCCTCACGACACACAATGGTTCCGACACCCATGGATCGTACAGACACACGTTAATCATCACTCAGAAAGCATTCTTTTTATTTGTGTTCATAGGCTAGACCTACATACAATATCCAGCATCTTCCAGGGCTCTTAGTCCATCATGTGTGCATATTTGGAAAAATAATAATGATTCATAAACACATGTTTGTAAAATATCATGTGTCCCGACCTCAGCAGACTGGTGAGAGTAGCCTACATGTTAACGTCCAGCTCACAATCCTCGCGGATGTCTGAACAGAGTTTGTGTCGGTGTCAAGGTCAGCGTCGTTGTTGTTTACATACTTTATTTGAGAAGATTTCCCAATTTTACTTTTCTTAACCGTGTTAGTATTTACATTACTCAAAAGAAGTCTAAAAATGCTTTCTGCTGCTTATTGCTAGCCATGACCAAATGAGAGTGAGCGAGGTGACGTGACGAAAGCACTTCCTGAGGAATTATTAAAATAATTAATCATTAGTTTATATCTTATCCACTGCCCATTATTTTAATCCCATATCAAGCACAGTATGTCAGTCTATTTTAATTTTTATTGCACCCCCCCCCCCCCCCCCCACACACACACACACACACACACACACACACACCCCTTACCGCGCTACTGCATGCAGTTCTGTTTATTTAGCGCCAGAGCGCCAAAATTTATGAATTTCTATTTCTCAGAGTATCGGCAGGATTGTAGATGTGAGACTGATCTTGTACAAAAGTCCAATAGACAGGTTGATATTAAAGGTGTCATGAAACTGCTTTTTTCATTTTTTATACTGTTGTCTGAGGTCAACTAATAATGTTCGTGTGGTTTACATTCGAAAACATCATAACTAATAAGTAATAGGCTATTTTCTACACTGGTTTTGATGCTCTCTCCTAAACGCTGGGTTCTGATGGCCGTGCCGCACTGGAGACTTAGAAGTAAATGGCCACAGCTAGGATTGGATAATATTTGCATATTAAATGAGCTTAATTTGATTATCTTGATTACAGGGCGTGCAAACATCTTTATCAAACAAACACAATGTTTTAATGTCATAAGTGAACATCATGTCTTCCCCACGTGAGCTGGAACTTCATTAAAAATAAAGTTCAACCCTAATATTAGGATCCGAAGGAAGCTTATGCAGCGACTGTGTTCTTCCATAACTAGTAGGAATAGCACAATATCTTAATCTTCCTCGGCATATTAGCCAGCTAGCACGAGCCCTCCTTGAGTCGGTGGCTGGGGCTACTGGATTAGACATGATGTAGAGGTGTGTGTTTCGTCGCGCACTGACGTCAGTATAAAGCCCTGGGCTGTTTGCTGAGCCTGGTGTCTATAAAAACCTTTTCTTTGACTAACAAGAAAGTTTTCAGCTCTGAAACTTATAGTCTTATATTACCATGACCTTTTATATATCAAAAGCTCAAGGGAAAGTTGATTTCTCAATTCATCACCCCTTTAAGTAACAATGTTTTAGCCACCATAAAGTCTATTTCATGAAAATCAAAGCCAGGCCAGAACTGATCCGCATCTCCAAGCGATTTGACTCAAATGAATCTGTGTTTGGAACGATTGAATGAATGACTCACACATTAAGGCTTGCTGCCACCTACTGGCGGTTTTATTTTCATATTTATACTTTGGACTTTTTATTTAAAACATCAAACTTTTAAAGTTTAATTTGTATCACTTTTTGTGCCACTAATTTGTGCCACTTCTCCTGTGCAAAGACAGATCTTTTGATGATGATCTCATTTGATTGGGAATAGTCTGATTGTGTCTAATTGTTCTAACTGAATTAATTGTTTAAATTAACATTTTAAAAACAACTTTTATATTTTAATTGTTAGAGTTATGGTTATTTAATAAGATTAGAAAACATTGCTCTTATAATGGTAAAAATGGGGACAAATATCGTCCTGTAGGCTAATGGGAAAGTTATAATTGGAATGTGTGTTATTGATCAGAATGTGCTCCTAAATTTTTGACTGTGCTCATCATTTTTTTTATTAAGAGCACAAGTGCAACTCAAGAAAAAATGTCAGCTTCAAGCCCTGCTTATACTGACCCTAGTTTATAAAGCAGTCTGGTGAGAAACGATTTGCGCGGTGCAGACATGAAAGCATTGACGTTGATCGGGGTAATATTCCCTTCAAAAACAAAACTCACTGCGTCTTCAGCGGTTCGGATTAAGGAACATCAAAATGACTGCTGTGTTCATTATTACACCCAAGAACACCACAATGGTGTAGACGGCATTCTGCTCCAGCTGTAAGCCTGCTCACTGGTCCAAGGACGGCAGCCAATGATGCGGGTGAAGGGCTCTCTGCAAGTTACTTTCTTTCCTTTTGCACAACAAGACAATATTAGATGAAATACATTTGTTACTTGTATTACCTCTTTATTAATGACTCCATTTAATTAAAAGATTTCTACGATATTTAGTAAGTTAGGAATTTGGATTAAACGTTTGACATTCTATTTCACTCTTTAACTTTATATCTATTACTTGTTCATTAAGAATCTATGTTGCTTAAAGATCCTCGCGCCAGCTGTAACGCGGGTCTTACAATCACAAACCCGTCAGTTTTGGTCGTTACACAGAGGTAAATGACTACTTTTTAGAGTGTTAGCTTTCTCTAGAAAATATTGTATTTAGTCCCCATAGATCTGTATACACTTGAATAAAGATAACATTAGTTCTAATCAAAGGCAATGACAACTAGCCTACTTGCGGTAACATAAGTCTTCACTTAATCTACTTTGAGAAAATAATATCAGAGTATGTCAAATTCAAACGTAACAATTTATTAACCAGGTAAGAAACATCAATCAAAATTCAACTCAATGAATCAAACATTAAACAATCGTATACAAAATCAGTAATTCAGAAATCAAAGATTTAGAAGCATTTACCTGTCAAAAACTACACACGTCAATAGTGCGGGAGATCTGAGTAAAGATTCCCCGAGTTGTGTCACTTTCCTTAAAGGGGGGGTGAAATGCTGTTTCATGCATATTGAGCTTTTTACACTGTTAAAGACTTGGATTCCTATCCTAAACATAGACAAAGTTTCAAAAACTAATGTTGGACGTTTGATGGAGTATTTCTGTGTTAAAAATACTCCTTCCGGTTTCTCACAAGTTTCGGAGAGTTTTTTTCGAGTATGGGTCGACTTGACGTTAATAGATCGGAAGGTCCTTGTATGGGCCGTACGGGCTCTTCTCCCGGTAGGGTGCGCGAGCGCGTGACTAGAGCGAGAGAGGAAATGCACGCCCATAAACAGTCTCTCAGGTGCAGATCCACTCGTCCGTGAACACTTATGTCGCTATAGTCCGCGCCGCGCTCCACTTAATTCCTATGGGTGACATCAAGCGACTTCAACGCTTCAGCACAGCATTCCGGGAAGGCAGCGCTGCATTTGAACCGATTTAATCACAGAAATGACGGGAAGCTTCACAACATCGTTTCAGTCGCATCGCAAAGTGGATCTCCACGGTCACTGCTGTCCCAGGACTTCACCAAATCATACCAAAGAAGTGTGTTTTTGACGGAGTGGTCCCAGCGATAAAGGTTCGGTCCTGCTTTGGAAGCAGGCGGTGAGTAAAACTGCTTCAAATGTCTTTACTGTTGGCTATCGTCGCGTGAGTAAACATCAGTAAACGACACGATCGCGTGCTTCGTCATTCAAATGGTTACGCCATTGTTGTTCTATGTATATCGTACACTAGTCTGACGTGTAAAACCGTTTTGCTTGCTACTGCTAAGGTTTAGTCACATACAATAGTCCATAAACCGAATCATGTCCTCATAAACTGCGAGTAAACACACACAAATGTTGACATACCACAGAGACGGACGTCCTGCAGTTGCTGTTTCTCCTGTTCAATTTATTTCAGCCTCCGGATCTGATTCTGGATCATATATCTATTAGCTGAGATAGATCGATAGCCATGGGTTTCTCCACACTTGAGGACGTCACTGATTTGTGCGCACTCGTCATTCTTTAGCTCCGCCCACACGATACGCCTCCGGGCGCTCGTTTTTTTCCGGAAAGACTCTGTACAGCCTATATTTCTTTTATAAGTATAATAAAACTAAAGACTTTTCGGAGATATGAAGGATGCAATACTACTCTATAGGTACTCAAGATTGACATGAGATTGACTGAAACTGAGTGTTTCAATAAGTCACCAAATGGTGTTTTCTGTGATTATAATTAGATTTTGGCACCTTCTTCAGGGGGTCACAAATGGGAAATCAGAATTTGTGTTTGAATGGTTTCTCAAGATCTGTGAAGGAGGGCACTTATTTACATATAGGGGGCATCCTGTATCATAGATCTGTGCGAGGTCACCTTCTTACTGGCATTCAATATTTTCTTAACTTTTTGGAGGTTGGTATTATAGTTGGGAGAATGAGACCACTTTACCAGGTGTACTGAGACATTTCAAATGATAGTAAACACACATAGTTTTTTCATAGTACATACTTCACATTCTATATTCCTGGAGGGGGGGAAAGGAGAAATACAGTTGGTAATATGCAGAGTGTTAGGGTGAGGTGTGTGTGTATCAGTATGATGTCAAAGGAGACTGTTCAGATGTTAACTCTTGGGGAGATTCTTGGTTTCTCTAGCTAGACCTCCTGGCAACGGCCTTACACAGCGTATCAATAATGGCAGACTATGATGTTAGCTCGCTCAGGGCGGGTCTGTGGTGAAACTGCTGTCAATCAACTATCATGGGAGAGTGGCAGTTAAGACAGGAGAAAACATAAAGAGATTTAAAAAATAAATAAAAAACACTGGATGGATTTTTATCATTATAGGATGGTTGTGTACAGGCACTGCCAACACACTTTCCATACAATCAGCTTGTAAAAGTGCATGTAACAATATATGACCCCTTTAAGACACTTTAAGGGTGGGTTGCATAAATAAGGATTCTTTAGACTGATGTTGGTCCCCAAATCCCAATCAGCCCTTCAAAGGGATAGTTCACCAAAAAAATGAAAATGTTATGTTTATCTGCTTACCCCTATAGGGCAAAAAAATTATATACTGTTCGGTTTCTCGCACAAACTGATCGTTTCGTGTCTTGAGACATCAATGTGTTGTCACAAGCCAAAAACAATTGTTATGAGTGATCGAACATGACGACGACAATCAGACGATTGCAACAATATATGCGTTATGTGTGTTTTTCAAGCCATCTCAATGTAGGCTATTTATTGACAATAAGGTATATCATATGAATAATGCGGTGCAAACTGACAGCTTTTTTAATGTTTATCTTCTGCTCACCAATGATGCATTTATTTAATCAGAAATACAGTTAAACAGTAATATTGTGAAATATCATTACAAATTAAAACAGATTTTTTTCTATGTGAAGATATAGTAGTGCAATTTATTCCTATGATCAAAGCTGAATTTACTGATCATCATCATCATCATCATCATCATCATCATCATCATCATTACTCCAGTCTTCAATGTCACATAATCCTTCACTAATCATTCTCATGTGAGGATTTCATAATCAAGAAACATTTATGATTATTACTGAAAACATTTGTGCTTCTTAAAAATGTTGTGGAAACCATGATACATTTTATTTTTCAGGATTCGTTGATGATAGAATGTTCAATGGACAGCATTTATTTGCATTTATTAAATCAATTATCTTTTGTAATATTAAATATATCACTTGTGAGCAATTTAATGCGTGTCTGATCAACAGAAGGATTCATTTCTCTCTTTTTTATTTTACCACAAATGTTTGAATGGTATTGTGGTTTCCACAAAAATGAAGCAGCACCATGAGCAGCAAAAATGTTTTCAACACTGATAATAATCATAAATGTTTTTGATTATGAAATCCTCATATGAGAATAATTAGTGAAGGATCATGTGACACTGAAGACTGGAGTAATGATGAAGATGATCAGTAAACTCAGCTTTGATCACAGGAATAAAATGCACTTTACTATATATTCTATATACTATATATATATTATAGAGAACAGCTGATTTACATCAAAATAATATTTCACTGTATTAAGCTTTTTACTGCATTTTTAATTACATAAATGCAGCATATATATATATATATATATATATATATATATATAGATATATATATATATATATATATATATATATATATATATATATATATATATATATATATATATATATATATATATATATATATATATATATATACATTGCATACAATCTATGGAGACTTGATGCACAAGTGTTTGTAGTACATGAACCAATCATAAAATTGGCATAAAATATAGACGAAAAATATTATAGATATTAGTGTTTATTGTTCAGCAGTGTACTTAATATCTTACTGAATTAAAAGCAAGAGATGTGATAAATTATATCATTATATCAGTCCAAAAAAAAAAGAAAAAAAGAATGGTATTACAACATTTCTGTCGCCTTGACTTCTGAAAAGATGGCTACGCCCCTGAGCCGCAGTGTTTAATATAGATTTGTCAGTGCAAATTTGTTTTACTCTCATAGATTTTTTTTTACCATTCACATGCATAATACGACTAACAGACTGCAACGGTAAGAGTTAAAAATCTTCATTTGTGTTCTACTAAAGAAACAAAGTCACCTATCTTGGATGCCCTGGGGTACATCAAGTTGTCTTTTTTGAGTGAACTATCCCTTTACGACAACTCAATTCCCAGAAAATGCTGACAACTGACAAACTGCATAGAAAGTATAAAAGTTTCTGGAAGCGGCATGTCTTGGCAGTTGTGCTGAAGTCACAGAAATACCTAGACAGATGATCAGTCCATCATGAAACTAACCTGTGATGTGTGTCATTGTTTTCACGTTAAAACTATTTCTCAACCGTGAAATGTGTGATTACAGTAGCAGAAAAGGGGGAGGCAAATATCCGGGAAACCAATTTGAATTTGTGTTTGGTCATGCAAGTCGTGTAGAAATACATACTTCAATCCGTTTAGCATATTATCGATACTGTGTTGTTTTCACTGTTGTGTGTTTACATCAAGGTTTCCTGGGAAACTATTGATTTATTGGTTGTATTTGGCCCTGGTTGGATGGAAGCAAGCACATTTGATATGCATAATGATGACTCATATTTTACTCTATATGCATCTTAGTGTTCATATCCAAGGTGTGTTGTACTGCATTTAGAAAAATACATGCACATGCATAATTGTTATTTATTAAATATCATCTATTTGTGTTAATTATAATTAAGCAATACTAGGATTTAAAAAAAAAATCAAAATCTGATTTCTTATTCCACAGTTCTGATGTATTGTTTCACTTCTGAATCATTTGTTTGCACGGTCCATGATTAACTGCATATCATCTTTGCTTTAAATTGATTTTATATTGGGACTTAACTGAACACAATACTTCAAAATCTGCATATCACTGGTTTTGACAATGGAATCTAGAATCAGACGGTAAGTTAATGAGTACTCATTACAAGAATGTTATACCTCTAGTGCTCTCTGACCCATGTCTTTTGATTTGTCCTCCCACATTCAAGCAGTATTACTCATTCTCTTTTCTTCTAGGTCTTCTGGTGTATAATGACCTACCTTTACATATATACACAAAGAATTACTGTGGTAACCTTTGTTCTCACCAAAATACCATAGTTAGCAGCTACTGTCAATAATAAGATAAACAAAAACACAGAATTTTGTATTTACATATTAGTGTTTTAAAGCAGTAACCATAATAACTGGAGTATCCAAGTAATGTGGTTCTGAGCCATGGATTTAGATTGTTGTAGCTGCACTAGCAGTGCACTAGCAAATCTAAAATCATGGGTTCAATACCCTGGGAATGCATTAAATGACAAACTGCATACCTTGAATTTTGGGTAAAAGTGTCTGCCAAAATGTATAAATGTCAAAGAACAGCTCTTGAATGAAATAATATCATAATCGAATTCAATAAATGATCGATTAAAAATCCAAGATGCAGACAAAAAGCATTTCATTTTTGAAAGTTCAACTCAAAATAATGAAATCAAAAAACTGCTTAGTTGGTTGAGGTGTATAATTAACCTATCTAATTCAGAGAATACTGATATCAAATCCTTTATGAGTATATTTAGTGTTTTAAATAAAATAACCTGTAGA
The DNA here is from genome assembly GCF_024679245.1 of Pseudorasbora parva. Taxonomy (NCBI): domain Eukaryota; kingdom Metazoa; phylum Chordata; class Actinopteri; order Cypriniformes; family Gobionidae; genus Pseudorasbora; species Pseudorasbora parva. The sequence goes on from NC_090184.1 coordinate 17,791,715, forward strand.
CTTTTTACTTGTATTTTATTCTAATTTCACTGACTTGATTGCTGTATACATTCAACTACAACCTGTGCATGAACTAAGTCAAAGAAAATAGACAAAAATATAATCAAAACAAAATAATATAATCCAATATTTCTCATTAACCCTTACGCACGTACAATTACACTGCTGTGACTCTTGGCTGCTCCCTGGAGCGTATGATCACACCGGTGTGATTAGAACGGTAAATGCATCAGGTTGGGCATCGAGAACCGGTTCTAACTTGGAACCGTTTAAAAAATAACGATGCCATTGGAATCGTTTAGAAAATTTGTTTTCGCAATCATCGGTTCCAAGCGTGCATGTTTTGGTTTCCATGGCCACCTGATTTCCGGTGCGTGTGCGCCCGCTTGTTCTTTTAGCCATGGGGCACGGGGCTCTCTGGAGTATGGATTTATTTCACTTTTAAAAAGCACAGTGCAACTAGTGTTGTCAAAAACATCGATACTGAAATATCTGAAAATATACGATAGCCAACTCAGTTTCTACAGTATCGATCCCAGCTGCGCTCTCCTCTCCTCCTCTGACCGTCAGCGAGTTGACACGCACCGCATATTCTCACTCAGCTCGGTTAACCCTCTGAACAAGGCGAACGCGCGTTCTGCTGGACTTTTCTTCATGACAGCGTGTTAGTGTTAGTATTAGTGTGTGATCGGTCTGAATTTCGCGCGGGATTGCACATAATTCTACTAATCCCCGCAGATGTCGCGCTCACATCTTAAGTACACACACACCGTTATAAAGCCGCCTCTGACATACAAGTGCAAACATTTGCTTCTTTTTCCAGCTTATTATTGGTCAAATACACACACACACACACACACACACACACACACACACACACACAAATTCAGTGCACATTTTGACGAGTATTAATGTAAACACAGTCATAAACAGTTCAGGAAGAAATGAAGAATGAGTAACAGGAACAGTGTTTAGGATCCATGAGTGCGGCAGTTCTTAAAGGGACAGCAGTTCTGTTATTCAAAGTCAAACTACAAAAAGACAAACGATCACACTGCTCTTGACTGATCAACTTGTGTAACTTTAATGGTTTCATATCAAGCTATTGAATTTTTAACAAAAAACATTATCCAATGTTATTTTAAATTTAATTAGCCACTTTGCGTTTTTTAATTCAGTTCGCGTTTTTAATGCGTTTTCCTCCCCTTGGAATGGAAAATAGCATTGAATATCGATGTGACATGTTTTGACTCCACCCCTCAAAGAATCGGAATCGAGAATCGAAAAGAACCGGAATCGAAAGTAAGAATCGGAATCAGAATCGTTCAAATCAAAACGATGCCCAACCCTATGCATCACGTGATCAACTGCATCTTAAATTCAAATGTGCTTCAATTCAAACAAAGGCGCTAAGCCAGAGGGAGAGGCGCTCAGCAGCTTGTCATATACAACAACTTTTCTGTGTTTTCAACCACATAATGTTTATTTTAGGTTTCAGACATTTAAATACACAGCAAAACAGCAAATTTAGAATTTGTAAAATACACACTGATGTGATGTCTATGCAAAAAGCAACTAAATTGGCTAAAAACTATAAAGTGATTTCTAAATAATGGTCGCCTTAAAAAACTTACGTGTGAAAGGGTTAATATCTTGCTAGCAAAAAAAGTTTAATCAGAATACACGGCTACTTTTGAATGGCGATCAATTGAGATTGTCTTGGGTTATTGTCTCAATTGTCTCAGGTTACATATGTAACCCAGTTTCCTGAGAAGGAAACGAGACATGGCGTTGACGCTATGGGAAGATAGAGAGCCTCCGATAAACCTTGGATAAACCAAATGCAGCCTCTGATAAATCTTCCAGGAACACAGAAAGTTCCCAAGAAGGAACTCCCAGGCCAGCCTGTAGATAGGCCTCAGCAATCTGGCACCAAGGGGTGCTTTCCCACAGAAACTCCATCAATAGGTCCATGGCTAGCAGAAATAGCAGCCACAAATACTTTTAAGGATCAGAGGCGGATAACCCAGAGAGGCACTCTTGGAGACAGTTCACCGCTATACCAACCGGCAGTGGACTGGGTTCAAGTGACATTGTTGACATCACAGCACAAAAAGAGCTATTATTTTAGGTTATACAATTTCCTTGTGGAGGGAGCTTTGGAAATAAGAATCGTCTCTACAAACTGATCAACCCCTGCACTTGAGAAGGAAGATCTCTCTGAACAGGAAGCTTCCAGGGAGTGCAGTCCAGGAAAGAAACCAGATCCAAGTACCAGACTCAGGCTGGTCAGAACAGAGTCACTAATAGAGGACTTGGTCTAGGCAAAAAAGCCTCGCTAAAAAGCCTCGTCCAGGTTTGTACGTCCAGCCCTAATGGAGCTGGAGTAGTGAGAGCCAACCAGAGGAGACTCAAAAAGGATGTCAGCTCTTAAGTTCGAATGCCCTGGAATATAAACAGCCTCAAGTGTGAGCAGGGGTTTACTACAGAGAAAGGGAATGAAGCATCTGCACGTGACCCTTGTGACTAACAGAAAGTTACCCAGAGGGAAGCCTCTGCTTCTGAGTCACCAAATCCTGGCCTTACCCGAGGATGACTCTATAACAGAATGCAACAGCAAGAAGTCAATCATATTACACAAAGTGCAAGTTATGATGTTATGATTATCCTCTTACACTCAGGGCCATTTTTTTGGGATTTCCGCCTGGATTTGGCCTACCCAAATTGAAAAGCTTCCCATTCACACATACAGTGGTCTAGGTTCAAAATGTTGGTGTCATTTTACAGGAAACCCTTTGAAGTTACATAAAACACTGCTAAAAGTGATAAACATGTAAATATATGTTGTCTAAGCTGTAATAAACCCCCCAAAAAGTAGACGCTTTTTGATTTTTTTCTCTCCATAAATTCATTTTTGAAAGTGTGTAACTCAGGCCCTGTGTGTTCTAGGACCCTGCAGACAGTTTGGGCTGTTTCCACTAAATTACAGAAAATAGTGGAAAAAAGAATTTTGTCTGTGTCATGTTGTATGCCAGATTTACTCAAATGGGTCTGAAGGGATGACCCCCCTTTTTGCCCCTTTCCCCCCCTTTTTTGCCCCTCCTCCAACCCTGCTACCCCCCTTCACCACCCCCTCCCACCACCATATACAGTGATATAAATGCAATATTCCAGTGTCATTAAATTAATTATACATGCTCGAAGCAGCCCAAAGTGTCTGCAGGGTCCTAGAGCACACAGGGCCTGAGTTACACACTTTCAAAAATTAATTTATATTAAAAAAATCAAAAAGCGCCTAATTTTTGGGGGGGGGGTTATAACAGCTTACACAACATATACTTACATGTTTATCACTTTTAGCAGTGTTTTATGTAACTTTAAAGGGTTTCCTGTAAAATGACACCAACATTTTGAACCTAGACCACTGTATGTGTGTATGGGAGGCTTTTTAATTCGGGTAGGCCAAATCTAGGCAGAAATGACATCAGAGTAATTTAGTGTAAATACATTACTTTGTGTAAAACAAAGTGATTCATATTTCCAGAAAGTAGAGGTAGAGGTATGTGGTACCATTTTCCAGATGGTACCACATGGTGACATCATAGCTCCTCCACAGACATTTAAAATGGAAAGTAAATACATGACATGTCATTTCCGACCCTGTACAGGGTCCTCGGAGTTTAAGTGGTTAAAGATTAAAATCAAATGTTTACAATTATATTCATGGATATTTTTCAATTAATTAATAAATTCAATTAATAAGAAAGTAAAATTAAGTCATTTCTGATTTCACAATGACTTTAATAATACCTTTAAGTGCTCACCTTTTTTAAATGCTGCCTCTCCTTTTGCACTCCACCCTGGCTGAGGCAATGACAATATTGTAAGTTAGTTCTGAATGCCTACGTGACTGTCTGAATGCTTTTCCCCAAGGCAACTCTGACAGGTTGCAGTTCATATCTAAAAGTGTATGCCTGGTGCTCTTCTGAAAGTGGCCAGCTGGTGGCGCTTGAAAGCTCTTTGCAATGTAGCATACTTTGGTTGCTATGATACAGAATATACATGGCAGTAATGTGTATCTCATTTTAAAGATTATTACTGCTAATAAAAATGCAGCAAAATTAACTTCTCCATTGTTGTTCGTCATTGTACAAGTATGATGATTGGTTGGTGTTATTTGTCCCTTGCGTGGCAGGTGGACCTTCAATGTGCACTGAAAAAAAATTTATACTGCTTGTTCAAATTGCTTAATTAAAATAAGCTAAAGCAATTGCTGTACATTTTCCCCAAACTTAATTTGATTGTGCTCAATCCACTTAAATATAAGTCAAATTGAAATCAAACTTAATCCATTTGTGTTGAGATTACATGAATGATTTGTGTTGCATTAACTGAAACTGGGCGGGGCTTGTTATTTCCCAGCATGATTTGCATATGGCAAAATCAAGAGGAAGTAAATGTTGGTATTTTATATGTAAAAGTGTTTTAATGTATTTTTGAGCAAAATGAGAAAGAGGGAGACTTGATTGTGTTTAATAGAGTTTAATATACAATTATGTTGGAATTATTAGAACAATTATTGTAGGTTACCATTGTGGAAGATGGTCCACGCACTTTTTTTTTTCAGTGTGGTTGAGCTAGGCAGGCATGGCTTCAGAAATCACACTGAAAAAAAAGTGAGTTGGATTTACATTATTTAATTGTGTACACATATTAATGAATTGCGTTAAACAAACATAATTTGTTCATGTATCATCAACACCATGAAATTAATACATTTTTAGTGACTCAATTACGTAGTTTCAAAGTGAATTTTATATGACTTCCTGTCATGATTCAGACATTTAATTTCATATATTCATTCATCCACTTCAACTTCATATGCTTTAAAGCTACACTGTGTGATATTTTCCCCCATCTAGCGGTGAAAAGACCATCCAGTAAATAATAGTTTCTGTTCCTCTCAATTCTGATTTCATTTTAACTCCTACGGTGGCCGATTTAGTCCAAGATTAACATGGCAATCCCACTCCTCACATTCGACACGGTGAAATCGAGTGTTAAAACGCGAAAAGTGAAACTTGAATTTACGGGTATGTCCCTCTTTGGCTAATGTAGTTTCAAGATGGAGGGGCAACATGGTGACCAGCATTTGAACCCCTCACCCGTATGTATTTTCAATGGCATATTATAAACTTACGAGAATATTTTATTACTTGAAAGAAGTAAAAATATACATTAATGAGCACATATATTTTTGGAAGAACTAGGTATTTTTAGCTAAGAATAAACTAATAAAGTTACACAATTGTATTGTAATTCTAGCTGACAAACTTCCTAGCTGACAAACTAGTTTAACTAGTAAGAGCACACATTAGTCTCTTAAATGCAAAGCATTAATAGCTTCTTCAGTAAAGCCATGCTGACGTTAGTTGATTTAGTCCACAGCCTAAGCAAATGCTCCACTCTTGTCCACAATGGTAACCCAAAATAATTTAAATTGTTCTAATAATTCCAACATAATTGAATAAGAAATTCTATTAAACACAATCTAGTCTTCCCCTTTTTCATTTTGCTCAAAAATACATTACAAAACACTTTTACATATGAAAAATAACAACATTTACTTGCTTTGATTTTGCCATATGCAAATCATGCTGGGTACTAACAAGCCCCGCCCATTTTCAGTTAATGCAACACAAATCATTCATGTAACACAACACAAACGGATTAAGTTTGACTTGAATTTGACTTATATTTAAGTGGATTGAGCACAATCAAATTAAGTTTGGGCAAAATGTATAGCAAGTGTGTTGCTTTAGCTCATTTTAATCATGCCATTTGAACAAGCAGTGTAAATAAACAAAAATCAGTGCAGGCACCTCGGCTCAAGCCATGCCCCACCACTTTGCCCATTTCAGTTATCCGGGATTGATGCACAGTGCCAAGTGACGCACGCTGCCAAGATGGCAACGGCTGACTTAAGGCTTAAAAAATGTTCTTCAGAAACCAACGGTGATGCCACAGATACTACATTAATATTTTTTACGGCCTATGGTACCAGCTAACATTTTGAAAATATGCACATTTACGTGGCCCCCCAAATTTATGTCAGAACGACTTTACGGACGATTTACACAAAAACATTTTTTTGCTTGTGTTTCATAAATGAGGCCTGTTGTGAGTAATACGTGAGCCCATTGTGAAATCAAAATCTTGAGAGAAGACAGTTCAAATATCGGTCAGCGTGAGGACATTATTCTTCCTCTTTCTCAACACTATAGATAAACGTGTATACTGCAGGATTTGTTAGCAAATCATTTGTGCTGTACAGTTGTGTTCTGGACTCAGTGACTGATATCTTTAATTGCTATTTACATGTGTGTTAGCAGAGTATGTAATGTAGAAGTTGAAGTTTATGCATCTGAACACTATATAAAATATAATGTCAAAAGCAGTATTTGTCAACAACTGATTGCCCTGACATTGCTCTGTGTGTTTCAGGGTTTGTGAAGTCTTTTTCATGGGGAAAACAAGACGTTAAAGGGATAGTTCACCCGAAAATGTTATGTTAAAAAAGGTCCTGGCTCTTCCAAGCTTTATAATGGCAGTGAATGGTTGTTTCTGCTTTGAAACCCAAAAAGTGCATCCATCCATCATAATCCACACTGCCCCACCCTGCTTCAAACTACAGTAATGTTATTAAATCTGTTATACATTAGCTCATTCATGAATATGATTCTTTTCCACTGGGTGTAGAGGTGAAGACAAATTATCTTATTCAGCGAAATCAAGGCGTCATCAAACTACACCTCTACATCAAACTACAAAGCAACCTGAAGGCATGAAATTTACAGAGTATGCCTTTAAATGTAAAAAAATGTGAGGTTTGAGATTAGCTACAAAGAGTATTTCCTAGAAGACAGCACCAAATAAAAAGACTCAACCCTTACCTTTGTCTGCAGTTGCTGTCCATTATGGGATACGTTTTCTTTTGCTACTTTTCTCTCTGATAGTTCACCTAAAAATAAGAATTCTGTCATCATTTACACACCTCATGTTTTTCCAAAAATCAGTGAGATCCAAATTATTACCAAAAATAAAATAAAAAATCTTCTACATCATTCTACAGGGTGAATAAATGATGACAATTTAAACATTTTGTGAACTATCACTTTAAGGAAATAAAGCCAGGAAAAAAGCAGTTTCAGGGTCATGTTACAGAAGGAAATGTAGTTTCTGACACATTTCTGTAATCGTCTAAAGATAGATTATCCCTTAGAAATTTGGCTTGTTTAGGAATCTCGTTAAATATGAAAATGTAGAGAATGTGGGGCTTGCCGAATAAATGGGGGGGGGGGGGGGGGGGGGGAATGTGGTGTCTTTTAACATTACCGAGCTAATTGCGTTCTCACACCTACACAAGAATTACAAGCCTTCTAGACAGTAGTTTACACTACCGCACTTCTTTGATCCTACAAATTTCAAACTTCCTTAACTCAGAAGTGTCACGGATACTGTACTCTTACAATTTAATAAAAGTTTCATTGAGTATAAATGTTCATTAAAGGAAGGAGTATGCTTCAAAGACAAGAGTATTCACATAGACAAAAAGTCAGTCACATGACAGTCGCTGTAGATTTAAATATCTAACTCTGCAAAAAAGGTGTTTTTTCTTGTATTTGATAAATTATTAAAACAACTGGTTATCCACCAGGTACAATGCTTTTTTTTTCTTATATTTTATATACTACATAATGTACTTATTATAATACAGTAATCCAATACTTCATTCCAAATGAAAAGAGTCCTTAGCAATTCATATTACTTGTTTCATATTACATATTACTAAGTTAACAAAATATCTTCATGGAATATGATATTTACTTACTATCCTAATGATTTTTGGCATGAAAGAATGTGAAAAATAAATTTGACTCATCAAAATGAACACACAAAAAATATATTAAGAAATAAGAAGCCTTCTAAACATATGTGCTTTCTTCACTCTAACTCACTCATGCACATTCACACATTCAAGCAATTAAAAAAAAAAAATAAAGCATGCATAACATTATGACCACTGACAGGTGAAGTGAATAACACTGAAATCTCTTCATCATGGGATATATTAGGCAGCAATTGAACATTTTATCCTCAAAATTCATGTGTTAGAAGCAGAACAAAATGGCAAAGCAGGATTTGAGAGAGTTTGACAAGGGTCAAATTGTGATGGCTAGCATCTCCAAAACTGCAACTCTTGTGGGATGTTCCCGGTCTGCAGTGGTCAGTATCTATCAACAGTGGCAGTTAATTAAGCAGTTGTGAACCGGCTACAGGGTCATAGGTGGCCATGGCTCATTGATGCACGTGGGGAGTGAAGGCCGGGCCGGTGTGTTCCGATCAAACAGACAAGCTACTGTATCTTCAATTGCTTATGAAGTTCATAGATTGGTTCTAATAGGCTGGTTCTGATAGAAAGGTATATCGCATTTTGTTGTGTATGGGGCTGCAAAGCCGTAGAACAGTCAGTGTGATTCCTGTCCACCGCTGAAAGCACCAACGGTGGGGGCATGTGAACACCAGAACTGGACCATGAGCAATGGAAGAAGGTGGCCTGGTCTGATAAATCACGTTTTCTTTTACATCACGTGGATGGCCAGGTGGGTCTGGGTTGCTTACCTGTGGAACACATGGCGCCAGGATGCACTATAAGAAGAAGGTGAGCCATTTGAGGCAGTGATATTGGGCAATGTTCTGCTGGGAAACCTTGGATCCTGCCATTTATGTGGATGTTACTTTGACACATACCACCTACCTAAGCATTGTTGCGAGTTTGAGGTGTTGACTTGGCCCCCAAATAACTCAGATCTCAATCCAATCGAGCAACTGTGGGATGTGCGGAACAAACAAGTCCGATCCATGGAGGCCCCACCTCGCAACTTACAGGACTTAAAGGAACGCCATGCCTCAATGTGTCAGGGCTGTGTTGGCAGCAAAAGGGGGACCAACACCATATTAGGAAGGTGGTCATAATGTAATGCCTGATCAGTGTATAATGAAGGACTATTCACAACAAAACTATTTCATCATCATTTTCACTAGGATAGCAAACATTCCAGGTGTTGCTAGTACAAAATGGGGAATCCCCACAGACGGCATTATCTGCACAAAGTACAGGATAGTATTATGAAACCTTACCTACACTAACACCCACACACACACACACACCGCACAGTGACATGCCGAGTAATGGTTTCACTCACTGGTTTCTGTTCTATTCAAGAGTGTAATAAAGGGAAGTACTTGAATTCTACCAAACAATCGTAGGTGTGCATTTCCTAAAAAATGAAACAATGTTCAGAATCTAGAGCGTTTGATGATGATAAGTTTAGTTTCTGGGACATAGCCAGAGACACAAACAGTGATCTCGAAATAATCAGTCATTATTTGAAGGAATTAAACCTTTAGATATGCTTACATGTATTTAATCATTTCTTAAAAGGAATCTAATTTTTAAAAAAGATAGAAATCTCTGCTTTGTATTCATGTTGTCAATATTCTGTGGACTTGTTGGACTTCATTATTTCTACTTTATTTTATTGTATTTGTATTTTTACCTGCTTCCCATATAACATTGTTGTAAATATTATTTATATATTGAATGTGCAGTCTGAGTACTGACAGTTTATATATCAAATCAAACCCAAACATGCTCCTACCTAAAAAAAACCCACATTCCTTCCTTAAATAAGGCGCCACTAATTACAGCACAGGCAACCACTAACAACTTCTACATCAGTCAGCCAAACGTTATGAATCAGCTGTGATTCAACAACAATTGAAACCAACAACATAAATGATCTTGGTTCTGTGAAACTTTGTAAAAGCAAGGGTTACTCACATATCTAGCAATAGAATACAACGCGAATCTTGGCATCCATTTTCAGGCCTCAAACTCTCTAACGTCCCTCCAGCGCTTTCCAGTGTTAACAATGTTGTCCTGGAGTGATTGTAACTCTTCTTTTTCCAACTATATTCCTCGGACCATTTCCTCTTTGGTAATCTCTCTCTCTCTCTCTCTCTCTCTCTCTCTCTCTCTCTCTCTCTCTCTCTCTCTCTCTCTCTCTCTCTCTCTCTCTCTCTCTCTCTCTCTCTCTCTCTCTCTCTCTCTCTCTCTCTCTCTCTCTCTCTCTCTCTCTCTCTCCCATCATGAGTGGATGAGCTCCTTTTGCTGAATGGCTACAGGGCAGTTTTGGTTCTTTTTTTTCCATCACACACACAAACACGCAATATTGTGTTTTCATGTTTTATGGGGGCCAAATGATTTATATATTGTACATACTGTAAATTGTATCCCTTTACACAACCATAACCCTACCCCTAAACCTAACTTTGACAAAGCTGTTTTCCTCATGGGGACCAAAAAATGTCCCAACTAGGACAACTATTTTGGCAGAGCTGGAATAGAATTAAATTGGCCCTGGACAAATCTAGCCCACACTGTAAAAAATAAATAAAAAAAAAATAAAAAAAAATAAAAAAAAATAAAAAAAAACCCTTTCCAACTGAATTTTTTCTAGTGACTGATCACATCTAAAAAATATTTACTCTATTATCCTTTTTTTTTTTTTTTTTTTTTTTACAGTGCATGTGGCCCCTGATTTATTTAAAAATAAAGGTAACACTTCACTATTAACTACAACTTTTGCCTCGGTAAACTCCTAATTTTGTCTCATGGGATGAAAGATACTGAATCAATGTGACTGGATCACTTTCACTTTCCCACCGCAACCGCGTTCATTTTCATAAAATCAGTTCAGTTAGAGAACAGACACTACAATGTACTACAAGTTCAATATGTTCAATATGTGATTTAGCCGCTGATGGAGTGTCTCACAGCATAGACGCTGCAGGAGTCAAATTACATACATTCCTGATGAGCTGAATGAGCTCGTGATGAGAGCTGAGGTAAACGCGAATGCACTCGCAGCAGATTCACAGAGTGTTGAGTCCGGCACGTTTTCAGTTCATGCCTTTGGAAGCTTAACTTTCATAGGAATTAATTTGAGAAGTTGAAACACTTACTTTGCTCCGCCGGCCGCAAAGTTTCCAAGAATGCTTGAGGCTGCTAGCCTGACAAGCCAGACCCACATCAAGATGTTTGGTCTGGAAACTCACCATTGACAGCTCAATCCGAGGGGCGGGATAAACGGTTGTCTTTCAAACTCCCTCTGCATGCGATAGGATAGCGCTACCACCAACCAGAGCAACGAAGGTGAAACAGAGCTCGTTGATAGATTAAACATTCGCCGTATCCGGTCGGCAAAACTCCGAACACATCTTTCCTTTTTAAGAATGACTTCAGTGCCGTTCTTTGTTCTTTTCTTAGAGAAAATCTTAACAACTCATAGCTCTCAGCTCGCAGCTGCAGCCTCATAGCCTAGAAATCTAGACGCACCCTAGCGGCAGCAAATTTAATCTGCCGCGAGTGTCGTCTAGCAACTCTCAATACCCTTCTGAGCTGTAAACGCCAAATTCTTGTTGGGCCAATCACATCGTGTATAGAGTTGGTAGGCGGGGCCATAATGACGACGGCCGAGTTGCGTTTGCGTGCTTCTAGTAAACACAGAAACTGGCGAGCGGCGGTCTTTTGAATCAGCTTTGACCACGACTCTGGAAGACTTGGAGTTAAGCTTTTCTCTGAGAAAAGAACAAAGAACGGCACTGAAGTCATTCTTAAAAAGGGAAGATGTGTTCGGAGTTTTGCCGACCGGATACGGCGAATGTTTAATCTATCAACAAGCTCTGTTTCACCTTCGTTGCTGTGGTTTGCGTGCAGAGGGAGTTTGAAAGACAACCCTTTATCCCGTCCCCTGAGCCCTGTCAATGGTGAGTTTCCAGACCAAACATCTTGATGTGGGTCTGGCTTGTCAAGCTAATGTCAATGCATACCCTCTCTAGGTTTTATGCCAGATATCACCTGTAACAAAATTGTGTAACAAAAAAAATGAATCTACCTTTTCTGCTCCATTATTTAGTGAGTAAATGAAAAGAAAAGGGAACCTCAAATGTTTAATATTATTGAGTTTCTATGAAAACAGAATTGTAACACCTCTACTTAGGTTAGAGAAAAATAATCCTCTTCCACCGCAGTTTCTATTCTACTGCATTACTTAAATCACTATGGGTTTCTTACAACAACAAACAAACAAACAAACAAACAAACAAAAAATGACATCCATATGTTTATTTTGAATTAATTCACACAAAGTGGCTTTTTCCCTATAATTCCTTCCTCATAATTGGCCCATATTTATGCTCACCCAAAAAAGTACAAAATGTCCGCCTTTTTATTTATTTTTTCCTTTTCTTATTTTTGTCAACATTTTTCTCAGTCTAAATATTTTCCCTCAGCTCAATTCTTCATAGAGAGAGAGAGAGAGAGAGAGAGAGAGAGAGAGATTTGATTTTCAAAACCCCTTTTATTACAATTCACAAACTAAATATATCGCACAATGCCAAACAACACCATTAATATAAACCAATAAAAATTATTATTTTCTAAACGAAAGAAGAATACAACTCCTCTTCAACAACATTGCAAAGAATCGTATTTAAACACCAAATTGCCTTAAATGATGAAAGATCATGCATTAATCTATAATAGTGATAATCAATTAATATTCTAGATTTTACTAAATGTAAAAAAAAAAATGCTTTCAAACTGTTGCAAACATTTTGCTCAATTTTTTCTATTTTCTTGTGGTATAAAATGGCAATTTTGCTTGACAAGAAGTCACTTTCAGAATTCCTTCAGTAACATCAGAATTAATCAAAAAGACAAATGCATTAACTGCAATAGCATCATGTAGCACTCCACTGTAAACCGGCAGTTTTTTTTACTAATGGTGACTAAAAGCCCTCCATTTTTGTTTTTCATTGACCTCAAGATTAATCACATTTCTCCATGTGTATCACATTTATTATTCAGCAATTTCTTGTTAAAAGCTTTTCCAAATGAAATATTTGAACCCACAATCATTACTTCTTAAAATCTAATAACATACTGTTTTATTCTCCCAAAATGGATCTGAAGTGGGTCTTTACAATCAGGATTAATTGACCCCATCGAGTACTGATCCAACAGTTCTGTTTCTTCCTCTTCAATCTCCAGTTTTCAAGCACCTTTGCCACTATTCGGTGTGATTTGAGTCCTAAAAGCTCAGCAATCACAGTTACATCCATAAAGCCAGCTCCCACCATTTGATGTAAGTGACCAACTACTATCAACTTGGTATTTCGCAAAATCCTTTCTGGAATACAAAAGTCCAAACGTGAGCCAAGGACCAATGGTTCTTGAATTAACCAAGACAGGGAGGCAACGTTGCTTTCCCTTTTTATCTTGAATAAAGTCCAGACTCTAAATACATTCCGGTAAAAACTGGAGAATTGCATAATTTTTATCTTTGAGAGAACAAACCCACCCAATTTAACTCTGTAGAGCACCTTAAAAGTCTTTGTATGTCCCTGAGAGAGAGAGAGAGAGAGAGAGAGAGAGAGAGAGAGAGAGAGAGAGAGAGAGAGATTTCTAAATTTCCAGCTTGCTTACTGCACCTTTAAGTGTTGTTTGTTCAAAGGCCAAGCCTGTAAGTGCTCAAGCAAGACATGAAAAAAATATATTAAGCAACTATTAACTCTTCATGACAGTGTCTGCAAAAGAAATCCATAAAGAGCATCAACTGCAGGATGAGATTGCATCACACCTGTTGAGTCATGTGCTTGAAATCTTTCTCATGCCATTCCACTCTAGAAAGGGAGTGTCACTTTTACACATTACAACACAATAATAATGACTTGGTTCACTGTGTCAGGCAATGTACATACAAATTTATCTGGCAGGAAGAACTGTAAATGTAAATGAGACCGGTCACTTCCAAGGTTTATGTCTGTGATTGCAGTGAAATGATGTGTTCAAAGTTCAGCTAACTTGAATCCAAAACCTGCGTGGGGAGAAATTCTTGATTGTGCGGATTCTTATAGAAAATTTGGGCATTTTGCCTGTGGAAATTTGCAGTGCAAATTCAAGTATGTTCCAATTGAATATGAGCAACTGGATCCCTTCAGGAATGACCTTTCTATGAGTTCGTTTTGTCTGTTTTTTTTTTTAAGTAGCAGTGACAAATCTTGTAAACATGTACCAGCAAAGGAGAGCTGGCAGAGTCCGCGAATGCCTCTGGAGGAGCTGCGGGTAACATCTAATCTGCACATTTTGTCTCAGTTTGGGCCATAGATTTCTTTTTAGTCTTTTGTGAGTATTTTATTGGGAGGCCTCATGAGGGGCCTACTATCGTCTGATTAGATCCAGGCGGCTTCCAGCTTATACTGTAGACGACCCTCAATAAGGGGAATAAATCAGTAAATTCTCAATAAATCCCAAACCTGCCTGGTAGGTAACCTAAGCTATAGGCTGAATAAGCAGAATCCCTTCCCTACAGATCCCCCCGGATGTCCACCAGGTTTAGCCACAGATGCCTCTCCGTGGCCACCATAGCTGCCACCGCTGTTTGTTTGGTGGCCCGGAGAGCAAGATCTGCGGTTCGGCAGAGCTCGCTCGGTCATCACATCAGGGGGTAGGCCCTGCCCCTGAATGAGGTCCTTCAGCAGTTTATACGGAAGGGCAGGAATCCTCAGTGACACATACCCAGCCTCGGTCAGTCCCTCGACATCAGTGAAATTAGCCTGCTGATGTCGATAGATGGCGGCCAATTATGGGTTCTTCCTTCCCTCGCAATCTGCCCGTGGAGATCGGGAAGGAATGAAATACTCCTGAGGTTTTAGGAAGGTCATGACTAGCATAGCGCATTCCATGACCTCCAGCTCACCGTACACGGGGCAGGATGGTTGAGAGGATTCGGTCTCAGCCGGATAATCACCTCCCTCCTCAACAATCCTTTGCTCGAGTCGGTCGACTAGGAGGAGGAGCTCATATCCGACTCCTCCCCCAGCAACCGACTCTCGTGATCTGGCTGATCGTCTGTGAAAACAGCACCCTTCTATAGCCGATGAGCTAGATCCATCTGGGAACCCCATGATCTGCGTCGCGCTCTGCCTCAGCCTGTGCGGGACCGTTCCCAGATGACGAGCCCTCTTCCCTCGAGAAGAAGGCCAGACGAGAGCGTAGCGTTCTCACCGGGAAACGCTTAGTTTGCACAGGAGGCTCCCTCGAGAACCTCCTGTGCATGCTCTTCCCCCAGGCAATATTTACAGAGGGTGTCTTCAGGCATAAGAAACCTGGGACACGGATCAACACACTTGTGATGGTGGCACTTCTTCTCTGTGCATTTTATCTTTTTGGCTTGACGCTTTCTAATAGACAGCTCAGGTAAAACAGTCCCTGAAGACAAAGAGATTGTGTAATGTTTGCTATAGGTGCCCTTACATACATCCTGGTTGCAGGACGATGACGTCATAGGATGTCGCTGGTCAATAAGATTGACATAATTTGACAGGAATTCAGGTACCTGTAATACCTGTTACATTCCCTATATGCTTTCTTGACACAGTGCAAGTTCAGCCGAGCTCGTGCAGGCTTGCAATGGGCAGAATAAAGAGTCAAAAGCACAACTACACACACACGCATATGCCACACACAAAATACATCAAGGAATTATCCTTGGATAACTTTTGAATCACTTTTGTGTTGTTTTTATTATATGCACTTACTAACAAAACACAGACATTTGATTTCACTCACCACCTGCAGTTTCAGCTCATGACCGGAAACAAACACATTTGTAGAATTCCTTTGCTGCTTCAGAAAAAAAAAAAAAAAACCTTCATCCTCTGTTTCTATAACGCTGGGTTATTTGGGAAGCTGATCATGGTTATCTTTCCCTCACAACAAAAACACACTTCTTCAGTGACATTGTTCATTTTGTGGTCTAAAAACAAAGTGACAGCGCTGCCGACGGCTCCCGTACCCCGAACAAAGCTTGTTGATGGACGCCCTATGGTCGATGTGCACGTATGCATCCAGGGGAAGTACAGTTAGTTAACATGTGGGTGGAATGTTTCTTATAACAGAATATCTAAAGGGGACCACAAAAAGGGTTACCATGGCTCAATTTAAAACATACAGTATATAGATTTGTCCAACTACTGGTATTATCATGCTTACAAGACTAGAAGTTTGGTCCTATTTGAACAAACACTATAGATAGTATATCTATATGTAATATGGAAGCTAGTGGGGTCCATCAACTGTTTGGTAACAAATATATAATAACAAAATATATATTTGCTTGTGTTCAGCAGAATAAATAAATCTACAGGTTTGGAACAACTTAAAGGGGAGTAAATGTTTGGATGAACTATCGCTTTAAGACTTGTTTTGACAATACATAAATTGAATAGAAGTGTAGACTACTCACCCTATTGGCAAATATTTTTTAATTGTTTTACAACCTAACATAATATGCAATTTTTATTCTAGTGTAGATGTATTATTAGATTATTTTTATTTTTTTACTTGACTGGTCCTGAGTCCCATTCACAAAGTAGATATTGCAACTTTAGTCTCTAATCTGCCAGACAGCAAATGCTGTCAAAGCAGTTATAACAGTGTCAGGAGTTATGACTAATCTAACGATATGGTCGTCGTAATAGCAAAGATAAAACGTGATACCAGAGTGTAAATAAACTATATAGCTATTTTCCTATTTCAATCAGATGCCTTAAATCAGGGGTGGGAAACGTTGATCCACAAGGGCCACTCTCTTGCAGAGTTTAGCCCCAACCCTAAAAAAAAAAACACTCAAACTGCCTGCAACTTTAGTAATCCTGAAGACCATGATTAGATCCAGGTGTGTTTGATTAGGGTTGGAGCTAAACTCTTCTGGATCCTCTTCCGTTCCCCACCCCTGCCTAACATAATAACTGTTTAATATAAATATTTAGTAAAGGGTTGTTTTTAACTAGCTATCAAGTGCCTCTTAAAGGCAGCAGAAAATAATACATCTGATCTAGTTTAAAAATTCAGAAAAATAAAAAAAATATTCTGAGACAGACAGTCATTATACAGTAGTATTTATTGATATTGTATGGCCAGAGAAATACTGCAAGTTTGAAGGTGTATTCATGTACATAAAATATATTTCATGCAAATCGATACAAATGTGATATTTGGTGATTTCAGGAAACTGCTAACCCTTTTAATCCAAAGTTATAGCCCACTTATTACAATGACAGTACCCATAATGCACCTGAAAAACATAATATGGAAGATATTGATAATTCTGTTCCTTCTGTTACTGAATTTGTTTAATTTGCCTTAGCAGCCCAAATCCTTAACTACCAAACATAAATAACATACAAAAGCTTTAAATAAGGTTACAATGGCATAAATATTATAGCATGCAATGTTTGTGCAAACAAAGCTTTGATATTACTGGGTAGAAAACTCTTTGTTGTATCTTTTGGACAAATTTAATCAAAATAAATGTCACATTTCATTTCAGAGTAACCTGGTAATAACATGTCTTCCTCACCACAATTTTGTTTTTGTAAGGGTTTCGTTCTGTACATTGCTCTGCTATTAATTATTGCTATCTCAGACATGTCTGAGATCTAAATGATTCCCCGGACAGGTCATTATTATGCAAAGCTACAGATCTATCCTCATGTGGAAAAATGAGGATACACCAAAAAGACTGTTTTTTGTGACACTTTTTCTCCAACATCAATGAGGAGCAGACTGTTGGTCCACACCTTGAGTCTATCCCCTTTTTCGAGATAAAAAATACCTTCAGAGAACAGACTTTTTATCCACGGTGGGGATGTAAAGTTCACTGTTTCCAAGTAGGTGAGCAGAGGCAGGGGCTGTCCACCATAACCCACACTATAATTAATAATATCTTGCTGAAGAGTGCAGGGATAATCATATTTTTCGATTCCTCTGTATGTGATCTGCAATGAAACTTTGTACATTCCGTCACGAAGGATCATCAGAGATTCAAGGTCTTCATCCAAGGTGAAGTATTCGTTATAGGGCTGATATCCATTATACATCCATGGCACATGTCCTTGTTTAGCAAAAGTATCGTTTTTAACTAGAGAGAAGGGAAATGTGTGAATACATTTAGCCAAAAAATATAACAAAAATCTTTGAGAATGATATATTACTGTCTAACATTTGACTCAAACATAGTAACTTAATAGTCTTGTTAATGATTAATCATGCAGCTCTACTTAATATTTAATTGTAAACTTATTTAAACAGATGCTGTCTACTTAAAGTGACTTTCAGGGCCTGGATTACAGCAGGTATAGGCACACATTGTCTGATTAAAGGTACAACACTTGGTTACAGTTCTTGTTTTCCCAATGGTGAACTGGTGATTATGTCTTGTATTTACTTCTACTTATGCATTACTTCTTACCTGTCAGACGAATGAAAGGTGCTTGTTCCTCTGTCATTTCTTCGCTGCTGTTCGATTCAGGAGCCTGATGGTGCATTGCTACATGGATGAAAAATGTGAGATTCATATTATCAATGTGAATTTCAATACCAAGAAGTCATATATAACGCATCATTGTACCACAATGTGAATGACTCTAAATTCAAAATTTACAATAAAATTCAGCTTTAGAAATGAACTCACCAATTTTAGGTGCCTCCAGCATTCCATTTTCCTATGAAATGAGAGCAAAAACCATTTAATACACTAAATTAAGCAGTATATTGATTCTCTTGGGCATACACTAACTGTACATTTCATTTTTTAATCACTATTAATTTAATAGCTAGCAGCATATTTTAAATCACACAATGCAGCATTACTTCTTTTTTAGATACTAGAACATATTCTGTTGCTATTAGACATATGTCCTTGCCATTGAATTTCCTGCGGTATCAACTATTCACTTCTGACAATTATTCTCTTACTATACTGGCACCTATCCTAGTTTTTATAGTAATAATGTACTAGTATTTATTTACTTACAACCTATCCAAAACTTTTTAACACATTAAGTCATTGCAAGTAAAATCAGTAACCCAGTAGGCTATTTATGTTGTGATAGCTAAATAGTCATACTCGGGAGTAGACGAGTAGAATTGTTTTGTTGTTGCAATCAATATTAAACCGGTTATAACCTATTGCAACTTTAGCCTAAATATTTAAGATAGCCTATGAATGAAAACAATCTTTTAAAAATAAGCAAAGGGTGAATTTCACAGGCACATTGAGCAGTGACATGACTGTTCGACGTCGAATTTGAGTATATGCGTCTTACCTTGCACGCCGCCGGGTATGATGCATACATGGCTGTGAAGAGGCAGCAGGTGACGCAGAACAGCACGCTGATGGACTGGAAGAAGTATACCTGTCGCCGCAGCGATCGGTACTTGGTCTTTCGGCGGCTCACGGGCATGGGCTCCATTAAAACCACGGCTATCTCGTCTCTTCCCGTCTCCATAACGGACACTTTAAGAAGCACCGCTTCATTCCCTCGGACTCCTCTAATATACGCTATTTCTCCCACGTGTTTTCTTCAACGCCCAAAAACAAAACAGCCTACTCGTGCAAGTATCGGCACCTTGAATTCAAGGCTCCCAGCCCAGTCAATCCAGTGTCACTTCCTGGTTAGACGTCCTGAACTTGACTTCGAGCCAGCTAAATTCTTGACGCCTGAGCAAAACAATTATGTCGTCATCATTACAAGTGTTGCGTTTTCAAATCATTACTGTAAATGCCGGGGTAAGACCATTCGAAATCTCAATAGCATGCTTTGACTCATGGATCCATGAACAGTGTCTGAGTCTGACACAAATAGGCCTATGAATTTGCGAATAGACAATGAATCACAGATTTATTTTTATGTAGGCTATCACATTTTTAGCCTATCTTAAAATCTGCTTGACATCTACAAAACCAGTCGTAAGAGTCAATATTTTAGAAAATGAGATTTTTACATAATCTAAAAGCTGAATAGGGCCTTAATAAGCTTTCCATTGATGTTGCCTATATGGTTTGTTATATGGTTTGCCTATATGGTTTGTTAGACTAGGCCAATATTTTATGGAATGCCAAGTCTACCAAAATTAAAAATAAATAATATACAAAGAAATGTAAAAAAATAAAAAATACAGATAAATGATTATACATAGAAGAGCAAAAAAAAAAAAAAGTTTTCCCACATTTATTTATTATTTGATTTATTTATACATTTATTAATTTCAATTTAATTTCAATGTATTTTTACATTTCTTTGTGATATACGATTTTGACAACATGCCTATCCAAGTCATTCATCACAGACAGTGGTTGTGTCTCATTCAGTTCCCTAACTCCCAGGCTTGTAAATCAGTATATTGCTGGCTCACTGCGCATTGGGACACTGATGACTCTATTTCCAGCGATGTGACAACGTCCTCATTGTACAACATCATGAACAACAGCAGATCGGATGTCTTTTTGTCATCACTTGTAATGCTATTTAAAGAATATTAGGATGAATACTTTGTTTGTTACATATACAGTACGTGCAACTTTTCAGCCGTAAATAAATGACCTGTGTAACGATGTATGTTTATGCTGAAATATAATAAAATAATGGTTTCTGTTTTTAAAAACAGATATCACGCGTCGTTATCGGTCATTACGTGTACACTGTAAAAAATTATTTAGAAAAAAAGTTACCTGGTTGCCTTAAAATTTTGAGTTCATTGAAATTAAAATTTTGAGTTAATACAATGACATTTTTTTGAGATTCGACAGCCTTTATTAAAATATTCAAAGATTTTGTAAGCATATTGGGTAATTGTGTGTTATTTCTGATGACACAGTGAAACATGCCAAATTGTGCTATTTTCATAATTTATCACATTTTTTATGTGGTTCAGATTCAAAAATATTTTGAGTTTCTATTCATTAAACTAATTTCCTTCATTGCATCAACTCAAATTTTTAATTTCAATAAACTCAAAATTTTAAGGCAACCAGGTTACTTACTTTTTGTAAGTTAAACCAACAAAAAATACCACAATTTTTGTACAGTGTAGCGAGTTGGCTCACGTGATTTGAGATTCGTGCTTCAGAACTGCCGTTAAGGGAGCATAAACCTTGGTTTTGCGATGCACTGTGGGACTTTTTAGGGAGCGAACTGTTCAACTTACTGGAGGGAATCTGTCATTGAGACAGCCCTTAAATTGGCCAATTCTCTAATCAAGTACCCTGACTACTGAACTAGTGAGCTAACTGAGATGCAGTATCAACGTCAGTATAGGCTATACTTATTGTATTTCAGCCACACCACATGGTGTTACTGTGGCCTCGATTCTTCGCCCTTGCCTACTCTGAGCTCGACTGCTGTGTCTGAGATAAACCGTGCCCTCCTCATTACCCTACGGACAAGGAAATGTAAAATAACCAAGAGGCAACCTCCCGCAATCTCTCTTGAAGCCAATATGGAAGTAATGTAAACTGTAATTCCTTACTGGCCACTAGAGACAGGCTCCAGAAGGGAGCAAAATCTCATTGAGCCCCATGTTAAAATTCTCAACTTTACAGCAGAAAAAAACATGTTTACAGCCTGGTACAAAGTGTGGTTTTGGAGTTGTGGAACTGTGAGGGGGTGACATTTCTTATAACTCATTCGTTTACGTTATATAAAGCCTTAACGTTTTGCATAATTAAGGGCGTGGTTACAAGTGGATAGCCATTTATCTGCCGTCTATAGTCATTGCATCACCTAAGCTCCGCCCACATTCCACCTTTTTGCCCATTGGTGACACACGATGACTCGCTCACAAGATAGCAACGCCCAGCTCGACCATACTTTAAGCTTCAGAACGGCTTATCAGAATCCTATGGGTGACGTCACGGACACTACGTCCATATTTTTTTACAGTCTATGAAAATAACATAAATGTATAAATGAATAAATGTGGATATAAATCAAAATCAAAATAAATAAATGTATCCTAAATAAAACAATAAATAAATAAATGTAGAAAAAATAATTTATACACAAATAAGGAAATAAATGTATAAATAATTATTTATTTGAGTTTTTTTTTTTTTTGCTTTTCTATGTATATTTATGTTTTGCTTTGTTACTTTTTATTTTATTTTATTTTTACATTTCTGTGTATATTTATTTATTTTTAATTTATTTTTAATTTTTGGCAGACTTGGCATTCCATAATATTTGCCCAAGTCCTTAGCAATGCATATTACTAATAATAATACATTTTTGACATATTTACGGTAGGACATTTACAACATATCTTAATGGAACATGATCTTTACTTAATATCCTAATGATTTTTGACATAAAAGAAAGCAGAAAAAAAAGATAATTTTGACTCATAATATGTACTGTTGTCTATTGCCACAAATATACCCGTGTGACTTATGACTTGTTTTGTGGTCCAGGGTCACATATATTATGAGAACCGGTTATAACAACCCGATCACACATAAATGCGTATAAATAGTACGAGTGTGCAATGTTGTGGAATGTATATGCCAAAACTCATTTTGGCGTGCATATGATATGCTGTTTTTCGCGTTCATATGACACGCACTTTATGGCATATATGTCACACGCTTGGGTAGGTTTAGGGTAGTGGGGTGGGGGGTTCGTATGTATAATACGCCATAAAATGCGTATCATATGCAGGCGAAAAACAGCGTGCCATAGACACGCCAAAATGAGTTTTGGTGTATACATTCCACAAAATTGCACACTCGTACTATTTATACGCATTTTTGTGAGAATACCCTGGGTTATAAATACATTAAAAAAAAAAATACA
Source organism: Pseudorasbora parva (assembly GCF_024679245.1). Classification (NCBI taxonomy): domain Eukaryota; kingdom Metazoa; phylum Chordata; class Actinopteri; order Cypriniformes; family Gobionidae; genus Pseudorasbora; species Pseudorasbora parva. The sequence continues at coordinate 17,814,536 of NC_090184.1, forward strand.
TTACAAATGCACACTGCAAAAAATGCTTTTGTTACTTAGTATTTTTGTCTTGTTTCTAGTCCAAGCATCTAAAATTCTTAAAACAAGAAGTATTTACTAGACAAGCAAAAGTAATTGTCTTGTTTTGGGAAAAAATTACTCAAAATTTTAAAACAAGATTATTTTACTTACCCCACTGGCAGATTCATTTGCTTATTTTAAGCAAAAACTCTTAATTTTTCCCAAAACAAGACAATAATTTTTACTTGTCTAGTAAATGTTTCTTAATGTAAGTAATGAAAATGTTCCAGTGACTGATCACCTCTAATTTTTTTCAGTTGGCTGAATTGAAATTCTGTGAATTGATGCAATTTAAATCAAATAAATTAAATTTGACCTACTGAAAAATTTAGATGTGATCAGTCACTTGAAAAAAATTTAATTGGAGACCTGATTTTTTTTTTTTTTTTACAGTGTAGAAACAAGACAAAAATACTAAGATATTAATATACTGAAATAGATACTAAAATATTTTTTGCAGTAAAGCCTATCGTACATGGTAAAACGTTTTTGCTGTCTGCTATCGGATCGGAGAGTATATTATAGGCCTACTTGAGCTCCAATTTGAGATGTACTTTTTATGATTTTTAAGTTTTTAGAAGTTTGAAGTAGTCTTAAAATCTGCATTCTACCAGCCAATCAGATAGATGTCATGTAGCTGCTAGGGTTTTCTGGGTGGTTAGCTTTATAGCAAAGACTTTATACACTGTAAAAAAAAAAAAAAAAAAAAAAAAAAAAAAATTGTTGTTTTTGTTGGTTTAACTTAAAAAAGTAAGTAACCTGGTTGGCTTAAAATTTTGAGTTTATTGAAATTAAAAATTTGAGTTGATACAATGAAGGAAATTTGTTTAATAAATAGAAACTCAAAATATTATTGTATCTGAACCACATAAATTTTTTTATAAATCATGAAAATAGCACTATCTTGCATGTTTAACTGCATCATCAGAAATAAAACACACAATTACCCAATATGCTTACAAAATCTTTTAATAATTATTCTAATAAAGGTTGTCGAATCTCAAAAAAATTTCATTGTATTAACTCAAAATTTAAATTTCAGCGAACTCAAAATTTTAAGGCAACGAAGTAACTTTTTTTCTAAATAATTTTTTACAGTGGGGACTGTTTAGAGAAACCATTAAGTCCATAATAATAATATCATGCTTAAAACACAGGCCTGCCTGAAATATAGAGACATGATTTGATTTTACAGACCTCTAACACTGTATATCATTTTGCAGCAACATTTGATAAAACCTTCAGACTGTGAAAGACCAGGGGGTATGTATGGTTGTACCCGAAACAATGCACATTGCCAAGCATGTAGGTTTAGGTATGTAGAACATGTTCAAACCGCTGTCGAGAGAGTTCTGTCGAAGATACTTGATTACATTATCATAACCCGTTTGTTTGAAGAATTAGTAGAATGTACAAAACATCGTTTCATTTGGTTTCAAAACTCGGGTATCATATTGCCTATGTATTGTTTACCAAAGTGAAAGGAAAGAATTTGATCTGCTGTGAAGAAATTGTTTAAAGGGTAATGGCATTTTCTCGTTTAATTGGAACGGTTGAGGAAAGTTTGGGAAATCACAACATCATATTTCTGCAAAGCACTTTGAACAATGGTTTATTGCAAAGTTATCATAGTCAACATAGTATGTGGCAACATAGCATTAAACACTTCATAGGAGGCAGGGCCTGGATATTATTTTTCTTCCCGAGCAGCTTTTGTCGTGATATATTGGATATATTTTATATCTCAGTTGTCTTTTTTTCTCATTGGGTTGTATTATGAGTCCTCAAAGTGGAATCAAAAAATAAAATAAAATAAGTGTCCTGCTTTTGGACGATTTTCCTTTTTTTCTACAGTTAACCATAAAACAATCTATTGATTTAATGTCTATCGCTCAATATTTTGTGCACGTGGCTGGTGCTTATACCGAAACAATCCAAATATAATCTTGGCCCAGAGAAATACGGGTAATGCTCAGACCAATCTCACATGAAAGGTGGCTTTTCAGTGCTGTTTCTCTTCTTTATACAGAGCAGAGTTTCTTATCACTTTGGGGACAAAATTATTAAAAAAATATGAGTTGCATGGGCTACCCAAATATAATTTTTGCTGCTAGGTCTAAAGGTTTTTATTAATAGTTTCTATCAAATACTTATATGAACAGATCACACCCAAATTCACACGTCATTTAACGCAAAGTGTTTCAGCTATGCATTGCAGCTGTTATCATGGAAATACCTTTGACTTGTAAGTTGTCACTAAAAAAACATATTTATTGGATTTAAAAGGGTTAGTGCAGACAGACACAATAAACAGTGTGGAGATGCATTTCTGCCTCATTACTTACAGTCTTGTGATTCAACACTGTTCAGATATAAAAGATTATTATACAAAAAAAAATTTCCTGGCTGTTGATGTTTTTCAACCAGAAGTGCCTTTTCCTTTACACATTTTTCTTCAACCATTTAGCTTTTTGTCATAAAGCTACTTTTTATCTGTTTATAATATGCACAGTGAGATCCAAAGCTATGAGATCTCAAGACAAAATGTGGGTGTACCTGGTTGACCTTTGGTCATCTCAGAGAAAATAGAAAGTTCATGAATGACATATGTGATTGCATGGGCGTAGATTACGCGGGGGACGTGTCCCCCTCACTTTTAATAAAATGTATTTTCGTCCCCCGCACTTTTACTGGGTCTCACCGATCCTAGTCGACCCGCTCCGAGCGGGATTCGAACCTACGCGAGGGCGGGCAAGTTAACAGGGACGCTAAAAAACAGCTTTCTCTAATCTCGGTTGAGAGCGCGGTTCTTGAGGTCACGGGCAAATGTATTTACATAGAAACCAAAGTGAATACATCAAGATTTAAATTCAGAGACTAAAAATTATCTATGCAGGACCTGTAATTTTATTCGAATCTAAATATGAGGAGGGCGCGCTCTCACAGAAAGTCCAAAAGCGGATTCGTAGAGGTAATACCTCTGGAGCTGTAGCTGAGCTGAGCTGAAGGAAAACAATCGTTATGAGTGATGAAACGACAATCAGACGATTGCGACAATATATGCTTTATGTGTGTTTTTCCAAGTCATCTCAATGTAGGCTATTTATTGACAATAAAGTAGGCTATATGAATAATGCAGCTTTTAATGTTTAGTATCTTCTGCTCACCAAGGCTGCATTTATGTAATCAAAAATAGTTAAAACAGTACTATTTTGAAATATTATTACAAATTAAAACAGCTTTTTTTTCTATGTGAATATATATAGTAATTTATTCCTGTGATCAAAGCTGAATTTATAATCATTACTCCAGTCTTCAGTGTCACAAGATCCTTCACTAATCGTTATAACCAAGATATAATAATCAAGATATAATCAAGATATAAGATATAAAAAATAATTGTATAATCAAGAAACATTTATAATTATTATCTGTGTTGAAAACAGTTGTGCTGCTTAAAAATGTTGTGGAAACCACGATAGCCTACATGTTATTTTTCAGGATTCTTTAATGAATAGAACGTTCAATGGACAGCATTTATTTGCATTTATTAAATACATTATCTTTTTTAATATTAAAAATATCACTTATGATCAATTTAATGCATGCCTGATCAATAAAAGTATTAATTTCTCTCTATTTTAATTTTACCACAAATGTTTAGATGGTTTCCACAAAAATTAAGCAGCACCTTGAGCAGCAAAACTGATAATAATCATAAATGTGTGTTGATCATCAGATCCTCATCTGAGAATGATTAGTGAAGGATCATGTGACACTGAAGACTGGAGTAATGACGATAAATTCTGCTTTGATCACAGGAATAAATGACACTTTACTATATCTTCACATGGAGAACAGCATGGTTTACATCAGAATATATCTATATTTTTTTACATTGCATAAAATCTATGGAATCTTAATGCACAATTGTTTGTAGTATATAAACCAATCATAAAATTGGCATAAAAAATAGGAGAATAATATTATAGATATTAATTAGTGGTTATTGTTCAGCAGTGTATTTGATATCTTGCCCAATTAAAAGCAAGAGATGTGATAAATTATATTGGTCCAAAAAAAAAGGGGGGGGGGGGGGGTATTACGACATTTCTGTCCCCCTCACTTCTGAAAAGATGGCTACGCCCCTGTGTGATTGTGTCCGGCCCAACAAGACACTCTGGGATGACATGCGGGGTCACGTCATGGCTGTCAGGAAACCCAGGGACCACCACCGAGTTTGTGTCAGGGCCATACCGGTCAACACTCCCGTTTTTGCTGAGAGTCTCCCGTATTTCACACGTCCCCCTCCCGTTTTGTACTATCTCCTGTAATTTGTATGCCCCAAACCTTGTTCTTTGAATAATCACAACAACAGGTTATTCCAAGATTGTTCAGTTGCCAGATCTTTGTATGAAACGCCTAACAATCGACACATCCACACACTGTAAAAAAGGACACGTCACACACATTTCAACCCATGTGTGACCTCGACCTGGCAACCTACAATGAGTATTTTCTTTAATCCCCTGGCTAGTGTTATATTATCACACTTTTATTCATGCAAATGCTTTTAAACCATTTAGGAGCAACTAGGCAAAGAGAACGTGTATGAGAAACTCATATGACACGCCATATTCAAGTTCTCTTTCGCGCTTTAACGAATAAATAATAACACACACAATTATGCCACAAAAATGCCAGTTTTATATATATATATATATATATATATATATATATATATATATATATATATATATATATATATATATATATATATATATATACACACACACATATTATCTGTAACTGAAGAAGAATATGATGCAGGAGAAGGAAGTTCAACATACTTCAGCAATAAAATCATTTTTAAAAGAAAGAAACATAAATGTGATGTTTATCTAAAGTAATCTTTGCTTCACAGACAGCAACACAGTGTGCATGTGGATTCCACGCATACCAGATGTGAGCCGGATCTGAGACAACACTATGTTTTCTGGGTAATATGGTTGAAGTAGATCATCAAATGTCAGCAGCGAAGACATTAATAAAGTGAGATTAAACACATAAAGTATAGTTGTTTCATTTAATATATTTCATTATTGCAGGTTTGCGTAATATTCACGACTTCACGAGTAATATATGAGTTCCCTTTTCATTGTTTATTAATTATGAGTAATAATGAATCTTTTTTTTTGTTTGGAAGTGAGATGAGTAAATGACTGCTCACGTTTAGACTAGAACTACAATAACCATCATGTTCACACATCGCACAGACTGCACTTATGATTTTTCTCAACATTGGGACAGGAGAGCTGTCAGTCAATAAATAGAAAAAGTAACTTGCATTACTTAATTTGAAAAAGTAACTTTAATATTTTGTTGTAAATTGGAAAATAATGCATTTTAAAAAAGTTATCTGATTGTGTAACTCAAGTTACTTATAATGCGTAACCCCCAACACCGTGGGACACATTTTCGGTGATTCATTCTGTAGGTTAGTTATGGCATATGCTGTGACAATTGAGTGAGTTTTTTGAATATTTTATTCACAATATAATATAGATCAAATGTTGAAAGTGAGCCATGTTGAAATATCATGCCAAATATTGGCTCCTTTTGGATTTCATGAGAGCTACACAATTCAAAAAAGTTGGGGCAGGAAGCAATTAGAGGCCGGAAAAGTTCAATGTACATATAAGGAACAGCTGGAGGACCAATTTGCAACTTATTAGGTCAATTGGCAACATGATTGGGTATAAAAAGAGCCTCTCAGTGTGGCAGTGTCTCTCAGAAGTCAAGATGGGCAGAGGATCACTAATTCCCCCAATGATGTGGCAAAAAATTGTGTAGCAATATCAAAATTTCAAAGAGTTTGAAGTTATCATCACCTACAGTGCATAATATCCTCCAACGATTCAGAGAATCTGCAACAATCTCTGTGCGTAGGTCAAGGCCGGAAAACCATACTGGATGCCGTGATCTTTGGACCCTTGGATGGCACTGCATCACATACAGGAATGCTACTGTAATGGCAATCACAACATGGGCTCACACTTCCAGAAAACATTGCCTGTGAACACAATCCACGTGTCATTCGCTGTTGCCAGCTAAATCTCTATAGGTCCAAAAAGAAGCCATATCTGAACATGATCCAGAAGCCAAGGTGTTTTCTCTAGGCAAAGGCTAATTTAAAATGGAAAACTGTTAAAAATGTATTTCCGGAATAAAGCGGACAAGGACAACCCAAGTTGTTATCGTTGCTCAGTTCAGAAGCCTGCATCTCTGATGGTATGGGGTTGCATGAGTGTGTGTGTGGCATGGGAAGCTTACACATCTGGAAAGGCACCATCAATGCTGAAAGGAATATCCAAGTTCTAGAACAACATTTGCTCCCATCCAGACGTCATCTCTTTCAGGGAAGACCTTGCATTTTCCTTCATGACAATGCCAGACCACATATACTGCATCAATTACAACATCATGGCTGCGTAGAAGAAGGATCCTGGTACTGAAATGGCCAGCTTGCAGTCCAGATCTTTCACCCATAGAAAACATTTGGTGCATCATAAAGAGGAAGGTGCGACAAAGAAGACCTAAGACAGCTGAGCAACTAGAAGCCTGTATTAGACAAAAATGGGACAACATTCTTATTCCTAAACTTGAACAACCTGTCTCCTCAGTCCCCAGACGATTGCAGACTGTTATAAAAAGAAGAGGGAATGTCACACAGTGGTAAACATGGCCTTGTCCACACTTTTGTTTTAGATGTGTTGATGCAAATGAAATTGAAAATCAAATTACTTTTCCCATAAAATGATACATAATGATAAATAATTTGAAATATTAATTAAATAAATAAATAAAATCCTTCAGTAATCATTCTAATAGACTATGCTGATTTGATATCAAGAATTTTTTTTTATTATTATCAATGTTGAAAACATTTATGCTGCTTAATATTTTTTATGGGAAATGTGATAAAATAAATTCCAGGATACTTCGATAAGATTAATTTAAAATTGAAATATTTTACAATATTATGAAATAAAAATGTATGTACTATCACTCATGGGCATGTATCCTTTTAAATAATTAGTTTAATAATAAACTATTTAATGGTAGTTGTGATACAGCCAAGCAGCAACACTGGGTACGTCCAGCCCTGTTAGGAAACAATCCACACTCTTGAACATAAACTCCATTTTTGATAATAAACAACTCATATCATTTCCTCTTATCAGCATAAAAATTCCAGACAGATGTAGGTCTGGCCGTCAGGTAAAAAAGGGTTGGGTCAGAATCACTCTTGGCTGAGCTACACATATCTACACCCTTGAGGAACAAAGGCTGCCATGAATGTAAAACCTCCCAATGGTCTATTTGTATTCAGTTCACTGTAATTCAGATGCAGTGTTTACAAAATCAGCTATTGCGAAAGTACAGTGAAACCAAACAAACATAGATACAGGCTGATCAGGGTTATACAAATTTAGTCAGCTAATTTTATTTGCTTACATTTTTTTCTTGAAAAATTATTTAATTATAATATATTTACATATATTTAATTATATAAAATTATGAAAATATTCAAGCATGTCTAAAATGACAAATTAATGTTCTTCTGAATATCAAAAATGGTAAGATGTCTAATTTCTGCAAAAATAATGGCTATTTTTCAAAAAGGTTTTCCCAACAGACAATCCCACACAAAACTCAAGCCATTAGTTGAGCTTTTGCTGTGTCAAGCTGGTCTAGATGATCGAACAAACAGAGCAAAGTTTTGATAGCACCACAGAGACAGTGTTTACACTTTTTTTTATGAAATCAGTCTTACTCACAGTTCTGTCTACATTTAAGCTAGGGTGTGCAAAAAATAACCTGAAAAGTGAAACCAAAGCATCTCGATTGCCCCGTGACTGGATTCAGTATAGATCATAAACCCTGCCCTGCCCTCTTCACGAAATGTAATGGGACATATAAACAATCAAATTACACTTCAAATACATTTTTTCCAAAGATGGTTTCTGTCAGTTTTTAATCCTGCTGATGTTAGTTCAAGTGTTTGTTCTTTAAATAAGTTTGGTTTTAGTTAGTTATTTGATGCTATAAAAAAGGGGTGCCACTAGACTTCTATCACTGACAGCAGTAGTCCGGCCAGATATTGTCATTTAAAAAGTTGTTGTTGCTGCCCTCAACTGATGTTGATGTTGACATGTTGTGTTTTGGCCTGAAGCTCCACCCTCCACCTATCGACCAATCACAAAGTCAGCAGTGTTTCGGCATCCGGTTGCCAGATCTTCTCTAGTTAGCACAGCTGCAGCTACAAACGTTCCTGATGGATCCTGCAGCCTATCTGGCAACCTCGAGTCTATGGAGGGATTTTTCAGTCAGATTGTAAACTAAAAGTCTAAAACTAAAAGTCTTAAACCAAAACTTAAAATATAAATTTGAAACTTAAAGTCCAAGTCGAAAATGAATTTGGTATTTAGGATTGGGCATTTGGAATTTAGGATAGGGCATTTTCTATTTAGGATTGGGCATTTTCTATTTAGGGTTGGGCATTTGGTCATTTAGCCATTTAGGATTGAGGATTGGGGATTTGGGGATTTAGGATTGGGAATTTGGTATTTAGGATTTGGCATTTAATCATTTAGCCATTTAGGATTGAGGATTGGGGATTTAGGATTGGGCATTTGAGGATTGAGGATTGGGGAGTGTATGCAAATTAGGAGGCGTGGCCCAAATACTGGAGGCTGGGTTTGAAATGGCTGGTGCGCAGATGCATCTTATGGACAGCAGAGGGAGCTCCCAGTGCTAAGGAGCACACTTTAATGAAACCAAACGGAGCGAGTGAGCGGCTTGAGCGAGGACTGTGCAATAACTTCAACTTAATGACAGCTTTTTAACATTTGTGGCCTCAAACACAAAGTCACCAGTGAAAGGAGTGCTATCGGTCTGACGACGAGAAAGCAGCAGACAGTGCAGCAGGTAAGATGCTAACATTAGCTACTAGTTATATAAGCTGATATTGCTAATATGCTTTAGTAGGGAATTATTATATTGGGACATGTTGCCTTGTTTTTTAAACTGCGGTTAACCCCTCTGACATTAGTAGATACACTCCTTTCCCATTGCCACTAGATGGTCTTGTTTATGTTTTTTTCTTTTTTGCTATATAGCCTATATACATTTTATAAAGATTGTGAGAGAAAAGAAATTAGGCTTGTTCGACTTGAACGCTGCACACTGCAAGACCTATCGGTTTATGACATCAAAGTACTGCGATGCAAAAGCATAAGGAGCGTCTACTCTCTTTGATGTCATATGTTGTGTGTGTATGTATGTATACGTTAAGACGATGTCAGTCAGAGCATAATATAGCAATATATTGCGGTCCTTTTTACACTGCACAAAAACCCTGCTGTTACATCGTCACTGGCCTTCATGATTGCTTTCCTAACCTTGTTAAATATATATATATATATATATATATATATATATATATATATATATATATATATATATATATATATATACACACACATACATATACATACATACACACACAACATATGACATCAAAGAGAGTAGACGCTCCTTATGCTTTTGCATCGCAGTACTTTGATGTCATAAACCGATAGGTCTTGCAGTGTGCAGCGTTCAAGTCGAACAAGCCTAATTTCTTTTCTCTTACAATCTTAATAAAATGTATATAGGCTATATAGCAAAAAAGAAAAAAACATAAACAAGACCATCTAGTGGCAATGGGAAAGGAGTGTATCTACTAATGTCAGAGGGGTTAACCGCAGTTTAAAAAACAAGGCAGCATGTCCCAATATAATAATTCCCTAAAGCATATTAGCAATATCAGCTTATATAACTAGTAGCTAATGTTAGCATCTTACCTGCTGCACTGTCTGCTGCTTTCTCGTCGTCAGACCGATAGCACTCCTTTCACTGGTGACTTTGTGTTTGAGGCCACAAATGTTACAAAGCTGTCATTAAGTTGAAGTTATCGCACAGTCCTCGCTCAAGCCGCTCACTCGCTCCGTTTGGTTTCATTAAAGTGTGCTCCTTAGCACTGGGAGCTCCCTCTGCTGTCCATAAGGTGCATCTGCGCACCAGCCATTTCAAACCCAGCCTCCAGTATTTGGGCCACGCCTCCTAATTTGCATACACTCCCCAATCCTCAATCCTCAAATGCCCAATCCTAAATCCCCAATCCTCAATCCTAAATGGCTAAATGATTAAATGCCCAATCCTAAATACCAAATTCCCAAGCCTAAATCCCCAAATCCCCAATCCTCAATCCTAAATGGCTAAATGACCAAATGCCCAACCCTAAATAGAAAATGCCCAACCCTAAATAGAAAATGCCCTGTCCTAAATACCAAATACCCAATCCTAAATACCAAATTCATTTTCGACTTGGACTTTAAGTTTCAAATTTAGATTTTATGTTTTGGTTTAAGACTTTTAGTTTTAGACTTTTAGTTTATAATCTGACTGAAAAATCCCTCCATACGAGTCAGGGGAAAGGGGGGAATTTTGAAAGTGATTGCAGTGCCAGTTTTGGCCACAATCTTATGTATGTAACACTTTCTTCAATCGATTTAGTCACTGAGGGACCAAACCAACAGACATTTTTTGGGAACTTCAGGAGCAGATTGGAGCTTTAACTTTAATCTCTACATTCCCATAACTGGTTATTTTACAAAAAGTTGCTGATCAGGCGGGAGTGTGGGCGGGACCTTAATATCGTGGCTCCACTTTGCGCTGATGACTGCGGGCTCCAAGCTGCTTCTGAGCAGACTCGAGACCCAAAAAATATATATATATATATATATATATATTTAGACCATTTCTGATTTGCTATCAGGATGTGAAGAGAGTTTCAATCAGTATATAAGTGTTTAAACTGGGACAGCCCTTAAAAAAGCAAAATATATTTACCAGAATATTACTTGAAAAATATTGTAAATAGATAGAATAATATATTGATGGTATTATACAATATATTATATATTCAGGTAATATATTGCAAAATATACAAATGATTGCCGCTTTCAATGTAAGGCAATATACATGGAAAATATAAATATTAAATCTCATATATGTGAATATATTGCCTAACATGATATTTTCCAATATTCTGCAATATATTTTTTGTTTTGTAAGGGAGGATAAATAATTGTAACGTGATAATCACCCAAAAAGCTAAATGCTGTCATCTCATCTCATTACTCAGGCAACTTGTATGACTTTCTTTCTTCTGTGGAACACAAAAGTAGACATTTTGAACTGTTGTTGAACTCTGGCGTTAACTGTTTTAACCATACAATGAAAGACAATAAGGTCACAAAACAACACTGACTTTTATTGTATGGACATGCCACAGAAGAAGAAAAAAGTCTTATTTAGGAGGTTTTTCTGCAACATAGGGTGATTTTTTTACAAAGCTATTGTTCCCATTTTTGGGTAGACTGTCCTTTCTAGAGAAGTTCAGTTTCACTCATTTAGTTTCAAAAAGTGACATACCACCTCTTTGAAGCATGTCCTTTGATTCAATAATCCTTTATTTTCAGTCATTTGACCACTCAGGAATGAGAAAATACAGCATTTTCCACCAAAATCCCATTGTATACTGTGAGTTATTAACACGTAACCTGACTAAATAAATTAGAAAGAAAATAAGAGAAGAAAATAAGTCTTCCGACACGTCTTTGAGGTTGTGCTCACAACTCGGCCTACAGAGTTTGCATTCGGTATGGTACACTGTACAATGCAGCATGAAGATTGAAAAAACATTGATAAAATAAGACCACAGAGACAAACACAAATGATAAATAAATAGGAATAAACAAGACAAATTAGGGGGGGGGGGAACAAAAATAACAAATTGGTTCAAACACCGGTCCTATGTCCAAATCATCAAAATGATCCCGAATCACAATTAAAAAGGTTCTTGCAGACAAAAAAAAAACAAAAAAAACACTGTCCACCGTCGTACCTTACAGGTTCCCAAAAAAAGTCCACTTGACAAAGTCTTCTGAACACGCTCCTCGTGGGTCATTTCACGCTTGCATGGCTTTTCTACAATATTGTGTCAAACATTTGATCAGTATTCGCGAAACTATGCAGCAGAAGAAATCCAGTCTTTTTTGTACATTCCTGCGTAGAATCCAGCTCTACACAGTAAGATCTGAAACTATCTCCGCACTCAAAACTCTCTCTCTCTCTCTCTCTCGCTCTCTCTCCAAGCACGCACATACACACACACCCACTCACTCATAAATACAATAAGGCTGAAACAGGTGCTAGTGTTACAGGTATGACTGTTATGTAGCATGTTCAGTTTGGTACCAATCCATGACAGGAATCGGGTCAAGAGGAAATCGTTGCGAGGCGGCGTTCCAAAGAAATTGAAAGTGCCATGTGCGTATGAAATAGTCTCTGTCAAATTCATACGCACCTTCATAGGCTTCCGTATCAAGGGACAGTCTTTGTTTCCTTTACAAAAGAATTGCCAACTGAACGGACTTCCTCTGTATTCTACTGAAAAAGCCAATGTGAATTTCCCAGTCGGTGCAATTGGGTCACTCTAAAAACCTTTAAAGAGTTTCCTATACAAATAGCCGTTTTGGATGAAATCATCTTGGCATGGGTCTAAATTGCCACTGTAATATTGGAAGTGAATCCTCTTTCATGTATGTAGAAGTGTCAATTAAAGTTTAGCATCCTTACACTCAAACACACAAAGTTTAGAGGCTCATTTAAGAGGCAATATATTCGCGATTCATCGATTTTTGTGCCTGAGGGCAACCGTGAAGTAGCATGTTAATGGCTTGTCTTGTATTTCCTCGAGTCCTCTCTAAAACGTTGCAGGAAATATCGTATGTGAGAACACTTTGCATGAGGATATCACAGAGGAAGCAATGGGGAGCTAAATAGTGTGTAGAATCCAATAAAGATGTTATCTCCTTTCACTCATCATCGCAATTAAAGGGTTAGTTCACCCAAAAATGAAATTTCTTTCATTAATGACTCACCCCAATGTCGTTCCACACCCATAAGACCTCTGTTCATCCTCGGAACACAGTTTAAGATATTTTAGATTTAGTCCGAGGGCTTTCTGTGCTTTGAATGTAAGTGTATGCCCACTTGCTGTCCACGTCCAGAAGGGAATGAAATCATCATCAAAGTAGTCCATATGTGACATCAGTTGGTTAATTAGACTCTTTTGAAATACATTTTGGTCCAAAAATAACCAAAAATACCACTTTATTCAGCATTGTCTTCTCTTCCGTGTTCCTCAAATAAAAATTCAAACGGTCATGGATCATGATTCGGATCGCGCCTGTCAACTGGCAAACTGCTGAAATCACGTGACATTGGCGATACGAATCACAAATCAATCTGCTGATTCACGACCGTTTGAATCTTTATATGAGGTTTGAAAACAAACGCGGAAGAGAAGACAATGCTGAAAAAAGTCGAAGTTTTTGTTATTTTTGGACCAAAATGTATTGTCGACGCTTCAAAAGAGTCTAACTAACCAACTGATGTCACATATGGACTACTTTGATGATGTTTTCATTACCTTCTGGACATGGACAGCAAAGTGTGCATACACTTACATTCAAACGACAGAAAGCCCTTGGACTAAATCTAAAATATCTTAAACTGTGTTCCGATGATGAACGGAGATCTTACGGGTGTGGAACGACATTGGGGTGAGTCAGTAATGAAAGAAATTTCATGTTTGGGTAAACTAACCCTTTAACGGGAGAGTTCACCAAAAAAAAACCTTTGCTTTACTCACCCTCATGTTGTTCCAAACCTGTATGACTTTGTTTCTTCTGTGGAACACAAAAGGAAATATGTTGCTTTGGACTCCACCGACTTTCGGTACAAGAACAGTATCTTTTTATCTTCCACCCAAAAAAAAAAAAGAAAGTCATACAGGTTTAGTACGACATAAGGGTGAGAAAATTATGGCAGAGCGTTCATTTCTGGTTGAACTTTCCCTTTAAAAGATGATACAATCGCACCGATGTCATCACGCTTTGTACATGTTGGCGGCAGTGGCGAGCGCTAACTGCCCATTGGCCGCGACCACACACGGCTCCTCCTCCAGTAGTCCATTGGGATCAGCGTGCGGGATGCTGTCGTGGTAGCTGCTGAAGCTGATGTTGTCCTCCTTCAGCTCAATGGTCCAAAACGGGGCGTTCAGTTTTCGGTTGCGGTACTCACGATATGTATAGACGCCTCCGACGAAGCCCATGAGCAGGACGACGACCACGATGATGACGGCGAGGATGATGATGTTAAACTGCGTCCAGGACACTACTGTCAGAGCAGAGGCCGTGCTGTTGTGTCCAGCGGAGTCCCCCGTGCCGGACTCCAGGGTCGGTAGGCTTGGGTGGGTGGTGGGGGAGGAGGACGTGAGCAGAAGGGAAGGAGGTGTAGAAGAAACGGAACTTGTGGATTTGGGGGTTCCTGTTGTGGAGGTCTTGAAGTCTTGAGTTGGGGAGATTCTCACAGCTGAGAGAGAGAGAGAGAGAGAGAGAGAGAGAGAGAGAGAGAGAGAGAGAGAGAGAGAGAGAGAGAGAGAGAGAGAGAGAGAGAGAGAGAGAGAGAGAGAGAGAGAGAGAGAGAGAGAGAGAGAGTCAAGAAAGAAAGTCAAAAGGGAGACAAAAAGTCAACTATTAAAATTGTTAGGATATAAAGGATATAAACGAAAATGTAATAACTTGAAGCAATTAGATGAAGGAATTAAAGATTACAATAAATCTTGATAAAAATCTACCAAAAACCAAACCAAAGAGTGGCTTAGGACTGCATCTAGGCTTACTTTTTTTCAATAAATGTATTTTTTTTTTCTATTAATTTTTCAAAGTTGTAAACAAACATTATAGACGTATGCTTTACAAGAAATCCGTTTTTCAATGTGTTACTTGTTTCTTTGTAATTATTTGTGAATAGCAATTTCTAAGTGAAAATTGTTTCAAAGTAGGCTAAATCTTTTTTTTTTTTTTTTTTTTCAGTGACATGATCTTTTTTTTTTTTCATCCTGTGTTTGGACATATTTTGACCATAAATATAGATTTCTATAAATATAAAAGTCTCTCCCCATATTAGTAATTTAAAAAGGAATTTTCCATGTGTGACTCTGCATGAGCAACTGAAAAAAAAAAAAAAAAAAAACATCCTTTTATAAATATCTATATATTATGTCATTATCTATTTAAAGAAATGACCGGACACTTTTTGCATCTTTTCACGTCTTTACTATTTCAGTGATTGCATCTTTTGTAGTGACTCACAAAATCCATTTCAAAATGAGTTATCCACATTTAAAATAAGATCCCCAACAGGAAGCAGATGGGGAATTTCAAGCTTTTTAAATAGATTTACCTCCTGCTAATCACATTCAATAATATTTCTGTGTTCGTTTTGACGCATCCACGTGAGTGTGTGTGTGTGTGTTCGTGAGACAGAGGCTGCGCTGCATGCGTGGGGTGCGAGTGTATAGCTACATCCTACTACTTGACAGTTTCGTGTGCTTTAAGTATTGACAGGGCTTCCAACTCTCACTCATTCAGCGTGCGTGAGATTAGCAAATTACACTTTTCACACACTCTCACGCCACATCCATTTTCTCACGCAAAGAAAAATCGCGGAGCAAAGAGTACACGGACACCGACAGACAAGACAGAGCTACTGTTAAATGATGTAATAGGTCATGCGATTGCGATCGACATTCGATTGATTTTTATTTTATGCTTATACTCTTACTCTTTCTAAGTAATAGTAAATAAAAACGACTGGACATTGGTAGATGTTATACACCCAGCTAGCAGGGAACGTTCTCAGAACTTTTGGCTAACATTCCCTACAAATTCGGTTAATGTTCTGAAGAAAACATTTGAATGTAATGTTTAACGAATATTTTAAGTATGTTTTCTCATTTAATTTTTTCCCCTATAGCGTTAAAAGCAAACCAAGATATAACATTTTAACTGCAACATTCAAAGGATGTTTTAATGTTTCTGAGGTAACAAGTTGTACGATGATCTTAAAAAATATTCCCAATGTTTCATAATAACGAAGGAAGAATATTCTCTCCGGCACATTAGGACACTCTTTTGAGGATATCATTGAGAGATGACATGAATGTTCTTTATAAATGTTCTTCTAATTTGACAAGTTAACAAAATTAGAATGTGCCACTTGCAACCTTTTGATAATATTTTGGGAGTGTTCTTAAATTGAAGTTTTTATAATGATTTCAATATAACATTGTCCTAATGTTTCATAACAAACAAAGGAAGAACCTTCTCTCTGCCACATTAGGAAACTGTTATAAGGAAATCATTGAGGCCTGAGATGTAAGAAAGCGTTCTGATGAGCCCCAAAAACTGGGAACCACTATAATCATCACCAGTGTTGTGCAACTTCCAAACTGTAATATATTATAGATTACTGCTATTTAAAAGTAATTCTTTACATTACAATATTAGTCTCAGAATTTTAATGCGTTACATTACTCCTGTATTACTATTGAGTTCTGTTATAAGTATTAAAGATTATCTGGCAATATCTGGGAATAGCTTAGGTCTGTTCATAGACACAACAGAACTGTGTGTAAACACTTAAGTTACGACAATATGCGCATTTGTACTTTTCTTATTGTTGCGACATCGATGGTTATGTTGGTTTTAGACAATGGTTCCATTTGACTGCATTTGCATTTGACAAGCCTGTTCTTGTCCTTATCTCTGATAAACTAACCAATGCACATCCATCTTGCGAATGTACAGTAGGGATGTGACGGTGTGGACATTTTCCCACCGGTTAATCAAAGTGTGATGTCATGTGACAACACCGGTAATAACTGTATCTGGGCTTTTAAATCACTATTCTATCTAACCGAAAGGCAGAGGTGGTAAAAGTACTCAAAAGTTATACTCGAGTGAAAGTATATATACCTAAATAAAAAAATACTCCAGTAAAAGTAGAAAGTCCTCCATTCAAACATCACTTGAGTAAAAGTACAAAAGTATCAGATTTAAAACATACTCAAGTACCGAAAGTAAAAAGTAAATATTCAAATTAACTGTAAATATCAATAAGCAGATAAAATCTTTTGGGACTGATATGCAATGCTTTAATTGAACAAATGATAAGATTAGATACTGCAATTAAGAATGTGTTAGATTTGCAATTAATAGGAGACAATGAAGCACCTTAACGCAGTATAGGGGTTAAACTTAAAATAGACATGTTCCATAACATTAGCTCCATAAAACAGATGAGGAGCAAGATACTATTAACTAATTCAAAATTAATTCAAAAGCCATAACCACAATGACATATTACGTAACAATTAGTTAATAGTCATGTGCCTCAACAAGTAAAGTCATAATATAATTTTGCCAATTGTTATGATTAATGATTAATTAAACAGACAACTGAGAGTCGGAATGCATGCTTTGAATACATGACTTTACATTATTAGTTAATGTAATATGTTATTAGGGAATTAATGATGTCATATTTAATTAATAGCAATTCATATATTACTTACAGTTTTTCTCGATTGCTTAAACACTATAACCCGGCTTTTGAACTAAAATTTCAAAACCATAACGCAATTTATCAAAAAGCACACCCATTTCACTAAACTATAAACACTATTCCCTGTTTTGACACATGAGTCAGATTTGTTAAACTGTCACTGCAAAACTCTACACACAAATCCCTTAATTTCTCATTGCCTAGACCATCTGGTCATTTAGAAAGCACTAGAATTCAATATTGTTCACTCAAGTCAGCATAGTTTCAGCTCAATTAGCACACAATTACCCAGGTGAAAACACTAAGAGTCAAAATTTAACACACATCAATCAGAACTTTCAAGTTACATAAAAGTGCCAGAGTCAGTTCATTTGAGCTTTGGAACAATGGATCCACAAAGAAATGAAGGAAGAGGTCAAGGAGGGAGAGGAAGAGGACGTGGGTGGTGAAGGAGGAGGAAGAGGACATGGTGAAGGAGGAGGGAGAGGAAGAGGACGTGGTGAAGGAGGAGGAGAAAGTGGACATGGTGAAGGAGGAGGGAGAGGAAGAGGACGTGGTGAAGGAGGAGGAGGAAGAGGACATGGTGAAGGAGGAGGGAGAGGAAGAGGACGTGGTGAAGGAGGAGGAGGAGGAGGAGGAGGAGGAATGGGACATGGTGAAGGAGGAGGAGGAGGAGGAGGAGGAGGAGGAGGAGGAGGAAGACAAGCAGTCTCGGATGAAATTAGAGCCAGTTTAGTTGATTATACGAGAGAAGTGCCAATCATATGCATATTCCACATTTTATCATAAGTGTGGGGACATGCACTGGTCTTGGTCTTGACTCGGTCTCGGCCTGTCTTGGTCTTGGTCTTGACTCTGTCTCGGCCCTTCAAAGTCTTGGTCTTGTCTTGGTCTCGGTTTAGGTGGTCTTGACTACAACACTAGTGGAAAGTGTATGATCGAGAACCTTATATGCTTGTTCACCTCGTCCAGGCCATGTGTCAGTAGATGCGTGCCAGGGGTGGATCAGGCATGCAAGAGGATTTTACCCCCGCTGCCAGGCTAGGGCTAATATAGCCTGTGATGTGGATGAGATTCTCTGGCCTGACCCAGACCAAAGACGGGAGGCTGAGGCGGAATTTTTTTTTTTTTTTTTTTTTTTTTTTTTGTTGTACTGTGTAGTATGAATGAATGAATAAAAATGTGCCAATGTATCCATTGGTTGTGTCTTTTGTTCATCATGTGAAAAGGTTTGTGAGGAGGGGAACCACAAGTAACATAACTTACCAGTTTTGGAAATTTTGTTTTGAATTTATTGCACCAGTGTGTTAGACTATGTTGTAGTGTGTGTGATTTTGAGGGCTTGTGTGTCTTGTCTGAGGGCAAAGTTTGGTTTTTCAGCAAGAGTGAATGGTTTTGATTGTAGAGCTTCATTTTGACCTGAAAATAGGTTGTTTGGGAAACTGGGTGAGACGTTATGGATTTGTGTTTATAGTTTTGAGAATATGAGGCATAGTTTCAAGAAATGTGTTTAAGCAATCGAGAAAAACTGTAATCTATTACAGTTTTTCTCAATTGCTAAAACACTATTTCTGAAACCTTGCTCCATTTTCTGAAACCATTAAACACAAAACCTCCTCTTCAGCACTATTCCCAAAACCTCTGACTTCTCTTGCAAAATGAAACTTTCACCTCAAAACAGTTTTACCTGTGTTCAAAATCAAACACTGCTCTCAAATCATAAACAAAGTGATCAAAATGATAAACACTATCAAGCAATCAGTAAACAATACAGCAAAAAATAGAAAACACATTGTTCAAAACATAGTTCTCAGGCAGAAGTACATTTTTAATCTGAAAACAAATTTCATATTTTTCTGTCATTGTCTTGTGATCATAGTAGCTCAAAATTGGTCAGAAATTATTCCTACTCTGCTTTGCTTTGCAATTTTTTGTTCTTCCTCTTGCTTGTAGCCCTATTTTTACCAACTCATTCTCATGAAATGCATATACATCACAAATTGTATTTATTGTGCGATTTATACAGCACAATTATTTTCTATGTGCATATGATTTGCATTGTCACCCCATTGGGTAGGTTGAGTTGTTTGGAGTACGTGCACATAACACAATATAAAGGACATATCATATGCACACGAAAACTGCATGCGTAACATATGCACATAAAAACTCATTTTGGCATATAAATCGCACAATAAATACAATTTGTGCTATAGATATGCATTTTCATTAGATTAGGCTGATTTTTTCAGTAATGTACTCTGCATCTCACAAACTCGTTCTTTGTTGATATGAACCTGCAACCAGTCAAAATCTATTGAGCAGTCAGTGGCCTACTGTAAACAAATGGAAAGCAACATGTTCAGGGCAATATGATTTGTTAATTGTACAGTATACAGCCTACAATGCACTGTACTTATATTGGTTGTGTCTCATTATTTGAAACAGGTTAAATCAGTTTTGAGTGGTTGTGTTCAATCAATGACATTGTTGTGTTCTCCATTTGTATTTGATTGTTGCCACTTGTGTTAACCCGTATGAATGGCATGTGCATTAGAGAGCAGTATGTGTCTTGACAATGAGAATGTGTTTAGAGTTTTGCTGAAAAGTCTAAGTGAGATCTGCAAATTGTGTTTTATGATGTGAAATGGTTTAAGGTATTGACAACAGACTGCACAATTAGCTAAATGAGTTCAGGCAACTGAGAAATTTGTTCAGCCGATGGGTTTTAGTGTTTTAGCAATTGAGAAAAATTGTAAGTATTAGGTGCTGTTATGAACATTGAGATTACAAAAAACGAATGGCTGTTTTAAAAACGCCTTCACTAGCGCCGATGCTTTTGTTTGCGGGGTTTCCGGGGTAATCGCCGCATTCTGCCGTTCACCAGCGCCCTCTGCTGTCACTGAGCGGCACTTCATCAGCGCGGCTCCTTCACATGTTCAGTCATGTGCAAACGCACGTAGGGCTTGTTTACATCTGAGCGTGTCCATTTGATGCAGAACAGCGGTGTTGAGCATTTATACTGTTGATGAGCAATGTATTCTTGAGTGCATTATATAAAAAAATATTAATTGTTAATAAATTATTATTTATGATATTTTAAAGTTCCCACGATAACAATATCGTGCATATTCATTATCGTGATAAATCGCATTATCGAAAATCGGCACATGTCTAGTGGTGTGTTACATAGTTCTAAGTGAATGAAAATATCCTGCAAATTTTTAAATCTGAAAGTGCACCATATATAAAGTTATTGTCTCTTAAAAGTAAGGCTGTCGCAAATGGCACACTTCATGCAGGGTGTCCCATTTGTCATTTTAGATGTCAGAAGGACAGAAGGGCATTACGTCATGAAAGTGCAGACTCAGAGGAAGACTGTGAGGCTTTATAGGGCCATTGGGACAGTCGATGACTCATGACTCTTTTTCAAACGAGTCTATTGTGACATCATGACAAAACATTAGCATATTGCCTGACGCACTCACGCTGTGCAAAGATCATGGAAACCTTGAAAACTGCAGCAGATGATGTATGGCATCATGTCTGGAAGACGCTGTACCCTACAATGTGTTTATTGTGTAGGTCTTCCGGTTAACTTACGTTATTACTGTCTTACTGAAATACTACGGTAAATCAGCATGTGGGCTGCAATATTAGCCTACCTAAAACTGTGTCTAGTAATGCAGATTGTCTTATCAGATCTTACTACTTTGAGTAAAGATAAAGGATAGTGCAAGATTCGTTTTTCAAACGTTAATGTTTACATCAGATGGGCTAACTTATGCACTGTCATTGATACAGTTCCCACATGTGGGATTACACACACACACACACACACACACACACACACACACACACACACACACACACACACACACACACACACACACACACACAGCACACAGGTTTGTTGATGGAAGCTCACTTGCTAATGATGATGGTGAGGAATTGAAACATCTCGTAACCCAAACTGTGTAGCATCAATGAGACATCCTGCTCGAGGGTTGGGTTGAATAACTAGTTCTTTCGCGGTTTCATCATTGATTCAGACTCGCGCTGGGATTTATGTAAAATCAATGTCATCATTACGGCCTTTACAATGGGTGTTTCTCAAAAGGAAGGCTGCATCCTACAAAGACTATAATGACGCGGGCTTGTAAACGTGAGCATCGCGATTATTTGCCATTTGAAAAAAATAAAACCCATGAAATTATATTCATATGTGTCACGGTTCATGGATTCCCTGTCTCACTCTTGGGTGCGTGTTGAATGTAGGTGAGGGCGGAGCCTGGGATTGGCTCATCACGCACCTGTGGCTGATCACCTGCACCAGCTGCAACTCATCACCTTCACCCTATTTAGTCTCTCTGTTTCTCTCTTGTCTTTGTCAGAGCGTTGTTGGATGTTTCCCCTTGTGTCTCCGTGTTGGTTGTCGTTTCCCCCTTCCGTGAAACGCTGGATCCCTTCCCGGATTACCTCTACCGATCTCCCGAGTCACAGCTGCTCACAGCCTGCCCGTGTCGCCAACAGAGCCTCTCTCACTGCTCCGTCTTACCCGGACTTCTTCAGTGTTCTGAGTTTTGACTTCTGTGACACTATCTGTCAAATTAAACTGAGTTACTTGCAATTGAATCCTGCCTCTGTGAATCCGTTACAGAACGCTCTGACCAACCATGGATTCAGCGAGTATCAACGCCCTACTGACCAGCAGCAACGAGAGACTGGACCAGCAGGAGGCGAACTTAACTGCCACAGGACAGGCAGTACACACCTTGGTGGCACGGGTGGCCGAGCTGACCCAACAGATGCAACAACTCGTCGGTCCCACTGTGCCCGACCCACCGCCGATCCCCCACACACCATCTGCATCGCGTCAACCGGAACCACGTCTGCCTACCCCTGAGAGTTATGCCGGTGAGAGCAATTATTGCAGAGCCTTCCTTACCAAGTGTTCCTTGTTTTTCGCTCTTCAACCGCAGACTTTCAACACGGAGAGATCCAAGGTGGCATTCGTCCTCACCCTGCTCTCCGGACGAGCCGCACTTTGGGGAACGGCGGTGTGGGAAAATCAACATCCTTGCAGCTCTTCGTTCCAGACGCTGGCGGCGGAGATGAGAAGGGTGTTTGACCGAGCGGTAACCGGAAGAGAAGCGGCACGTCAACTCGCAGAGCTCCGTCAAGGTAACCGCTCGGTCTCGGATTATTCCATCGAGTTCCGCACCCTGGCCGCCGAGTGCAAGTGGAACGAGGAGGCACAGTGGGACATGTTCCTGCATGGGCTGGCTGACCGCATCCAGAAAGAGATTTTCATGATCGACCTTCCGGAGAAGATTGACGGACTGATCGAACTTGCGTTGAGGGTGGACACTCGTCTGAGTCGGCTGAGATCCAGGATGGAGTTTCAGCACAAGAGTGTCGAATGCCCTCAGGCCAACGCTGCGGATGCGGTCAGCTACACCTTCGACCCGGAGCCCATGCAGGTGGGTCGAGCTCGGCTCTCCCGGGAGGAGAGAGCGAGACGGAGATCCCGTGGTCTTTGCCTCTACTGCGGCGGGACCGGACACCTGCTAGACTCCTGCCCGGTAAGAGGACCACGCCCGGCGGTAAGGAGAAGGCTACTGTCGGGCGGGATCTCCGTGGAAAAGACCTCATCCTCCACTCTCCTTCCGGTGAGATTGCTGTGGGCAGCCCAGGAATTTTCCAGCCCAGCACTCCTCGACTCGGGAGCGGAGGGTAACTTTCTTGACTCTGCCCTTGCACACAAACTCAAAATACCCACCATTGCACTTAAGAACACCATCTCTGTCAACGCACTCAACGGACAAGTTCTCCCTGACATTTCATTCACCACAGAACCACTTACACTGATCACGTCTGGCAACCACACTGAACTCATTTCATTTTTTATCCTGGACTCCCCTTTGGCTCCCATTGTCCTCGGTCACCCTTGGCTGGAGTTACATAACCCAAGGGTTGACTGGGGACAAAACTCTGTGTCTGCATGGAGTGATAAGTGTTATGAGTCTTGTTTGGTGTCTGCTTGTTCGTCTGTGTCTCGTTCTGTTTTTCAGAGTGAGACGGTGAATCTGTCTAACGTGCCTCCGGAGTACCTCGACCTGAAGGAAGTGTTCAGTAAGTCCCGAGCTGCTTCTCTTCCTCCGCATCGTCCCTATGACTGTGCTATAGATTTACTCCCAGGTAAGTCTCCGCCTAAGGGCAAACTATACTCTCTTTCTATTCCAGAGAGGGAGGCCATGGAGAAATATATTTCTGATTCTCTAGCCTCCAAATTCATCCGCCCTTCCTCTTCTCCAGCGGGGGCGGGGTTCTTCTTCGTGGGGAAGAAGGATGGTTCTCTGCGACCTTGCATTGATTACCGAGGGCTGAATAACATCACGGTAAAGAATACCTATCCTTTGCCGTTGATGTCTTCAGCTTTCGAGAGGTTACAGGGAGCATCCGTCTTCACGAAGTTGGACTTACGTAACGCTTATCATTTGGTTCGCATCAGGGAGGGGGATGAATGGAAAACCGCATTTAACACCCCCAGGGGGCATTTTGAATATTTGGTCATGCCTTTCGGCCTTTCCAACTCCCCAGCGGTTTTCCAGGCACTCGTCAATGATGTGTTGAGAGACATGGTCGACCAATTCATATATGTCTACCTGGATGACATTTTGATTTTTTCTTCGTCTCTCCAGGAACATGTTCGACACGTCAGACGAGTGCTTCAGAGGTTGCTAGAGAATGGGCTTTTTGTCAAGGCGGAGAAATGCGCTTTTCATGCACAGTCTGTTCCTTTTTTAGGGTACATCGTGTCATCGGAGGGAATGCGCATGGATCCCGACAAGGTTAAGGCTGTGATGGATTGGCCAAGTCCAGATTCCCGTAAGGCCCTACAGAGGTTTCTGGGGTTCGCCAATTTCTATCGGCGTTTTATTCGCAATTTCAGCCAACTAGCCGCACCTCTGACTGCCTTGACCTCTCCCCGAACGACGTTCAGGTGGTCCGATACAGCCGAGGCTGTATTCGCCAAACTCAAAAGCCGCTTTGTTTCGGCTCCCATCTTAGTCGCCCCTGATTCCACACGTCAGTTCGTGGTAGAGGTCGACGCGTCAGAGGTGGGGGTAGGAGCGGTTCTTTCACAGCGCTCTCCCTCAGATGACAAGATGCACCCGTGCGCGTTTTTCTCCCATCGTCTTTCTCCTGCCGAACGCAATTATGACATTGGTAACAGAGAGTTGTTGGCCGTCAAGTTAGCGTTGGAGGAGTGGCGTCATTGGCTTGAAGGGTCGGGGGTACCTTTTATTGTATGGACGGATCATAAGAACCTTGAATATATTAGATCTGCTAAAAGACTCAACTCCAGGCAGGCTCGGTGGGCACTTTTTTTCGGACGTTTTGACTTTGTTCTCTCGTACCGCCCCGGGTCTAAAAACATCAAACCCGACTCTTTATCTCGTATTTTTGATGCTTCCGAACGCCCGGTTACTCCCGAGTGTATTTTGCCAGAGAAGATAGTTATCTCTACACTCACATGGGAGATCGAATCGAAGGTCAAAGTGGCCTTAGAAGGGGTAACGCCCCCGCCCGGCGGCCCACCGAGTTGTTTGTTCGTTCCGGAGGGGTTAAGATCCGAGGTCCTAAAATGGGGTCACTGCTCCAACATTGCTTGTCATCCAGGGGTAAACCGCACTTGCAGTTTAATAAAGCAACGATTTTGGTGGCCACTTATGGCTCGCGACATTCGCAGTTTTGTTTTGGCTTGCTCGGTCTGTGCGGTTGGTAAGACATCTAACCAACCTCCCCATGGGTTACTTCAGCCGTTGTCTGTTCCTTCGAGACCCTGGTCCCACATCGCTCTAGATTTTGTTACCGCCCTCCCCCCCTCCCAGGGCAAGACGGTCGTTTTGACCGTCGTGGACCGATTCTCGAAGGCAGCACATTTCATTCCCTTGCCCAAATTACCCTCAGCCAAGGAGACAGCGGTATCTGTAGTAGACCACGTCTTTCGGTTACATGGCCTCCCGATGGACGTGGTCTCCGACAGAGGTTCCCAATTTGTGTCCAAATTTTGGCAGGAGTTTTGTAAATTACTAGGAGCCACGGTTAGTCTGTCTTCGGGTTATCACCCCCAAAGCAACGGTCAGACCGAGAGAGCCAATCAGGATCTGGAAAGAGTGTTGCGATGTTTGGTATCCAAGAATCCTTCATCCTGGAGCCAGCAACTCTCTATGGTTGAGTACGCTCATAACTCGTTGCCAGTGTCATCTACGGGCCTTTCGCCATTTGAGTGTAGTGTAGGTTACCAGCCACCTATTTTTCCTAGTCTGGATTCCGAGGTCGCGGTCCCCTCTGTTCACGCCTTTATCCAGAGGTGTCATCGCACATGGACCAGAGCCCGTGAGACTCTGCTCCAGGTGGGAGCGCGCACCAAGGCTAAAGCCGATCGCCACCGGTCTAAGCCTCCCGTTTACGTCGTCGGTCAAAAAGTGTGGCTTTCTACCAAGAACATTCCTCTCCGCTCCGTATCT
Source organism: Pseudorasbora parva (assembly GCF_024679245.1). Lineage (NCBI taxonomy): Eukaryota > Metazoa > Chordata > Actinopteri > Cypriniformes > Gobionidae > Pseudorasbora > Pseudorasbora parva. The sequence continues at coordinate 17,840,716 of NC_090184.1, forward strand.
AATAAACTTGCTCCCAAATTTATCGGCCCGTTCACTGTCACCAAGATCATTAGTCCGGTGACAGTCCGCCTCAAACTCCCTCCGGCGTACAGGAGGATTCATCCCGCCTTCCATGTATCCAAAATCAAACCTGTTTTTCACTCCCACCTTAATCCGCCAGTCCCGGTTCCCCCACCGCCGCGACTCGTAGATGGGGAACCAACTTATTCGGTTAATCGCATTCTGGATTCTAGACGGAGGGGACGCGGTTTCCAGTACTTGGTGGACTGGGAAGGTTACGGTCCGGAGGAGAGAAGTTGGGTTCCTGCTAGGGACATTCTGGATCACTCCCTTATTGATGATTACAATCAACAGGTAAGGTCGGCTGGGAGCGTCAGGGGACGCTCCTAGGGGGAGGGGTACTGTCACGGTTCATGGATTCCCTGTCTCACTCTTGGGTGCGTGTTGAATGTAGGTGAGGGCGGAGCCTGGGATTGGCTCATCACGCACCTGTGGCTGATCACCTGCACCAGCTGCAACTCATCACCTTCACCCTATTTAGTCTCTCTGTTTCTCTCTTGTCTTTGTCAGAGCGTTGTTGGATGTTTCCCCTTGTGTCTCCGTGTTGGTTGTCGTTTCCCCCTTCCGTGAAACGCTGGATCCCTTCCCGGATTACCTCTACCGATCTCCCGAGTCACAGCTGCTCACAGCCTGCCCGTGTCGCCAACAGAGCCTCTCTCACTGCTCCGTCTTACCCGGACTTCTTCAGTGTTCTGAGTTTTGACTTCTGTGACACTATCTGTCAAATTAAACTGAGTTACTTGCAATTGAATCCTGCCTCTGTGAATCCGTTACAATATGACATGCTGAAACATATGCCACTGACTGTAACGTTACCTGGGATGAAGACATTTCACACGCGCCGCCGAAGAACACCTGCATGTGAACTCCTCCTGCAGTGTTCAGGGGAACTGTTAGTGCTGCACCAACCCGCGGGGCCGCTTTTATGAAGTTATTTGGCCCGCCCCGCACCACTGTATATATTTTTACAACCCGCCCCGCACCTGCGACCATTAAATAGACATACGGGGTCCACGGGTTATGAGACGACCCGCGCATTACTAGTTCAGGGCTCTCAGGGTTGTCATGTCAACAAATGCACGCGCGATGACATCCCCTGTTGTAGGATGACAGCTTACGACAGTAGTTGAGGACATTATTTTTTCCTAACTGTAGGGGGACCCCGAGAGCAAAAGTGCTGCTTTAACCCTTTAGGCGCCAGAGGTTTTTTCCTAAAATGTTCGATTTTGACATCTTCATTTCAAAAGGCTATATCTTAAAAGTGATAAAAGATGGAAACTTTATGTAAATTAGAGAAATATTAAGGAGGACCATAAGTTTATGTAGAGATTACGTTTTCTCATCTAATTTGCATATTATGACGTCATAACGTTGGGGCAATCTTGGATTATAGAATTTTCATGAAAAGCCACATGTTTAAATGATAAAATGCAGCACTTCTTTCCCCCCAAAATGTCCCTTACCTTTTTTATGCTATATTGCACAATACTGAATGTTCAGGTAAATAGTAAACAAACTGTGTAAATCATTACTAATAAATGGTAGAAACAAACCGAATGCATGTAGCGGTTTGCCTTTTGCTGTAGAGATTTTCAATTTACTACATACAGTAAGCACTCTGATTCCATATATAGGGCACATATATATTATATATTATGCATAATAGCCCTCCTGCCCCGTGTCACAGCGCGTCTACTCGCGTCCAGATCTGCCTCACGCGCCGCCGAGTCTGCACAGCCTGGACCACTGTTATTGTAATTTTGACACCCCACCCCGCCTCCACGTTGCCCTCGAACTTGCTTATGAATTCTTCGACCTCTTCTAACATACCCAGTGGCGTTAGATAAAGTCTCCACCACAGTACTGTCACCGTGATCGCGGAGATGCGCGCGGTGAGAAGACGCGCGCTTCATGGTGAGCGCGGCAAAAATCTCCCGCGGCCGCCTCATTCCCAACACTAACACACCTGCTAACTTCGCGATGAACACTGGGACCCCGGGAAACATTATTCCCACCACTGACATTGGGCAAAGGACCATCTACATTGGGCAAATGATCCACCGTTTGTGCTTTAGTGTAACGTTAGGTTTAGTTTCACTTTCAGAATCACCGTCATCTCATATTTCCCTTCAGAATCAGGGTCCGCGAATAGAAGACCCAACACTTCATCGCGGGTAAGCTTTATTGATGCCATTAGAAAATAATTATAGTAATAAAAATCTAATGCAAATACTCGCTGACGTTGACAATGCTCTGATAAAACAACTCACTCGCACGTCAGCTCCGCTTTTGTTTACACTGATTCAAAGCGCTCTTGCTCGCATATTTTGTATAGGATCATGATGTTTGTATGAGTCAGGGATGAAGTACAACATGTCTACCATCTAGTGGAGGGGAGGTTGATTGAAATTTGACACCCTATTTGACAAAATCGGCCGTTTTATTCAGTGACGCACCTTGTCGAGTAAACTCGACCGTGGCGCCAAGAGGGTTAAAACTTAATTTTGGAAAAATACTTTGTATTACAAATCTTTATACTAACTGGGTTTCTATTATGCAATACAGTGAATGACAGTCGACTGTGGTCTCCCAGTGGCTTACATTATTCTCAGTTTAGTGTTAATGATAAATTTACAGCAAAACTAAAGATAACATAACAAGACAAGCTTAGTACTCACTAATTTTTCATCCTTTTATTTTTGTAAATTTAAATGTGTGCAAAGCATTGTGGGTGATTTAAGGCCACAGGATACATCCACTGCATCCTTCAAAACAGGCCGAATGAAGGCAGTGAAATAAGGGTTGCATTCCAAGGATCCTTTAGACGATTCAGCCTTCATAGGATGCAGCCTTCCGTTTGAGAAACACCCAGTGTATACTATCAGTGAGCATTAGGAAGCTTCCGGACGGAGCCAAAGTTTACGGTAATGGACGTTTGTTTTTAGAAATACCCGCTGTATTCAGAGCAGAGTAGGCTCGTGGAAAGAAGAGATGTAGAGAGACTTTTGAAAATCTTTGATTCATCCATCGAGTTGTTTGAGAATCATTGAAAATTGTGGTATGTGCAATGTGCATTATGAGAACATGAAAAGTTTTATGACCTTTGATGCATGTAAACCTGTTGTTGGAGAACTCCAAAACAAAACTAGGAAACTTTAAAATAGCATAATAGAGTTATGACTTTAAAAGACGACACTGCAAAATACAGTGCATATGTTTTCACGTTATTGAAAAGGATGAATGATGAATAGCCTATAAGAACGACATGTTTACATGAAACACAGCAAGTCATCCTGTGTCAAGTATAACTGTGATAAGACTAATACAAACAAGACTCTTTTTTACGTCTCTCAACTTTCTCTTCACAAAATCCCACAGATTCTCTATGGGGTTCAGGTCAGGAGAGTTGGCAGGCCAATTGAGCACAGTAATACCATGGTCAGTAAACCATTTACCAGTGGTTTTGGCACTGTGAGCAGGTGCCAGGTCGTGCTGAAAAATGAAATCTTCATCTCCATAAAGCTTTTTAGCAGATGGAAGCATGAAGTGCTCCAAAATCTCCTGATAGCGAGCTGCATTGACCCTGCCCTTGATAAAACACAGTGGACCAACACCAGCAGCTGACATGGCACCCCAGACCATCACTGACTGTGGGTACTTGACACTGGACTTCAGGCATTTTGGCATTTCCTTCTCCCCAGTCTTCCTCCAGACTCTGGCACTTTAATTCCTGAATGACATGCAAAATTTGCTTTCATCCGAAAAAAGTACTTGGACCACTGAGCAACAGTCCAGTGCTGCTTCTCTGTAGCCCAAAGTGGCTTGACCTGGGGAATGCGGCACCTGTAGCCCATTTCCTGCACACGCCTGTGCACGGTGGCTCTGGATGTTTCTACTCCAGACTCAGTCTACTGCTTCCGCAGGTCCCCCAAGGTCTGGAACCGGTCCTTCTCCACAATCTTCCTCAGGGTCCGGTCACCTCTTCTCATTGTGCAGCGGTTTTTTGCCACACTTTTTCCTTCCCACAGGTGCCTTGATACAGCACTCTGGAAACAGCCTATTCGCTCAGAAATTTCTTTCTGTGTCTTACCCTCTCGCTTGAGGGTGTCAATGATGGCCTTCTGGACAGGGTCGGCTCGGCAGTCTTACCCATGATTGCGGTTTTGAGTAATGAACCAGGCTGAGAGTTTTTAGAAGCCTCAGGAATCATTTGCAGGTGTTTAGAGTGAATTAGTTGATTCAGATGATTAGGTTAATAGCTCGTTTAGAGAACCTTTTCATGATATGCTAATTTTTTGAGATAGGAATTTTGGGTTTTCATGAGCTGTATGCCAAAATCATCAGTATTAAAACAATAAAAGACCTGAAATATTTCAGTTGGTGTGCAATGAATCTAAAATATATGAAAGATTAATTTTTATCATTACATTATGGAAAATAATGAACTTTATCACAATATGCAAATTTTTTGAAAAGGACCTGTATAACTTGAAATGAATGTAAAAAAAAAGTGAAACATAAAAATGCAAATACATATGTGGCGAGGTGGGTGAGCAAGACATGGGAGGAGCGAGAGGAGACCGGTGCGTGATTGAAGATGAGCGTCACCTGCGAGTCACACCGCCGTCTCGAATCCTCTCATGAGGGAGCTAACGAGTGACACCGGTGAAGGACTAGAGAGAACCAGGCCTGGATTTTATGAGTTGTGTTGTGGGTGTATCATGTGTGTGCGGGCAGTCGTCCGTGAGGGGCTGCCCGCGTTACTTTCGTTTTGTTTATTTATTTAATTAAATTTGTTGAATGTACGCCGGTTCCCGCCTCCTTCTTCCCTCATACGAACTATTACACGTACATTTAACTGTATGTCAATAATACATAAAATAAGGCGTGCCTACACAGGAAGTCTCTGGGATATCAGCAACCACTGAGTCATAAATAATGAGTGCAGGCTTTAATGTAACCTAGTCTGGATAATTTTTAATGATTTTATTACACTGTTCGCACTTTCACCTGAGGTTAAGGATCTATGGTGAGGAGTAGGATGGAAAACCATTGTTTATGGTTAGTGTAGACCAGAGTATGTGAGTGGAGTGGGAGCGGAGCGAGGAGTGGAGCGGCGAGATTTTGAATGGAGTGAGGTTTGAGGAGCAGATTTTTTTTAAAGTCGGAGCGTTGTGGTTTTCACTCGCTCCGAGAGCGCTCCACTACCCCTCCATCACGAGTACAATTCATGCCAACGGGCCGGCACATAATATTAATAACTACATTTTTAGCCAGAACTAGAGCTTAGATCGGCTCAAAAAAATCAAGCCCGACCCACCCGAGCCCGTGCACCCGAGAGACCGGCCCTGCCAGACACATTACCTGTAATTATGAGCCCGAGCCCGATTTAAACCCGACCATTTTTGAATACGTGGGCGTTCTGGTGAGAGCGAGCCTGTAATGACTAATGCGGAGCGTAGCTGAGCCGGTGTGATCAGCTCAATAATCCGCAGGCCCACCAAAATGATGAGACGCGAGTAGGTCAGAAATGATTGTGGTGGTTATATTTAGTTTAATATTAAGTTATGTTTTGTAAAAAGCCTTTCTTTCGTTTTGTACAAATTGTCTCTTAATTTTAATAAAGGTTTCTTTGGCCAATTGCATATTTAATAAATAAGAAACAAATAAGTAGACAATGAGGTCGCGGAAGCGATCGCTTTCATCATGAACTGGAGCGCGTCTCAAATAAACTGAAACTCAGCAGGCTTGCCTCACAGACAAGAGAAATATGTAGCCTAATATGTGTAGAAATGAAAAGATTTAAATAAGCATAGTACAGTGTTCAGAACTCACATGGTAAATAATGAGCTTGATACAGATGGATCACGCGGCGATGGGCATGAGCGGGATGTTTAAGTTTAAGGGATTTTTATTTACCTTCTACATAGCCTACTGAATATGATCGGGTGAAAGCACATTTTTAACAGGTAGCACTTATTCACACACGTAATCGTTCTCTCTAATGCATTCAAAAACATCTTGCAGTGCTTACCTGCTTACAGTTATCAGTAGTTATTTACATTATACAGTTATTCTATTATTCTATTAGGCTATGTGATTTTGAATTAGCAGAAATCTGTATTGATCCGTAGATAAAATAACTGATGAAAACGTTTATCTTTCCAAACTTTCAAACAAAATTTGCACTGCAAAAAGCATCAATGATATTTAACTTGTAATGCTGATAAAGCCTATAAGTTTGGCATAGTGGGGGGGGGGGGGGGGGGGGGGGGGAATGAACACAAATGTTCCAATAAACCACGTTGAAACTAGGCTCTTAATCTCCTATTGTTTGTTTTTTATAAATTTTTTCAGTTAATGCAGGTTATAAAACAAACTTTATAGTGATATTTCAGAGCTTACTAAAATACTTTAGCAGTTACCCGCAAATTTCCTCGGAGCGAAGACGTAGCGGTGTTTCTGATATCAGTGAGCGAGGAGTGGAGTGAGGAGCCGGAGATGGTGAACCCGGAGCGGAGGGACTAACCATAAACAACTGTCCCTACCATAGATCCTTAACCTCAGGAGAGACTGCGAACAGTGTAATAAAATCATTAAAAATTATCCAGACTAGGTTACATTAAAGCTTGAACTCATTATTTATGACTCAGTGGTTGCTGATATCCCAGCAACCATTTCAGCAACAAAATCACTCACATACCATTGAGATGACACCATTGTGAGTTACTGATATTCACAGTCCAGTCATTGACCACTTGATATTTTATGTGCACAGATACTAAATCTTTCCTGCAGAACCTATTATTGAGTGATATCTGACAATGTCGATAGTTTGATTTTCTTGAGGAAAAAAACAGATCTCCCATATAATGCTGTAAACTAGGGAACCCACTCACTTGGTACATCGGGACTTGGGGAAAGCAGTGGGATTCATCTGCAGAAATTCATTTGTTGCAACAGCATAAATCATAAAAAAAATCACAATAAAGTGGTAAGCCATGTAGAAAAGTCCAGCAACATCCAATCAGGCAACCAAATCCAAATGAGTAACGGTATAAAACGGATAAGCCCAAATCAAGGCAAGACATAAAAATGGGGAAATGCTCAGAATTGCAGACCTTGCAAACAAAACGTTGCAATGAACAAAGGGGGGTGCGTCTCGTATTATTGCATTGTGGCGAGGGGGGCGTGGTTCTGCGAGGTCTGCAGCGGGAGAGAGAGCTCAGAGCTGAGCGGCAGGTAAGTAGGCCAAGCAAAAATGACAAACACCTGTTTCGGATTGCAGTAAAAGAGATCGCATTTAAGGGCCGGGAGAGAGTCGAGAGAGAGAGTTGCACTAGGACTTCGCGTGCACAGCAGAGAAACTGAGAGGCCTGACACAGAGTCTGATTGAGAAAGGAGCGATCCATATCGTGGAGAAACTGAGTTACCACACACACACACGTGTTTATTGTTTATTTGAAAAAACTGAATAAAGAGAGGGCCGCAGGGAAATCTGGGCCGGAGTGCTGGTGCTGCGGGGACCCCGGACATTTTATCGATCAGTGTCCGGTGATGGAGGTGGGGACGCTGGTCCGGGTCCCCGACGCGCCACCCCCGATCAGGCTGGCCTGTACCAAATACCCGTGAGTATCAAGGGGGGTACTTATAAAGCTTTGGTGGATTCAGTTTGTAACCAGACCTCCATGTACCAAAGCCTGATTCAACCCGGGGCATGGGATAAGTGCCGCATGGTTATGGTGAGGTGTGTACACGGGGAGGTGAGAGAATACCCTTTAGTGCCGGTGGATATTCTATTCCGGGGTCAAAAACATAGAGTTGAGGTGGCCGTTAACCAGCACCTCCGGCATCCACTGATTTTGGGGACCAATTGGCCAGATTTTAATAAATTATTGGGATGTTTGTGTGTGGATGCCTTTTGGGGAAAAAAGAGAAAGGGAAGGTGGCGGTCGCGCAGGCGGGGCAGGTTGAGCCGAGACCACTGGGCACTGATCCGGGGGAACAGAGCGCTCCGGAAACGTCAGTGTTTTCGGAGCGTGAGGATTTTCCCCTGGAACAGTCCCAGGATGAAACACTCAAAAATGTGTTTAATCAGGCCTGTGCCATCGAGGGCCATCCCCTCCGTCCTGATCATCCACTCACCTTTCCTTATTTTACTCTGTTAAAGGACAGGTTGTATCGGGTGACCCAAGATGCCCAGACAAAACAGACTACAACCCAGTTGTTAATTCCAAAAAGCCGTCGGGAAATGCTTTTCCAGGCGGCTCATCACAATCCGATGGCCGGGCATTTAGGGCAAACAGCGGCACTAAACCGCCTCATGGCCCGATTCTATTTGGCCGGGCATTCATGAGAATGTACACCGGTGGTGTGCGTCTTGTCGTGAATGTCAGTTGGTAAACCCACCGGCCCAACCAAAAGCACCATTGTGCCCCCTCTCGTTGATGCAGGTCCCCTTCGAAATAATTGGTATGGACCTCATCGGGCCATTAGAGCGGTCAGCCCGCGGACATCGCTTTGCTTTAGTCCTAATAGATTATGCAATGAGATATCCCAAGGCAGTGCCACAACGTAACATTTCCGTGAAAAGTGTTGCGAGTGCACTCTTCTCCCTAATCTCCCGTGTGGGAATCCCGAAAGAGATTCTCACCGATCAAGGCATGTCACGTCACGTTCATTGTTCATGATTGTTCATTGTCCGTGATTGTTCATGTCACGGACAATCCGCAAACTTTACGAATTATTGGGCATTAAATCTATTCGGACCAGCGTCTATCCCCCACAAACAGACGGGCTGGTAGAAAGATTTAATCGCACGTTGAAAGCGATGATTTGTGAGTTTGTTCACGAAGATGCCAAAAATTGGGACAAATGGCTAGAACCTCTCTTGTTCGCTGTCCGCGAGGTCACCCAAGCCTCCACAGGGTTTTCCCCCTTCAAGCTTCTCTATGGCCGCCCACCCTGAGGGGTTTTGGATGTCATTAGGGAAGCTTGGGAGGACGGACCATCCGCTAGTAAAAACGAAATTCAGTTTGTGTTGGACCTGAGAACAAAACTCCACACGCTGGGGTGGCTTTCTATGCAGAATTTATTACAGGCTCAAGACAAACAAAGACAGATGTACAACAAAGGGGCTAGATTACGAAAATTTTCACCGGGAGAGAAAGTACTTCTATTACTCCCCACCTCTAGTTCCAAATTACGTGCAAAGTGGCAAGGACCGTTTGAGGTCACACGACGAGTAGGGGATCTGAACTATGAGGTCATTCGGTCCGACAGGGACGGGGCACGTCAAATATACCACCTCAATTTATTAAAAAAATGGGTTGAGGCAGAGGCTGTGATGCTGGCAACGGTATTGAGTGGAGAGGATGATCTCGGACCAGAGGCGATTTAAAAGACACACGCCCTGGTCCCGGGGGGAGATCACCTCTCACCCTCCAAGTTCATAGACCTCAAACAACTACAGGCGGATTTCGCCAACGTGTTCTCGCCGGTGTTCTCGACCGACCTCCTCCAACACCACGTTGAGATCAAGCTGGGCTTGGTGGTACGCAGCTGACCGTATAGATTGCCTGAACACAAAAAGAAAGTGGTCCAGGCTGAATTAGAGGCAATGCTAGAGATGGGGGTTATAGAAAAATCCAACAGTGACTGGGCAAGCTCGATCGTTTTGGTACCAAAACCTGACGGCTCGGTCCGGTTCTGCGTGGATTACAGAAAAGTCAATGCGGTGTCGAAATTTGATGCATATCCCATGCCATGGATTGACGAATTGCTTGATCGGCTAGGTACTGCTCGTTTTTATTCGATGCTGGACTTGACAAAGGGTTACTGGCAGATCCCCTTGTCTCCAGTAACCAAAGAAAAAAACGCTTTTACCACACCGTTTGGATTGCACCAATACGTTACGCTTCCTTTCGGGCTGTTCGGGGCACCGGCGACTTTTCAGCACCTGATGGATCGAATTTCTCGGCCGCATGCTGCATATGCCGCTGCCTATCTAGATGATATCATCATTTATAGTGGTGACTGGCAGCGTCATATGCAGCATTTGCGAGCGGTCCTCAGGTTGCTGAGAAGGGCTGGGCTCACGGCCAACCCGAAGAAGTGTGCAATTGGGCGGGTGGAAGTAAGATATCTAGGCTTCCACTTGGGTCATGGGCAGGTGCGTCCCCAAATTAATAAGACTGCAGCAGTTGCGGCCTGCCCAAGACCCAAGACCAAAAAGGAGGTTAGACAGTTCCAGGAGCTGGTGGGATATTATAGGAGGTTTGTACCTAATTATTCGGACCTTGCCAGCCTGCTGACTGATCTAACTAAAAAGGAAGAACCAGATACAGTTCATTGGACGGAGCAATGCCAGCAGGCTTTCACTAATTTAAAGGCAGCTCTGTGTGGTGGGCTGCTCCTACAAGCTCCTGACTTTTCTTTTTCTCCTCTCCCTTTTTCTCTGCAGACAGACGCCTCGGACAGGGGCCTGGGCGCGGTCCTGTCCCAGGAGGTGGAGGGGGAGGAACGGCCGGTGCTGTACATCAGTCGAAAGCTCTCTAAGAGAGAGACGATGTACAGCACCATAGAGAAGGAGTGTTTGGCCATCAGGTGCGCGGTCCTCACCCTTCGCTATTACCTCCTGGGACGGGAGTTCACCCTCTGTTCGGATCACGCCTCCTTGCAGTGGCTCCACCGCATGAAGGATACCAACGCGTGGATCACCCGTTGGTATCTAGCTTTACAGCCTTTTAAGTTCAAGGTGATCCACAGGCGGGGTGTTCAGATGGCTGCGGCCGACTTCCTCTCCCGTCTGATTGAGAAAGGAGCGATCCATATCGTGGAGAAACTGAGTTACCACACACACACACACATGTTTATTGTTTATTTAAAAAGACTCAATAAAGAGAGCGAGTCCCAGTCAAAGCCGACCCCTGTCTTCTTCCTTCCTAACACAACAAACTTTACTACATGCATCCTTGTTTCCTTTCCTAGCTTCCTTTCATCACGTTTTATGGGAGGGAAGGAAGCTAGGAAAAGACATAAGGACAGCGGAATCGAATCAATGAAATGATATATCCTCGCTCCTTTTAGTGTCACTTCAAAGCGTCACCAAGTAATGATGACTCTGCTGGATTTAGCTTGCACGTAAGGATTCCTGAACATTAGAAATATTTATATTGTAATAGTTTCAACCTCCACAAAATACCACATTTGTATGTATTTTTTTAATGTATTACCAGTTATTATTAACAATTAATTATTCCCAGTTTTAACTGCATTTTATTTATTGCATAGTATAACAGTTTAAATTTTCTTTCAACTTTCCTACTACAGTTGTTGTAATTTGACATACATTTGTGTCTTGTATATTTAAACAATATTGAGAATTATGGTAATAATAATACTAAATGAACAATGGCATGATGTGAAGGGGGAGGAGAATTTAAACGTCACGTTTAGTCGATAAAACACTTATCAATAAAACACTGCAAAGGATACGCCTGTGTCTCCTCCCTCACGACTCACTCCTCTATCCTCGCCTCCTCGCAGTGCAGTAAGAGGGTTGAGATGTCCTACAAAATGGCTGAGGTCCATCAGTTTCCGGGTCATAGGCTGGAGGACGGAGGAGCGAGGAAACGAGGAGGGATATTGGCTGCGTCCGAAAACCTAGGTAGCTGACTCGTTGCCCCGCTGCCTTATCAGACAATGGCTTGTAAGGTAGTGTTTTGTGCATTAAGGCACCTCACTAAACAGATTTCGGACAGACTTCTAAGGCAGTGTAACAGTTTAATAATCTACAGTAAAATAGAGCAAGCTTTGGTGAAAACTAAACTAATATTTAATTATGACATTAGTAAATTCTTGCTAGAAATGACATTAGAAGTTGAAAATATTGGTAAAAACATAGGTTTACACAAACTGACCAGCAAAAGCAACTTTCGGATGCCATCCTTTTCCCCAGCTCAACTGTCACTGAATGGAAAGCACAGGATTATGGGATATCAAAGGCAGCGAAGGATACATGTGTGCTGCCTTCAAAAATCGGTCTCTCAGGAGACAGGAAGTGAAGCAAACATTATATTTGGACGTGGCTTGATGCGTTCCTGCCTTCAAATGTGTCCTTTGAAGGCAGCATTTTCCAGGTTTCGGACTCAGCCATTTAGAAGCACCCAGGGAATCCCAGGGATTTACAGGAACTGAGGATTGAGTTCAGAATAAAGGAGAGGCCGCCCTCTGGCGGTTAGGATGGGGAACCTCAGGTCAGGATGTCACTGCTATAATATCAGAGGTAAAAATGAACAACAGTCATATTCAACTGCTATTTATTTTCAGATATAATAAGTACACTCAAATAAAACAAAATGTTTGTATACAACAGTGGTTTCATAAACTGAAATTTATTCAAGCATATGAACAATATAAAAAGCTATCTTAGGAACTGTGAACGTTGGATAACTTTTCTAGGTAAATGTAGTGTTACCATAAGTGACATAGAGCCCTATTTTAACAATCTAGGTGCATGATCTGCAGTGCATGGCACAGGTGCATTTAGGCCATGTCCTAATCTACTTTTGCTTGCTTAACGACGCCTGGTGTATGATAGGGCCCATATTGTTCACTAGCTGATTTACTGAATTATTTCCACGAATGAAACATTGATTGAGGGATTACATAAAACATGATACATTTATGTAAGTTGTACTGCATCTTTCAACCTACCTTTTAATGTTTATGCATGTTTTTTGTGCTATAACTTGTATTAAAGCGGAAGAAAAGACACCCTACGCTGCTGCTGAGCTGACACGCTACGATCTGTCATAATAATAAAGTTTATTTTATAAATCACCTTTAAAAGCATCTTCTCAAAGAGCTGCACACAAAATAAACAATAATCCAAGCTATGCAATGCTTTATATGTCAGTACAATCATTTCAAAATCAACTCGGATCGAGCCAATATTCTGGCGGCCGAGTTCTGGACATATTACAGTTTGTTTAGTGTGGATTTAGAAACTCCATTTAGCACAGGATGCAATCTTGCTATATTTCTGAGGTGAAAAAAAGGATGATTTTATAGTACTCTGAAGAAAATAATCAAACAAAAGACTAGTGTTAATTTCGTCAGACGAAACGAGACGAAATATGTTCGTTAACGACCTTTTTTTCCATGTCTAAGACAAGATGATGACGAGACTGCACCACTGTCCAAAAACACTGACTAAGACTAAATTAACATGCATTATTGTTGACAAAAAAGGACGAGACTAAAATGTTTTGCATAAAATAAAAACTAAGATAAAATCTCTCTTCATTTTTGTCTACAATCATCTCTACTTTTTCATCACAAGATAGAATATTCAGTTATGGTTCAGCACAACATCAGTCTCTCCCCTTCTTTGAGGAACTATGACGAAACAAAAGCTTATTGGGAAAAGCTTATCAAGCTGCAGGTCAGGCTGGTGCTGCGCTGCACACTATAGCCCCGTTTCCACCACAGGAACTTTACCCAGGAACTAGGAACTTTGGGTGGTACTTCATGTGTTTAGACCGCAGGAACCAGGGTCTAAATGAAGTTCCGGGTAAATATTTCCCCCTCCAAACGGCCCTGCTCGCTCGCGAGGTAGTACTTTTTCAAAGTTCAGGAACTTTCGAGGGCGGGACTTGGGCACTGAACATGCTGATTGGTTGAGCTCACGCAGCATTTTAGTTCAACGGGCATTTTTAAAAGTCTTTTGCGAGGATCGTTCTACGTTCAGTAAATATCAGTCTTGCTCTCTGTCTGATGGCCCGCGGTCGTCTCAGTCATCTCACGTTCAATGTCCGTAATGGCTGATAATAATATACATTGTCATTTTAAATCTAGCTTTACAAGCTTTATGAATATGCTGCAAGCTGCTGAATCTGCATATTAGTGCTCTTTAATGTCGTTGCTAATTACCTCGTAAACCTATACATAACCAGCAAAAGCAGCACAGCTTGAATCTCTTCCATACTCGTTATGTTACATTTTTTTTCACCATGTAAACGACCTGACCGTTTACTTTTAAGTGTGTGTCCTTACATGACGTGACGGCGCGCGCCGCGCTCATGTTGATAAGAGAGGAAAGTAAATTTTTCTGAGGGGTAAACTTTTTATTTCGTGAGTTATGAAGATAATGTTGGAGTAATGACACAGCGTATATTGCCCCAGGCAGTTTTTACTTTAACTGCGCCTGACAGAAGATTTTTTTTCCTGAGATGATTATTACACTTTACAACAAATAGCTATAAATAATACTGTATTAGTCCTGGTGGCCGTTAAGAGTTGCTATGGCTACAGTTAACACATTCAGCTGCTGGAGAAAACAGCGGCGACATTTTTGATGCGGCAGACAAACTGCATGTGACAAAATGATTGCGATTGAAAGTCATCACATGTAAACACCAGATCGGTTTAGATAACGTCTCATGTAAATAGTCCACTAAATCTTTCAATCGGTACACACAAATAAATGAGATTTGGAGGAGCAGTCGCGCGCAGTCCTACATCACCGGACTAATTTGCCTAATCTTCTCGGAACTTTATCGCGGTCGAAACGCAGACAGCTGCAGGTCTGGGGGGGAGAAATGTTCCTGTAAAAAAGTTCCTGGTACAAATTGTTTCGGGTAATTTTGGTGGAAACGGGGCTTATGGCAGTGTTACAGGAGTACCAGGTCCTTCAAGAGAGGATAAAAAAACAAAGTCGCGCTCCCCCTCGTAAGGATTGGGGACCGGCTCACCACCCTAAGCAGCCTCCCAGGGCTGACCTCAGGACCATTATCAATAAAAAGAAAAAGTCCTGATGGTCTTGCGCCCAGTCTGGTGGGGGTAGCCCCCCGCGGGACGGGCGCGTCATAGAACATTGGCTCACTCCATTCCGCTACCCTCACAAAACCACGTCACATCTGCCGCCACTGGCGATTCGGGGGGCAGTGGTTTCCAGCGAAATATTAAATGTGTGTGCGCACGCGACACAGATTCAAAGTTGCCGCCGGTTAATTTTCCGTTCGCGGAGGGATGTTAGGGCGGGCGATTTGAATTTATTTTACGATATGCTCGTGAGATGCAGTTACTGTGGATCGTAAAGAACAGCCGTGAGCAGGAGGATCGAAACTGTGGACATTCAAAACTGTGTGAGGAAAAATAACGCGCCATTTCAGCAAGAATGTCTCGCGTTACAGCGATTTTTGACAAGGAGTCAGCGGCCATCAAATCAAACCGATCACTGGCTGAGGTAAGAGTCTTATTTTATGATATCGTGTGGCTGCACATTTGTGTTGTTCATTTTTTTAAAGCTATTGTTAGCATTTCTAATCGGTGTTCAGTCACATAACTGGCATTGAGAGTAAAACACTACATCGCAGCAGGCCTTTCAATTTTCCATCTGTTTTAAACAAGAAAGATTAACTTGGCTAACGTTATAAAGTTTGAAAGTTACGTGGTAGTATACTATACCGCCATTAACGTTATCTCAGTCTCTTTTGAAACTGTAATATGTAAACTGTAAACTGTAAACTGTAAAAGTAGGCCTATAGGCCTAACTTAAGTTACAGGAAAGCAGATGAGACTAAAATACGAACATCATAAATTGCATAAGTTATTCTGAATGCATCAGCTTACAAAACCGCACAGTATGCATATAATAATCTTTCAATTAATATTTTTGGATGCCCTGAGGAAATTGTCATTGAATATTGGATAATATTAGTTGGTTATGAAAATTGTGTCGATCCAGATGATTGGACAGTTAACGGTAACTTACACCCCTTGATAGCAAAGTGATGCTATAGTAATGCTAAGTAATATAATTTTAACTTTAATTAAAAATACTATAAATTTAGTTTTGCTTAGAGCACAATAGGTTCAGGTTTTGCATTCTCTCATTAAAACATGCTGGCATGTTTGAATTCATGTAACTTTAATCCTATTTTTTATTTGTATTATAAATTTATGTTTTTGTGTGTGTGTGTGTGTGTGTGTGTGTGTGTGTGTGTGTGTGTGTGTGTGTGTGTGTGTGTGTGTGTGTGTGTGTGATTTCAGGTCATGTGGAAAGACTGGAGAATAACAGCAGATTAGCATTGCAATGCAGGTGAGGAATAAGTGCACTGTTCTTCGCATTCAACAAACTTGCATCTTATCATGCGGCTGTTTTGTACAGTATTTTTGTTGTAATTGTAACTAGAATCATTCAGAAACATGGCGCTTCCTAGCCCTGCTATTCTGACACATCTCTCTACCCTTCATTCCAGCGGATGATCAGCCGGTAGTTGCTCGCATCTCAGCCTGCTTGATGGAAATTTCCAACCTTCACCTGGATGACCTTTACCTTCAACTCAACCTCGCTGAGACGGAAGTGATTTCAGCCAGCCATGCCTTTGTGTTATAACTGATCAGTTAAACTTCACAGACCACATTGCTAGAACCACCCGATCTTGCAGATTTGCCTTATACAGCATTGGGATGATCAGGCCATTCCCATCGTCCCATCGGAACATGCTACACAACTTGTCATCCGAGCTCATGTTCCAGCCACTGGCATCAATGTTTGCTTACAGAACAACAACTGGTTTTGCACCACTACACCTAACGCACTGCTTCAGATTTATACGCCCTCCAGAAACTTGCGTTCTAAAGAAGAATGGCGCATTGTGGTGCCATCCCAAAGAGGCACAAAATCACTTTCACAGACCTTTACCTGGACTGTTCCATGCTAGTGGAATAACTTCAGCCATTTTCAGGAGACCGCTAAAGATGCATTCTTTTGTGAACACTTGAGCCATTAAATCTAGCTCTTTTCTGTTTAACAAAAAAATAAAAATAAATCCTAGACTAACTAGAAATTGTCACTGCACTTATTGCTGCTTCCATACTCTTCATTTGTAAGTTGCTTTGGATAAAATGTAATTGTACATGTATAAAATAATAACTGCAATGTTACAGTATAAAAATATATAGATAATTGTCTTTTAATGTAGAATTTTTTGCATATTTTAAATGATATACTAAGCTTGTATTTCCTATAACTGAAGTAACTTGACATCTGTTATGTGCAGACGTTAAAGTGAGAGTTCACCCCAAAATAATAATGTTATCGTTTACTCTCACTCATGTTGTTCCAAACATGTATGAATTTCTTCTGTTGAACACAAAAGAAGATATTTTGAAGAATGTTTGTAACCAAACAACTGATGGATCCCAATGACTTCCATTCTTTGGTATTTTTTATAATATTTATTTTTTCGCCATACTACCGAAGTCAATGGGGTCCATTCTCACTGTAAAGACTGCTTATGGAAAAATTGGTTAGTTTTAAAGGGGGGGTAAAACACTCAGTTTCAGTCAATCTCATGTCAATCTTGAGTACCTATAGAGTAGTATTGCATCCTTCATATCTCCGAAAAGTCTTTAGTTTTAATATATTTATAAAAGAAATATAGGCTGTACCGAGTCTTTCCAGAAAAAACCGAGCGCCTGGAGGCGTATCGTGTGGGCGGAGCTAAAGAATGACGAGCGTGCAAAGCAGTGACGTCCTCAAGCGTGGAGGAACCCATGGCTATCACAGATAATGATCCAGAATCATTCGGAGGCTGAAATAAATTGAACAGGAGAAACGGCAACAGCAGGATGTCCTTCTCTGTTGTATGTACTGTATTTAGTGGCCTGTCAACATTTTTGTGTCTTTACTCGCAATTTATGAGGACATGATTCGGTTTATGGACTATTGTATGTGATTAAACCTTAGCAGTAGCAAGCAAAACGGTTTTGCACGTCAGACTAGTGTAACGTTATACATAGAACAACAATAGAGTCCGTTAGCGCATTTGAATGACAAAGCACGCGATCGTGTCGTTTACTGATGTTTACTCACGCGACGATAACCAACAGCACAGACATTTGAAGCAGTTTTACTCACCGGCTGCTTCCAAAGCAGGACTGAACCTTTATCACTGGGACCGCTCCGTCAAAAACACACTTCTTTGGTATGATTTGGTGAAGTCCTGTGACAGCAGTGAACGGTGGAGATCCACTTTTGCGTCACGACTGAAGCCATGTTGTGAAGCTTACCGTCATTTCTGCGTTCAAATCGGGTCAAATGCAGCGCTGCCTTCCCGGAATGCTGTGCTGAAGCGTTGAAGTCGCTTGATGTCACCCATAGGAATAAAGAGGAGCGCGGCGCCTGGATCGACTGGATCTGCACCTGAGTGTTTATGGCCGTGCATTTCCTCTCTCGCTCTAGTCACGCGTGCGAGCACCCTACCCCGTATGGCCCATACAAGGACCTTCCGATCTATTAACGTCAAGTCGACCCATACTCGAAAAAAACTCTCCGAAACTTGTGAGAAACCGGAAGGAGTATTTTTAACACAGAAATACTCCATCAAACGTCCAACATTAGTATTTGAAACTTTGTCTATGTTTAGGATGGGAATCCAAGTCTTTAACAGTGTAAAAAGCTCAGTATGCATGAAACAGCATTTCATTCCCCCCCCCCCCCCCCCCCTTAACCAAATTAAACAGTAGAGAAAACGATGCTAAGTGCTTTGTTAAAAGTTGATCACAGGATGTACAATATTTGCAGATAACAAATAAAACAAAACAAAAAGGATTACTGGTTTTGTTTTGCATAGTAATTTTTGCAGTTTAACAGTATAAAAAGTTTGAGTAGCCTACTGTTATAAAAACTGTATGTTCGTCACGATCGATCTGAAGGACGCGTATTTTCACTGCCACAATACAGGAAGTTCCTGAGGTTCGCTTTCGGGGGCGAAGCTAACTAGTTTCGGGTTCTTCCGTTCAGCCTAGCCTTATCACCCCGCACATACACAAAATGCATGGATGCAGCACTAGCTCTATTGCGACTCCAGGGTATTCGCATTTTGAACTATATCGACGATTGGCTAAGGGTGTACTCACACTAGCCAGTTTGAACCGTGCCCGAGTGCGTTTGACCACCAAAGCGCGGTTCGTTTGACTAGTGTGAGTGCTCCGAACCGTGCCCGGGCTCGGCTCGATTAGCCGGCCCTGGCCCACTTGGAAGAGGTGGGCCAGAGCACGGTTCAGTTGTACTCGGGCGCGGTTTGCATGCAGTGTGAGTGCTAACCGTGCTGGAGTCCGTAATCAAAGCTGCAAAGTCCTTGTTGCACTTCAGCTGGTACCTTGCAAACCTCCTCATACGAGCAGCACGTTTACGTGAAAATTTTTGCGACACATCTGTTTAACAACAGGCTGTGAGAGGGCTGTGGACCACCGTGGACCAAACGACACAAAATTATCCACAAAGAAAACAGAGCGATGGACTCCATTGTGTTCAGAGCGCGCCACTCTTCCTGTTTATCCCGAAACCGTCGCACCATAATGACGTAAGCGTGTTCCGGCACGAATGCTGAAACCCGAAACCGTCGCACTATAATGACGTAAGCGTGTTCCGGCACGAATGCTGAAACCCGAAACCGTCGCACTATAATGACGTAAGCGTGCTCTGGCACGAATGCTGAAACCCGAAACCGTCGCACTACAATGACGTAAGCGTGCTCCGGCACGAATGCTGAAACCCTATGTGAGGGCAGGCCAGAGGGGGAGTGGGGAAGGGGGGCAATCGTACTCGGGCCCGGTTCATGGCAACCGTGCATAGTGTGAGTACACCCTAATATTAGTTAAATCGTAAAAGATGGCGTGTCAGCACAGAGACATTGTGCTAGCTTATCTAATTTCTCAGGAAATTATTACTCATCCATGTTTTTACCTCAAAAATACAGCTGAAGAGAAAACCAACACAAGGGCGTTCACCAGATTTTGAGTGTACATAATCCGTGAATAATCAGCATAGCGATAATGGAAGCCAAGTGATCACAACAAATGACCAAGTGGAGACTATTTTATTAAAGAGCCAGGAATATTAAAGAGCAGCGGGCCCAAGACTGAGCCCTGGGGAACACCAGTGAAAACAAACTGAGAATGGTCAGTGAAATAGAATTTAAACCAGACACCAACATCTTGTTGAAGGCGGATGATTCACAGACGTATGATTAATAGTATCAAAAGCTGTTCTTAAATCAAGAAGAATGAGAATGGAAACCACACCAGAGTCAGAAACCAACAGCTTGTGGGAATAGGATGCTAGATACCTCCCTTTTGAGAGCTTCAAAATCAAGAAGTGGGAAATGAATGACAGTACTAGTTCCAGTAAACCCAGTTGAACAGATGGAACGGTGGGAGCAGACATAATCAACATAATTTTTTTACGAACATTATCAATTTTAAAAATTAAAGAAATGAAGAAAAGAATAACATAGTTGTTGAGAAACAAGCAAGGTGGTGACAGCATGAACTTAAAGCAGTCTATTTATAGTTATAGAAACAAATGTCTGGGATTTCCTTGATTGTTTTAATAGTTTGAGAGAAATAAGAAGATCTGTCAATTAATGCTCTATAGTCACCAAGAAGGCCCAGAAGCAGCCGCCTTCTTAGTGCACAGATTGTCCTTATACCAAGGAGCAGTGCGGGCGAAGGTAACATATCACATTTAAAAGCGTCAAAACGACAATTTTTGTTTGAATTTCATGACAAAAATGACAGAATTTGAAAGCTAAGCCTGCTTCTGTCATGTGTAGTCTGGTTAGGAAGAAGAATGGCGTTGATTAACAAAGTAAACAAGTAAAATATTTATTTATTCAAACAAAGCAAATACTGCCAATCCAAATTTGGGGAAACACAAATGAAACATTGACTGAAAGGAAATGAGGAACTGAAATATGCATGGTGATGAACTAAATAGGTGTGCTCATTAATGAACGTCCATTACAAATAATGACTGATGGGGAAACTAAAACAAATGACATGGGTAACAAGACAAACTAAAAGAGTCCATGAAAAATAAAATAAACATAGCATAACTCTGACAGCTTTAAAGTTTTTAACTGTTAATGCATTATTGTTGCGTTAACAGCCCTAAAGTCAACACGAGAGACATTTTCTTTAAAAACAGTACGAGCTGGCCAGTGGCCGATGGAGAACATAATTGGTTTAATAAGCCAGTACTGCTTATTGTCTTTTACATAAGTGCATCTATATTTGATACATGATCCTGGACCACAAAACCAGTCACAAGGGTCAATTTGGTGAAATTGGGATTTATACATCAAAATACATACAAGCTGAATAAATAAGCTTTCAACTGATTTATGGTTTGTAACGATATGACAATATTTGGCCAAAATGCAACTATTTGAAAATCTGTAATCTGAGGGTGAAAATGCATATTACTAATAATAATATATATTTGATATAGCCTATTCATGGAAGGAAATTTACAAAATATCTTCATGGAACATGATCTTTACTTAATATCCTAATGATTTTTGGCATAAAAGAAAAATCGATCATTTTGAACCATGCAATGTAATGTGTTGGCTATTGCCACAATTATACCGGTGCGACTTATGACTGTGGTCCAGGGTCACATTTAACATTGTTTACTCTTTGATGGTTAAAATGAAAGGATTCACAAATGTTCAGAACTCAGACAATTAGCTTGCATTGAAGAAAAAAATAACTGTTGTTTTGAGAGGCATTCTGGCAAACTTAAAACACTTCACTGGCACTCACACAAATACGAATGAGAGTGTTTGAAAGGCTTCGTACAGCTTACGTACGGCTTTCTTCATGCATATTTTTAAATCTCTGTTTCCATAAGCAAATAATAACTCAGTTAATTAGGTGCATACACATAATAACATGCTCACTACTTGATAATTAATTATACTTATATAGTTGGAACGGCACAACATTGCTCAGTTTGGTTTGGTTTGCTTTTCCACTGCTGAAGTACTGCTTCAAGTAGGTGTGATTCCGTTGTAGACTAAATGTGCGGCCTCTACTGCTGCGACACCATCGGAAACGTGACACAAAACAAATGCACCCAACAATGGCAATATCAGCTATACCGCCTCTATTGTATTGTGAACCCCTTGCCTATCACCCCCCGATTTGGCAAATGGAGCATTTAGACATACTCATAGTATAAAGACAGCTGCTCTTAAGTTATTCTGAATATACACATAACCAATATATAGTTAGAAAGCCAAGACTTGAGATTTTACAGCTGAATACTCAGAATTACTCAGAAAGTTATTAATGTAGAGATATACAGGTCCTTCTAAAACAATTAGCATATTGTGATAAAAGTTAATTATTTTCCATAATGTCATGATAAAAATTAAACTTTCATATATTTTAGATTCATTGCACACCAACTGAAATATTTCAGGTATTTTATTGTTTTAATACTGAGGATTTTGGCATACAGCTCATGAAAACCCCAAATTCCTATCTAAAAAAATTAGCATATCATGAAAAGGTTCCCTAAACGAGCTATTAACCTAATCATCTGAATCAACTAATTAACTCTAAACACCTGCAAAAGATTCCTGAGGCTTTTAAAAACTCTCAGCCTGGTTCATTACTCAAAACCGCAATCATGGGTAAGACTGCCGACCTGACTGCTGTCCAGAAGGCCATCATTGACACCCTCTAGCGAGAGGGTAAGACACAGAAAGAAATTTCTGAATGAATAGGCTGTTCCCAGAGTGCTGTATCAAGGCACCTCAGTGGGAAGTCTGTGGGAAGGAAAAAGTGTGGCAAAAAACGCTGCACAACGAGAAGAGGTGACCGGACCCTGAGGAAAATTGTGGAGAAGGACCGGTTCCAGACCTTGGGGGACCTGCGGAAGCAGTGGACTGAGTCTGGAGTAGAAACATCCAGAGCCACCGTGCACAGGCGTGTGCAGGAAATGGGCTACAGGTGCCGCATTCCCCAGGTCAAGCCACTTTTGGGCTACAGAGAAGCAGCACTGGACTGTTGCTCAGTGGTCCAAAGTACTTTTTCGGATGAAAGCAAATTTTGCATGTCATTCGGAAATCAAGGTGCCAGAGTCTGGAGGAAGACTGGGGAGAAGGAAATGCCAAAATGCCTGAAGTCCAGTGTCAAGTACCCACAATTAGTGATAGTCCGGGGTGCCATGTCAGCTGCTGGTGTTGGTCCACTGTGTTTTATCAAGGGCAGGGTCAATGCAGCTCGCTATCAGGAGATTTTGGAGCACTTCATGCTTCCATCTGCTGAAAAGCTTTATGGAGATGAAGATTTCATTTTTCAGCACGACCTGGCACCTGCTCACAGTGCCAAAACCACTGGTAAATGGTTTACTGACCATGGTATTACTGTGCTCAATTGGTCTGCCAACTCTCCTGACCTGAACCCCATAGAGAATCTGTGGGATATTGTGAAGAGAAAGTTGAAAGACGCAAGACCCAAAACTCTGGATGAGCTTAAGGCCGCTATCGAAGCATCCTGGGCCTCCAGAACACCTCAGCAGTGCCACAGGCTGATTGACTTCATGCCACGCCGCATTGAAGCAGTCATTTCTGCAAAAGGATTCCCGACCAAGTATTGAGTGCATAACTGAACATAATTATTTGAAGGTTGACTTTTTTTTGTATTAAAAACACCTTTCTTTTAATGGTTGGATGAAATATGCTAATTTTTTGAGATTTTGGGTTTTCATGAGCTGTATGCCGAAATCATCAGTATTAAAACAATAAAAGATCTGAAATATTTCAGTTGGTGTGCAATGAATCTAAAATATATGAAAGTTAAATTTTTATCATTACATTATGGAAAATAATGAACTTTTATCACAATATGCTAATATTTGAGAAGGACCTATATAGGCTAAAACATAAAAATAAAAAATGTAAATATTTAAAATATTGTTTTCATGTATAAAAATATTATGTGAATGTAGTATAACGACTTATAACTACAACTACACTCTAAAAAACATTGGGTTGTTTTAACCCAATGTTGGGTCAAATATGGACTAACCCAGCAATTAGGTTGTTTTAATCCTGCGGTTGGGTTAAATATTTGCTTAAGACAACCCAATTGCTGGGTTAGTCCATATCTGACCCAACATTAGGTTGTTTTTTACCCAGAATTTTTTAGAGTGTAAAGTGTGGTCATGCTTTATTTAAAATCTGAGGCTGTTATGTCCAAAACTATGAATTGTATTAAAAATTTTCTAAGACCATGTTTGGATTTTTTTTTAGAGATGCTTTTATCAAATAAGTTTGTTGGCCTGCAGACACTTTTGCAGTCTTGTGTCTAATGTCTGGCAAGGAGAACAGCTCAAATAATGCTACAATGTGCTCAATCAACGATTGTTTCACACCTTTGAATGTATGAGACGTAATCCTCATTATTCTTGTTATGAATCTTTTGTTTTATTAACAGCAATTATTCAAAACCATGTGTTAGTGTACAACATGTATGCCTGCCTAAATGGCTCATTAACAGTGCAGTATTTCATTTAGTAGTCGACATTATCTAAAGTCTTTCTAAAAGAAGAAAAAAAAACTAAACTAAAAGCACATTATGTTAATTATTGTAAAAAAAAAAAAAAAAAAAATAGACAAAGCTCCTGGTCCAAGAGGTGCACTAGAGCTTTGGTTAGCATCAAGTTACACAACACAATTTAAAAAATTTAAATTACACCTTCACTCTATATTTCACTTTAGACTACCATCAAATGTTTTTATTAGTGTCCTGTCGTGATATAATGGGGATTCCATTCATATGATGATGTTAAAACATGTTATATTTATCATTTTATATGGAGCAAATCGCTACACCTGTTAGCAGTCATAATGTAATGTCATAATGTAACTCCAAAGATGGTCTTGTCGCAAATTAAAAATCGCGATTGGTTCGTCACGATCGATCTGAAGGACGCGTATTTTCACTGCCACAATACAGGAAGTTCCTGAGGTTCGCTTTCGGGGGCGAAGCTAACTAGTTTCGGGTTCTTCCGTTCAGCCTAGCCTTATCACCCCGCACATACACAAAATGCATGGATGCAGCACTAGCTCTATTGCGACTCCAGGGTATTCGCATTTTGAACTATATCGACGATTGGCTAAGGGTGTACTCACACTAGCCAGTTTGAACCGTGCCCGAGTGCGTTTGACCACCAAAGCGCGGTTCGTTTGACTAGTGTGAGTGCTCCGAACCGTGCCCGGGCTCGGCTCGATTAGCCGGCCCTGGCCCACTTGGAAGAGGTGGGCCAGAGCACGGTTCAGTTGTACTCGGGCGCGGTTTGCATGCAGTGTGAGTGCTAACCGTGCTGGAGTCCGTAATCAAAGCTGCAAAGTCCTTGTTGCACTTCAGCTGGTACCTTGCAAACCTCCTCATACGAGCAGCACGTTTACGTGAAAATTTTTGCGACACATCTGTTTAACAACAGGCTGTGAGAGGGCTGTGGACCACCGTGGACCAAACGACACAAAATTATCCACAAAGAAAACAGAGCGATGGACTCCATTGTGTTCAGAGCGCGCCACTCTTCCTGTTTATCCCGAAACCGTCGCACCATAATGACGTAAGCGTGTTCCGGCACGAATGCTGAAACCCGAAACCGTCGCACTATAATGACGTAAGCGTGTTCCGGCACGAATGCTGAAACCCGAAACCGTCGCACTATAATGACGTAAGCGTGCTCTGGCACGAATGCTGAAACCTGAAACCGTCGCACTATAACGACGTAAGCGTGTTCCGGCACGAATGCTGAAACCCGAAACCGTCGCACTATAATGACGTAAGCGTGCTCTGGCACGAATGCTGAAACCCGAAACCGTCGCACTATAACGACGTAAGCGTGCTCCGGCACGAATGCTGAAACCCGAAACCGTCGCACTATAATGACGTAAGCGTGTTCCGGCACGAATGCTGAAACCCGAAACCGTCGCACTACAATGACGTAAGCGTGCTCCGGCACGAATGCTGAAACCCTATGTGAGGGCAGGCCAGAGGGGGAGTGGGGAAGGGGGGCAATCGTACTCGGGCCCGGTTCATGGCAACCGTGCATAGTGTGAGTACACCCTAATATTAGTTAAATCGTGAAAGATGGCGTGTCAGCACAGAGACATTGTGCTAGCTCATCTAACTTCTTAGGAAATTATTACTCATCCATGTTTTTACCTCAAAAATACAGCTGAAGAGAAAACCAACATCAAGGCGTTCACCAGTTTTTGAGTGTACATAATCCGCGAATAATCAGCATAGTGATAATGGAAGCCAAGTGATCACAACAAATGACCAAGTGGAGACTATTTTATTAAAGAGCCAGGAATATTAAAGAGCAGCGGGCCCAAGACTGAGCCCTGGGGAACACCAGTGAAAACAAACTGAGAATGGTCAGTGAAATAGAATTTAAACCAGACACCAACATCTTGTTGAAGGCGGATGATTCACAGACGTATGATTAATAGTATCAAAAGCTGTTCTTAAATCAAGAAGAATGAGAATGGAAACCACACCAGAGTCAGAAACCAACAGCTTGTGGGAATAGGATGCTAGATACCTCCCTTTTGAGAGCTTCAAAATCAAGAAGTGGGAAATGAATGACAGTACTAGTTCCAGTAAACCCAGTTGAACAGATGGAACGGTGGGAGCAGACATAATCAACATAATTTTTTTACGAACATTATCAATTTTAAAAATTAAAGAAATGAAGAAAAGAATAACATAGTTGTTGAGAAACAAGCAAGGTGGTGACAGCATGAACTTAAAGCAGTCTATTTATAGTTATAGAAACAAATGTCTGGGATTTCCTTGATTGTTTTAATAGTTTGAGAGAAATAAGAAGATCTGTCAATTAATGCTCTATAGTCACCAAGAAGGCCCAGAAGCAGCCGCCTTCTTAGTGCACAGATTGTCCTTATACCAAGGAGCAGTGCGGGCGAAGGTAACATATCACATTTAAAAGCGTCAAAACGACAATTTTTGTTTGAATTTCATGACAAAAATGACAGAATTTGAAAGCTAAGCCTGCTTCTGTCATGTGTAGTCTGGTTAGGAAGAAGAATGGCGTTGATTAACAAAGTAAACAAGTAAAATATTTATTTATTCAAACAAAGCAAATACTGCCAATCCAAATTTGGGGAAACACAAATGAAACATTGACTGAAAGGAAATGAGGAACTGAAATATGCATGGTGATGAACTAAATAGGTGTGCTCATTAATGAACGTCCATTACAAATAATGACTGATGGGGAAACTAAAACAAATGACATGGGTAACAAGACAAACTAAAAGAGTCCATGAAAAATAAAATAAACATAGCATAACTCTGACAGCTTTAAAGTTTTTAACTGTTAATGCATTATTGTTGCGTTAACAGCCCTAAAGTCAACACGAGAGACATTTTCTTTAAACACAGTACGAGCTGGCCAGTGGCCGATGGAGAAAATAATTGGTTTAATAAGCCAGTACTGCTTATTGTCTTTTACATAAGTGCATCTATATTTGATACATGATCCTGGACCACAAAACCAGTCACAAGGGTCAATTTGGTGAAATTGGGATTTATACATCAAAATACATACAAGCTGAATAAATAAGCTTTCAACTGATTTATGGTTTGTAACGATATGACAATATTTGGCCAAAATGCAACTATTTGAAAATCTGTAATCTGAGGGTGAAAATGCATATTACTAATACTAATATATATTTGATATAGCCTATTCATGGAAGGAAATTTACAAAATATCTTCATGGAACATGATCTTTACTTAATATCCTAATGATTTTTGGCATAAAAGAAAAATCGATCATTTTGAACCATGCAATGTAATGTGTTGGCTATTGCCACAATTATACCGGTGCGACTTATGACTGTGGTCCAGGGTCACATTTGTCGTGGCAAAATGCAAATCTTGGTATAGCCATATGTTTTTTTTTTTTTTTTTTTTTTTTTTTTTTTTTTTTTTTTTTTTTTTTTTATTAACAAAAAACTGCAAAATACAAAACTCTCGTAGGGGAAAGATAATATACATACGTATATACAAATGTCAAAAAAAAAAACAAAAGGTAATAACTAAACAGAAAACAGCAAACAACAACAATAGAGGGGTTACTTAAAAACAAGTCAAAGGCAAGATGGCTAAAGATAATAAAAATAACATTTGGAGCAACACACACAAAGGGAGATTAATCAAAACAGCAATTTCCTAGATATTTCACTGCACATTTTTCTTGCGATTTTAGTTGATTTGATCTTTTCCAGTGAGGTAAAAAATAATTTAAAATCATTTATAAACCAAACAAAGGAAGGCTTAGAAGATCTCCACTTACTGCAATGAATATGATATTTACCCATAAGAATAATCATATTAACTAAATCTGATACTGATGAATCTATGTTATCCATATAAAAGAGGATGTGTGTCAAGGTAAGAGTAGGGATATTATCCATCTTAAGTGACATCCAATTGTGTAGCTCGGACCAGAAGCTATTGGACACAGGGCAAAAAAAGAACATGTGTTCCAGAGTCTCATCAGTCATCTCGCAAAATGCACAAGGGTCTACATCAAATTTAAATTTTTTCCTAAGAAAGTCCGCAGCCGGATATATCTTATAAATTATTTTAAAGTGGGTCTCTTTGACCTTTGGGGAAATGGGCCATTTAATGAATTTAAAATGTGTTCTTCCTATGGACAATGCACCTATATTTGGAACCTGTACACACAATCCTCTGTTATAATCAAAAAACAGTTTAGATCTTAAAGCATCATTAATAAATTTATTATTACATTTATTGTCAACTAAAGTACAATCATTGATAACTAAATGTGGTAAAATTGATAAGGGTCTTGTTTTTGTATATAACAATATGTTTTGAATTAATTGTAATAAAGGTATCGGTATTGCTTTACGTATCTTATTGTATTCACTATATGTACATTTTAAATTATATTTGTCTAAGAAGGCTTTATATTCCAACAAGTTTCCATTATCATCTATAACATCATTCACAAACACAATGCCCTTTTCATACCAATCATATCTGAACAATGATTTTCTATTGATTATAATGACCCTATTGTTCCATAAGGTGGATCCGTGTGGAGAAAAATTATGGGTGAAGATCATTTTCCAGTATTGAAGAATTTGTTTATGGAATTTTGATAATTTTACAGGAATTTTGGTCACCTCAAAATCACATTGCAAAAGAAAATCAAGCCCTCCTACTTTTTTAAATATATGTCTGGGAATGTGAAACCAAATAGAATCTGGTTGTGATAGATATGATTTTAACCATTTAATCTTAAAGGTCCCAAACATTGATTCAAAGTCCAAGGCTTTGATACCACCCATATCATATTCTTTAACAAGCTGTGATTTCCTAATATAATGGGTTTTATTTTTCCACAGGAATTTGAAAATAATTGAGTTGGCTTTCTTAATATTACCAGAAGAAATATACAGGGAGTGACATGGATATATTACTTTGGAAATACCTTCTGTTTTAGATAAGGTAACTCTACCAAAGATAGTGAGGTCTCTGGTGAGCCAGCGACTTAAGGATTTTTCCATATCTGTTAATCGGCTAGAAAAATTGACATCTTCCCTTCTGATTGCATTTTTGGATAAGACTATTCCAAGATATTTCACTTCAGATTTAACCTCAATTGAAGATATGATTGAATCTGTTGATGAGTGAATGGGAAGTAGCTCACATTTTTTAATATTGAGTGTTAATCCTGAAGCTTTAGAGAAAATTGAAACTGAATCAAGGGCTACATTAACCATGAATTTATTCCTTAAAAGGACTGCGGTGTCGTCTGCAAATTGACTAATTTTGAATTCCTTATCAAATATCGAGATACCATGCAATTCAGGGTTATGATTAATGAGCATGATAAGTGATTGGGTGGCTAGAATAAACAGTTTGGGAGAAATCGGGCACCCTTGTCTAATACCGCGGAGCACCTCAAACCTAGGAGTTATACCAGGATTCAGAGATACAGAACTATATATGTCAGTATAAAACATCTTAATTATTTTACAGAAATTGCTCCCAAAACCTAAAAAATCTAAGACATCAAATAAAAAGGCATGTTCAACGGTGTCAAAGGCTTTGTAGAAATCGAGAAATAGAATAAAGGCATCAGTATCAATGATATCTTGATAATCAAGCAAGTCTAGTAGCAGTCTAGTATGATTGTGTATATTTCTGCCCCTTATAAAGGCTGACTGACACTCATCAATAATATGTGATAATCCCTCATTCAGACGATTAGCATAGACAAGTGCCAGTAATTTATAATCGGTACATAATAAGGTAATTGGTCTCCAATTATCTAATAAAAGAATATCTTTGTTAGGTTTGGGAATTAAAGTGATAATACCATGTTTCATAGTGGGAGAAAGATTACCTTTTGATATACAGTCTAAATAGGCATTATAGAGCATTTCTCTGATATCACTCCAAAAAAAAGATAAAAGCTCCACGGTTATCCCATCTATACCAGGTGATTTCCCCCTAGACATCTGTCGAACAGCCAAGTCTAGTTCCTCAATTCTTAGCTCATCTTCCATTAGTTGTTTAAAGTTATCATCAAGTGTCTTTTTAAACCCCTGAATCTTATTTAAGAAGAAATTGCAATCTTTTTGAGAAAAAAGTGATTTATACAAATTACAGTAGAAATCTTTGATTTTTTCGTTTACCACTTCTTGATTTTCAACAATAATATCATTGATTTTTAACTTTCGAATTTTTTTCCTCGTTTGTCTTTGTTTTTCCAGACTAAAAAAATAGGACGAGTTTTTTTCCCCTTCTTCAATCCAGCGAGCCCTTGAACGGATAAATGCACCCTTGGCCTTTTCCAGATATATATTATCAAGATGGGACTGTAGATTTTTTAATTCAGTCTGCTCTTCCACTGTCAAATCATCTTTACAGCATAGCATATTAATGTGACTAATAATGTCCCTTTGTCTTAACTTTTTAAGTGTTAATGCTTGTTTACTTGTATTAATAGCTATCTGTCTAACTTTGAATTTGAACCATTCCCATTTACTCAGAGAACACATTTCCAATTCGTTCACTTCTCTAACCAGTTGTTTAACTGTTTTACAAAATTCAGTATCTTCCAAGAGAGTATTGTTAAATTTCCATATAGAGTTTATTTTGTTCTCTCTTCCATCTGGCGAAAGAGTCAAAAATATTACACAATGATCAGTAAGGGGTGATGCCGAGATTTCACATTTAATGACGTCATTAACTAGATTATCTGATATTAGCCAGTAATCCAATCTTGAGCACTGGCCATTATTAGATGAGTTAAACCAGGTAAATTGTTTTCTGGTCGGATTTTTCATTCTCCAGTAATCTATTAGATTGGCCTTTGTGATCAATTCAACTATTGTTTCATCAAACGTGTGGCAGTGTCTCTTTGTTGGTAGGCGGTCTAGCCACAGATCAGGGGCCAGGTTGAAATCTCCCCCAATTATTACTCTATTAGTTGAAAAAAGCATTTTCCATTCTTCTAAGCCCTTATTTAACGATGAGAAGAGATTTTTATTCTGTACCTTTTTGTTATAACCATACACGCATAATAAGATGTAGTTTGTGCCATTTAATTCTGTTGCGACCATTACCCAATAGCCATTTGAGTCACTTTTGTGATCAATAATTTTCCCGGGAAATCTATTAAATAAAACCATAACTCCTGCTGAGTGTGACGTTCCATGGCTGAAAAAGATAGAGTCTCCCCATTGCAATTTCCAAAATTTTGTGTCAGCATCGACAGAATGGGTTTCTTGCAAAAAAACACAATTAGCCCTTTGCTCCTTACAGAAAAGAAAAATAGCCTTTCGTTTTACATTATCTTTTAACCCCCTAGTATTTAAAGAAATAAAGGACAACATTTAGATGGTAGATAACCTAAACAATGCACAAAAGAGTGTAACGATGTGCAGGAATGAGTAATTAGTCCTAAATCAACATGTTTAGTGTAACAAACCCTCTAACAATACAGAGGGGAAAATGGAAAACTATACAGACCAAGCAGCAATTGTATCAAATATCTATATAAAATGAGATCCACCTCGCCTGGTTAAAATAAAGAACATAAACCAGGTAAATAAACATTCAGTATCTGTCATATGTTGTTGTGTAGAAATGTTATGGTCATCAACGTCAGATTGGTTAACTTCGGATGTGACGCATCAACAAGCAAAGTGCTACTATTGCTTATACTTACATAACGTAGCGTTTATGTCAACCAAGCAATAAGTTTCTCAGTCAAAAGTGAGAGCAGGCTTAATTTCTGCCAGTCAGCTAGGAAAACGAGTGATCACAATGGGTCCACTCTCCGGTTATCGATCAGTGCGTATCCTTCCTTTAAGAATGCCCTTTTACCCTTCTTTCTGGCTTCTTGGACCTGCGGCCACAGCTTTGCACGCGCCTCCCGGTCTTCTTTCGAGAAGTCTTCTTTGAAACGTATGTGCAAGTCTCTACACACTCTCGCATCCTTCGACTTTTTCCAAACGTCATCCCTCACCGTTCTCATCCCGAACTGAATGATGATTGCTCTCGGTGCGTTATTTGATGTAGCGGCGTCGCCTTTCCGCCCCAGCCGGTGAACGGTGTCTACGGTGTCTCGCAGCCGCTCCACAGACATTGGAACAACTCTTGTCAATATCCCAATGACAATTTCTCTCGTGTCCTCTCCATCCTTTTCAGGTAGACCAATCATCCTCAGATTCCACCTTCGTTTGTAACGGGTTTGCTCTGCACATGCTTCTTTTAGCAGACTGTTTTCTCTCTGTAGGCCTCCTATTTTTTCCTGAAGCAGGCAGATTTCTTCACGGTTTTCTTTAGTTGCGGTTGTGTTAGCTTCAATACGTCTGTCGAAGCTTTTCAGAAGTTCAGTCTGTTCGTCCATTTTTCTGGTCAGGGCCTGTACTGCATGTAGAATTGCAGCGCCAGTATTGACGTCCTCCATTTCTCTTTGGTGTCTCTGTTTCTTTGGATTCGGCTGTTTAATTGGCGTATGTTCTTTATTAATTTTGTCTTCTTTGAATGAATGTTGCTCCGCTTCCATTTCTTCCTCGACGTCAAAGTCGTCACATGCCTCGTGGAGAGCATCCAACTTGTAGTTGTGGTCGGACATGATTCCAGGAAACAAAGAGAAAAAAAACCCCACAGAATGTTGTGATAACTTAGTTTTGTAACTAAATTTTGACAGTACGCTAAGTGCCTGTTTATTTGAGGGGTTGTCACACTAGTTAATCACATTTCAAGGACTAAAAAGAAACTTTTTATCAGAGCCTGCAAAAGTGCTGCCACTCACTCCGCCATCTTGAAACGCCCCCCTGCCATATGTTTACCTTCCCATGGTGTGAGATATGCAGTACATGACATACGTGTACTATGAGCTATACATGGGCTACGTGGCATCCTGACTTAAACAACGGCCTGTATGGAAATGTACTGAGAGGGGAGGATGCTGCCAACAGTATAAGAGATTGTGATTTCTGTTATGACTTCAGTGTACGCTTGGTGTGGCCTTGTGGTTGCATCAACCGTGCCTCTTTCTTGCAAGAAACTTTTTTATTAAATAAACCTTTATAATTATAATTGGCTAATGTTTGTCTCTTATTCAGTGAAGCGATGGAGTTAATTATTTTGCCATTACAATTTGGTGTCAGATAGTGGGATTCCTTGGATGTGCCGTCTGGACCCCGTGAGCGGACGGTGACTGATCATCCTGGACGTTAGAGTCACAGCCTACCCCGACAGGATTGAGGGAGAAGGGCCGACCGCTCAGGGGGGTCCGGAGGGTCCGACCACTGGAATCAGAGAAAACGAACCCGAGGTGGCAACGGGACGCTTCTGGTAAGAGACAAACTTAAAATTCAGGGGAATTTTAATGTGTTTAAATGAGAGTTTAATTTGAGAACTTGGTTTAATTTGAGAATTTGGGTTAAAAGATTTGAGGAAACCTTAATGGTAAAAGAGAAAACCATAGTGAGAGCCTGACTCTGTGATCATCGTGACTAAGATATTCTGGGAAAACTGAGATCATGGAACGTGATCAAGAGGTTTTGGGAGAATTGAGGTTACGTGGGTGATTGAAATGTTCTGGGAGAATTGAGACCACACAAGTGGTTAAGAAATTCGGGAGAAATTTAAATCATGCCAGTGGTAAAGATATTTCCATGAGGATTGAGACTACGTTAGTTGGGGAGGATTGATATTTGAAGATTAAACTTGGAACGAGTTTTTGAGAATTCATATCCGAGGAAGATACTAAGGGGTTAAGACATCCGGAAGAAATTGAGATCACATAGAGGGCGCTTGGAAAAGCGTCCGACCCGTCTGTCCTGGGTGAAGGATCAGATCTGTGAGAGACGTTCTACAGATTAATAGCGTGCACGTGAAAGATCACAGAGACAGACTATCAATATGGGGAAATCTCAAAGCAAGCTAGCAGAATATACACCGGTATTTTGACAAATGAGAAATAATATCGTGAAAAAATGCATGTAAGTTATAAGGAAGTAAAATAATTTGATTATGATTCCCAGAAGAGGGAATAGTGTGTTTCACCAGACTGAGAGTCTGTTGAAGAAGGGAGATAAATCAAAGAGCTGTTGTGGGAAATGTGTGTGAGAAACGTGAAATATGCTATGTGAAGCAGATAACAGGGAAAGTGAAAGCGTTGTCTCGTCACACAGAAGCCACAGCTGTTTAAAGATCGCTGGTGAGTATGAACTTTGATTAAGCTATGGATAACAATTTGTGTTAACTAAATTAGATCTAACAATTTGAATGACATGATCAGTAAATCAGTAATGTGATCAGTCCGGTAAAAGATTGAGACTATAGAGAGCAAATGCTGTAAGCAGCTCTGCTCTGAAGCCCACAGTTTAAAGAAATAAGCAACGTATGAAGGAAATGGGCAGCAATGTTTTAATTCTGTTTAAAAGTAAACAGAAACCTAACAGGCTATAAAAAAATTGAGAACAAGAGAAATTCAAATTTCTAGATGTTAAAGCTTATTCGTGGATTTTAAAATGTTTGGGGTGTCATTTAACCCTGGAGGGAATTTCCCAGTAACTGAGGGATTATATAATTGGAAAATCAAATGTGATATTTGTTTTTGGAAAAGGCAGATGTAAGATACAATTAATTGCATGGCATTGTATGTTTTATTGGACCAGAGCTCTCTTCTCTGACTGTCCGAGCAATCGCCGCTTTAGGCACCGCCTTAAAGACCAGAAACCAGACCGAAAAATGCAAGGTTCCTGAAGTACAGAGAGGGTTTTATTGTGGTCAGCAGGACCATTTCACACGTAACTGTGTACATGCACCCATAAGGTGTTGAAAATATGGCAAATGAAGCCACCAGACTAAAATCTGTAATGAAACTTAGTAAAGCGAAAGAAACAGAGATGAGATTTACACTCTGTCTAAGAAACTAATGAAATAACAATAAGGTTAATAAATGTAATTATTTTTTGGAAGGAAGGAGCTGTGATCAATTTAATTTTAATCATGAGGTAAAATTAAAGATGATAAAACATATTGTAAGAATATGATTTTGTAGAGAGTTTAAATGACAAACAAAAAAGGATAATAAATATGTTCTTGCTCTTCTCACTTTTGCAAAACTCTGATAATGCTTTTTGGAATACTGGTTGTTGTTGAAATAACTATAGTAATATGTTGGAAACCAGAGAAGCTGAAGTTTTGGTTTCAAAAGATAAGCTTGTGCTGAGCTAATAAAACAATTTGCTTATCTGAATCTGCCCCCACCATTTCATTTCTGACTGGTGCTGTGGCCTAACTTGAGGAACAGAGACTCAATCTGGAGTGGAAATTGATAGATTCATGTAAAAATAAAAATTAGATTTTAGTCTAAGGAGAAAATTAAAAGGAAAAGGATGTTTTAATCTGAAAACAATTTTTAATTCCTAGCCAGATATTTCAAGAGCTAGTGTGTTTATGAGAATGCAGTGTGCCAGCCCTGAAGGCCTCAGAGTCTCTCTCCCTCTGATTCCAAATCAGCTCAAAGCTGATATTTGGGCCAGTGTCACACGATAAAGGCACAGGGCAGCAGTAAAAAAAAAAAAAAAAAATCATAGAGACAATGATTTGGTAAAAATGAACGATTGCCATTGAGAGGGCAATGATGAATATTCATGATGAAACAATGTGATGTTTTTCAAATATAGACTTTAAAATGAACTGAAATTTGAGACTAATGTGTTATATGACCAGTAACTTCCATGTCTACTCTTAGCCACCACCATGTACAGAACTGATGGCCTTGGTCACAGAACTTTAAATTGTTATGGCTAGATGCACTGAGCATGATTCTAAGCACTGCTATCTTGCAGGTTTGAAGAGGTACAATGGATTTTAGTGATTAAGTAGTGTTATGATTAACCTGTCTCCATGTTTTACCTATAGTCAGCAGACTAAATGGCTCTGGTGACTCTTGAATGCACTTTCCCCAAGGCTCCAGAAAAAAATCTGATCCATTTTTAGGGTCAAAGATCTCAAGCGATGACCAATGTGAATGAGGGTGATTCGCCGAAGACGGGTAAGATCCTCTTTTGGCCAGCGGGGGACGACCTAAGACATGGGGGTCACCGGCATTGGGCACTTCCAAGAAGGGAGGTGTTTTTATGTGAGGTGTGTATGAGAGTTGAACCGATGTCTGTGAGGCCAGCAGCATCAGTAAGGGGGGACGCTGTGGTTGTAGGGGCCGAGAGTCCAGACAGGACGCAGCAGAGCCTGCCCTAATAATGGTTCCTCTATACCGCTCACTCAAGTACCGCACTGTTTGTGAATGCCAGGGAAGACCCTGAGTGAAAGTTATGATGGTAAAGGTCATTCAAGAGCCAGCTGAGACCATGAGGTGATTGTCATTAACTTTTGTGGAGACCAGAACAAAAATTTATTAATTGGTATCAGTAAAACTGTGTGATATTGAACTAATATGTCTCTATCATAGTTTTAAATCCTGCAGGTCATTAGATATGCAGAGGATAATTTGGAGACATGGTGATGGCTTTGAGATGAGGACGGCTTTTGAAGTTTAGAGAGAAGGTCTGGAAAACAAAAGGTATTTAAACTAAAGATAACTTGAAAGAATATTTCATAGAATTTAATATTATAGTTTGTTCTGAGTAAAAGTCTCAGAGGCTGTTGAAGAGATTATCTGTGTAAGAGACAGAGAGTGAGAGAGAGAGGCTGGTTGTGGAGGCAGAGATGGCACAGTGACTGTTAAAACCTGAGACAAAACAAAAACAATGGCATCAGCTGACCTGTTACAACAACTCGGCTGACCTTTCTAAAGACAACTTAATAGTGAATTTGAAACTGGTTAAGAGACCAAGTAAAAGCAAATTTTGAGAGTGAGCAGTTCATATTTATGTGTCCTGATTGAGTGTAGTGTTTTAGCACTACAGATAATTAAGTTAAACTAAAAAAACGTCTCGGGTTACTATTGTAACCCTTGTTCCCTGAGAGGGAACGAGACACTGCGTCGTCGAGTGACGACACTCTGGGAACGCCCCCAGCGTGACGGCTCTGAAGTATGAATGAAATCAGCCACCAATCCGATTGGTGCAACGTCGTGACGTAACCGGTGACGGCGTACACGGAAGCTATAAGAAGGCGCCGCCCCAAACAACAGACAGCCTTTGCGATGAAGCGAGCGCTCTACGTGTAGGTGTGGCGACGAGACGCAGTGTCTCGTTCCCTCTCAGGGAACAAGGGTTACAATAGTAACCCGAGACGTTCCCTATATCGAGGGAACTCAACACTGCGTCGTCGAGTGACGACACTCTGGGAACGTCAATACCCACTATGCCACACCGAGACACGCCCATCCTGGTGTGAAGCTGGAGCCCAGGCACACTCAGGACGCAAGCACTCTAGCACCCGGCGTAGCCGGGAGGTCCAGCTTATAAAATCTTATAAAGGTGTGTGGATTAGCCCAACCCGCCGCCTCACAAATCTCAATAAGTGAGGCTCCCGAAAGGAGGGCCACCGAGGAGGCCAAGCCCCTCGTAGAGTGAGCCCTCACGGCCATGGGTGAAGGCATATTGCGCACCCGATAAGCCGTGGCTATCGCCTGCACGATCCAGTTACTAATAGTCTGTCTCGCCGCAGGCAACCCTTTCTTCGGGGGGCCAAAGCACACCAGAAGCTGGTCCGATTTCCTCCATTGAGCTAACCTGTCTAGATAGACCCTCAATGCCCTAACCGGGCAGAGCAGGTGCAGCCTAGCTTCCTCTGCCGTCGCGTGAGGCGGAGGATGAAAAGCCTGAAGAAATACCGACCCCATCCCTGAAGAAGGGACCTTGGGCACGTAGCCCGGTCTGGGATGCAAGATAGCCTTCACCCCGCCCGGGGCAAACTCCAAGCAAGTAGGCGTGACCGCCAACGCCTGGAGGTCCCCCACTCTCCTCAGAGAAGTGATGGCGAGGAGAAATGCTACCTTCAGGGTCAGATTTCTCGCCTCAGCCGACTCCAATGGTTCGAAGGGGGCCTCAGCCAACCCCTCCAGAACCACTGCCAGGTCCCAAGCCGGGACTCTGGGATGAGCCGCAGGCCTCAATCTCCTAGCCCCACGGAGAAAACGCACAACCAAGTGGTGTCTACCCAAAGGGCCCCCTTCCAAAGGCGAGTGGAAAGCCCCTATGGCTGCCACATACACCTTCAGAGTGGATGGGGTCAAACCAGCGGAGAAACGGTCTTGGAGGAACTCCAGTACTGAAGCTATTGCGCAGTCAACTGGGTTCACCCCCCTTTCTCTACACCAGCTAGAAAAGACATTCCACTTTAGGCTATACAGTTTCCTCGTAGAGGGAGCCCTAGAGCTGAGAATGGTCTCAACGACCTCTTGTGGCAGACCCCCCTCTAGGTACTGTGCCCCCTCAGAGGCCAGACCCAGAGGTTCCACAACTCTGGCCTGGGGTGGAAAATCACACCCCCTGCCTGAGACAGCAAATCCCTCCTCAGAGGGACCTGCCACGGGGTCCCGTCTAGAAGTGCCACAATGTCGGAGAACCAAGCTCGGGACGGCCACCGGGGTGCCACTAATAGGAGGCTGATGCCCTCCCGGCGGACTCGCTCTAGAACTCCCGGGAGCAGAATGATCGGGGGAAATGCGTACAGACGCTGCCTCGGCCACGTCTGTGTCATGGCATCCAGCCCTAACGGGGCCGGAGGCCTGAGGCTGAACCACAGTGGGCAGTGGGTCGTTTCTACGGAAGCAAACAGATCCACTTCCACTGGGCCGAACCTCTCGCACATGGCCTCCACCACCTCTGGATGGAGCCGCCACTCCCCGGGCCTCAGCCCCTGCCTCGACAGGACATCCGCTCCCTGGTTCTGGTCCCCTGGGACATACATCGCTCTGAGAGACGACAGTTTCCCCTGGGACCACAGGAGGATCTGAAGCGCCAACTTGCATAGTGGGCGTGACCTCAGACCCCCCTGGTGATTGAGATACGATACCACCGACGTATTGTCGGATCGTATCAGGACATGGTGGCCGTGAAGGTCTGGGAGAAAGCTCCTCAAAGCTTTGTAAACCGCCAACATTTCCAAGCAATTTATGTGCCAGGAGGAATGTTGGGGTCCCCACGAACCCCTCATGAACCGGCCTTCCATGACCGCGCCCCAGCCCGTGAGGGAGGCGTCTGTTGAAAGGATCTTCCTGCAACATAACGCTCCTAACACAGGCCCCTGGGACAGGAACCTCGGATCCTTCCATATAATGAGGGAACGAAGGCATCTGCGCGTTACCCTGATCATACGGAAAGGTTTTCCCCTCGAGGAAAACCCCTTGGTTCCTAGCCACCACTGGAGGGGCCTCATGTATAGCAGACCCAAGGGAATTACGTTGGATGCTGCTGCCATGAGTCCCAGCAGTCTCTGAAACTGCTTCACAGTGCGGCTGTGGCCTAGCTTCACCTTTGAGACCTCCGCCAGTATAGAACCCACCCGTGCGGGAGACATGCTCGCTCGCATCGAGGTTGAGTCCCATACCACCCCGAGGAACGTAGTCCTCTGGGCGGGTATCAACACGCTCTTGGCCGTGTTCAGTCTCAGCCCCAAGCACCTGAGATGGGCTAAAACGACATCTCGATGCCGAATCGCCATCTCGCGCGACTTTGCCATAATGAGCCAGTCGTCGATGTAATTCAGCACACGGATGCCCTGCAGCCTCATAGGGGCCAGAGCTGCATCCATGCACTTCGTGAAGGTGCGAGGGGAAAGAGCTAGACCGAAAGGAAGCACCCGATATTGGTACGCTTCGCCCCCGAAAGCGAACCTCAGGAACTTCCTGTGGGCAGGAAGGATGGAGACATGAAAGTATGCGTCCTTTAGATCTATCGTGACGAACCAGTCCTCGAACTGGATCAGATTCACGATCATTTGAATTGTGAGCATCTTGAACCTGAATCTCCTCAGAGACCGATTCAAGTACCTCAGATCTAATATTGGACGCAAGCCTCCACCCTTTTTGGGAACAA
Source organism: Pseudorasbora parva (assembly GCF_024679245.1). Lineage (NCBI taxonomy): Eukaryota > Metazoa > Chordata > Actinopteri > Cypriniformes > Gobionidae > Pseudorasbora > Pseudorasbora parva. Next base: position 17,881,195 of record NC_090184.1, read on the forward strand.
TGAAATAACGGCTGTAAAAGCCCGACTCCCTGTCTGGCGGAGGAATCTTTTCTATCGCCCCCTTGACCAGCAGAGACTGTACTTCTTGTTCCATAACCTGCCTCTGGGCCGGGGGGACCACAGTCCAGACCACCCCGCTGAACTTCGGTGGTGGAACTCTGAACTGCAATCTGTACCCCCTTCCCACTGTACTCAGGACCCAAGCAGAAATATTCGGGAGGCACATCCATGCGCCGATATATTCTACTAGGGGAACCAGCCTCTCGAGGCTGGTCTCTGGTACCCACCGAACCCCCTGCCCGACCCCCTGAAGCGGCCACCCGGCAGAGCTTAGTCGGGGAGGATTTTCGGTGTGCGCACGCATTCGCTGCCCCGCCGCAGGTCGATTTCGAGGCGGCTGGGACAGCGCACGTACGCGGGAAAACGATGAGGCCCGAAGCGTTGTTAACGGCGGGAACACAACATCGATTTCCCCAGAGCTGCGGGCTCGGAACGACCTCGGTCGTCCGCCCCCGGGAGGGCCAGCTCTGAGCGGTCCCGCCGCAGCTAGGACCGCTTTCCAGAAGCCTTCTTCGCCTGAAGGACTTCCCTCAAGTCGCCCTTCGGCTTAGAAGACTTCTGACGAGAACGTCGCCTCCTTTGCCAGGCTCCCTCGGGAGGGGCGCGGGAAGCGACGCTCTCCTTTTGCGCCTGTCTGTGGGCGCTGGTGGAGGGCCGGGACTGGCCACCAGAGACCTCCCTGCTGGCTACAGGAGGCCCCTGGCGGCGAGGGAGATACTGCCGGAAAGCCGCCGACTGTTTCCTCACCTCCTGGAATCTCTCGACAACGCTATTGACTGCGTCGCCGAAAAGACCCACAGGAGCTATCGGGGAATCCAGAAGGAAGGATTTCTCCTTCTCCTTCATCCCCGACAGGTTTAACCAAAGGTGCCTCTCCACGCACACCATGCCAGCCATAGAGCGGCCGATAGCACGGGCCGTCTCTTTGGTGACGCGGAGAGACAAGTCGGTAGCTTTCCGCAGCTCTGTAATATCGTCCGGAGACGGACCCTCTCCCTCATCGAGCTCTTTGAGGAGCTCAGCTTGGTATGCCTGCAGTACCGCCATGGTGTGCAGGCAACTACCAGCTCTACCGGCCGCTCGATAAGCCCTGCCCACCAGGGACGACGTGTCCCTGCATGGCTTGGTGGGCAGGACAGGGGCTTTCAGGGACGCTGCTGCCTCGGGAGACAGATAGCTCGCTAGTGCCTCCTCGACGCGAGGCAGCGTCCCATAACCAGACTCAGCCGCACCCACGACACACCCGAAGTCAAGAACTGGGGGTGTCGATAGGCGCGACGAGTATGGTTTTCCCCATGATTTGCACAACTCATTGTGCAAATCCGGGAAAAACGGCAAGCCCCTGCGTGGCGGCTGAGCACGCTTTTTGAAGAAGCGTCCATCCAACCTGCTCACAGGCTGGACTTCCACCTCTTCCTGTGGCCAGACAATACTAAGTTTGGCCACAGCACGTGTCAACACGTCCACCAGCTCTTCTTGAGCGGGAGAGTGAAGAGGTGAATTCACCTGCACTCCGCCCGCCTCCAGGCTGAACTGATCTGATCCCTCGGAATCAGACAGCATCAGCACTGGGTTATCGACCTCGTGGGAAGAAGCCGCAGCGCGGGCTTCCTCACGAGGCGGAAGAGCATCTGAATCATCGGACGAGGATTGGGAAGATGCCTCAGCATGCCCGCCTCCCGTCGCGAGATCCAGTTGTGAGCCCCAGGATCTACGCCGCCGCGCTGCCTCAACAGACGCGGGACCAGACCCACGGGGCTCGCGAGCCTGACCGCCTTCGGTGAAGACGGCCAGCCGTGAGCGCAGCACCCGGAGCGGCAGCCTCTCACACTCGCTGCAGGCGGCACCCTCAAGCGCCGCCTGAGCGTGCTGCGCTCCGAGACACTGCACACACAGCTGGTGTGTGTCCGAGCCCGTAATGAAGCGCGGGCACGGATGAACACACCTCCTAAACTGCTCGCTTGCCATGCTTCTCAGAGAGGGACTGATAATCAGACAGACAACAGTAAATAGACAAACAATATTCACACAGAGCGCCTCGCTGAAGAGCAAAGACTGTCTGTTGTTTGGGGCGGCGCCTTCTTATAGCTTCCGTGTACGCCGTCGCCGGTTACGTCACGACGTTGCACCAATCGGATTGGTGGCTGATTTCATTCATACTTCAGAGCCGTCACGCTGGGGGCGTTCCCAGAGTGTCGTCACTCGACGACGCAGTGTTGAGTTCCCTCGATATAGGGAACTTGAAAAGAAGCTAATTATTCTGAGTGAAACAGATAAAAAGATGATCCAGACGAACATTGGGACGAGCTTTAAGTGGATTGATATCCAGCTCTGTCTGTTAAGGGTAGTTATGACTACTTTTGTCATTTATGATGTTGAATTATATCCTGGATTAGTAAAAGTTATAGACTTGAAGCAGAGACAAAGTGACAGATTGGCTTAAGTCATTATTGAAATTATCCAGAGACTCTTCTGAAATAATGGAGGGCAAACGAGAGAATAGAACTGCTAAAAAGTTTTATTTGTATGCTTCCTCAGAAGGGAAGAAAGACATTTGATTAATATAGAGAATTACAATTAATGTAAAAAAAAAAATAGGGCTGTTAGGCTTTCTGTGTGACTGGGATTTTAATATGAGGACAATAATATTTTGGTTTGTGCAGAGCAGAAGAGATAAGTGATACCTAAACAAGAATGATCACAAGGTGCAGTCAGAGACTAAGTATTTGATAGAGGAATAATGGGACAAGAGAAAGAGCCACAAAGATTAATAATGACAAATTTGAATACTTTATAAAGACCATATAAATTTGTAAGTTCTTGGTAAAATTATAAAAAAAATTGGTTTAAGTGCTAAGTTGGTCTAGTGGGGATTTCATGATAAGTATCACTGACAGATGACAGGAATCAAGGGGTTTAAGATTTTGGTAATTTGGAGCATACACCTAAAGAGTTTTAATGGATGAGCCGTTGAAAAATAAAGGGTACTTTAAAGGAAATCTTAATTAAGAGATTTTGAACGTTTTGCTAATAACATGGGGTTGAAAAGTGATTTGAAAAATAACTGTGTAAAGAGCTGATTGAATGTAATGAATGGATAATTACATAGTTTTGATGAAAAGTTTTTCAACATTAAAAAATTTAGATCATAAATGATTGAGGATGTATATCAAGTGCAAATTAAATTTGGAAATGATAGCAGACCCTTCTTGTGTGCTGGTAAGAGAGGGTGAACACATTTTTCTGAAAACAGAACCAAAATGGGTTTACAAATGGCACATAACTGAACCTGAGTGGGCTAAACTATTTGTGAATTGGGGCAAAATAAAATGCAGTCTGATGAGACAGATTTTATGATGCCTGATGATTTACATTGCACATCACATATCGTAACAAAGAGGGATCAATTTTATGAAAACAAATGGTTTGAGGTAGAAAAAGACCTTTTTAAAGTTGATCAAATGTATTGGAATGAGAAAGTGTGTGCGGTTTCAGTGAGCTTGTCAGAAATGCAGCTTCCTCTCTATTTGATAGCAGGGGAATGTGTGACTGGAGGAAGGTCAATGACACGTTGAGATACAGTGAGAAATTGGGGGGTTTTAATTCTGACTGTGAGCATGAAATTGAAGTAAAGCGAATTGTAACCACAATTGACAAACACACACGTGAAAAAGACAAATATGATGTTGAAAATTGAGGCAATTTTGGGTATTGAACCAGTGTTTGAATCACTGTTGAAAGAAGGCATTATTGTGCCATGTGACACCTGACCGGTGCGAACTCCTATCTTTCTTGGGGAAAAGATTAGGGACACAGGTCAGCCAACTGAATGGCGGTTTGTACAAGACTTGCAGGCAGTTAATTCGGCGGTGGCAGCAGCTGAGCAGGCCGTGATGGCCTCTAGAGAATTTGTGGGGTACTCTGGCATAACACTAATGGTTCCACATTCAGTGACTTTGATACTGCAAGAACAGAAGACATACCATTTATCAGCAACACGATGGTTGAGGTATCACACGATTATGCTTGACATGCCAAACATCACCGTGAAACGTTGCACAGTGCTGAACCCCGCCACACTCCTGCCAACGGAGGAGGATGGCGAGGAGCACCACTGATGCATAACAGCGCTTGAACAGGTGTGTACCCCGAGTCCTGACCTTTTGGACACACCTCTCGAAAATTGTGACAATGTCCTCTTTGTGGATGGCTCTGCTTACAGAGATGCACAAACAGGTTTAAGCAAAGTGGGTTACGAGGTAACAACCGACTTTGACCCTTTGCGTTCGGGCAGCTTGCCACACAATTATTCGCCTCAAGCGGCAGAGCTTGTCGCTCTGATTGAAGCGTGCAAATTAATGGAAGAGAAATGTGTAACGATTGACACAGATTCGCGTTATACGTTTGGGGTAGCGCATGATTTTGGGGCGTTGTGGAAACTGGAAATTTCTGAAATCTGATGGACGTCCAATTCTGAATGCTTCTCTTGTCTCTTCTCTTCTAGACGCTATCCTATTGCCAAAACAACTTGCTATCTGTAAATGCGCAGTGCATACTAACAACCAAGATTTTATCTCAACAGGCAATGTGAGAGCAGACGCCGCGAAGGCCGCGGCGGCAACGAAGCCAAAAGAACCAGAGTGTCTTTTGGTATCTGAAATAAACACAAATGCTTTGTCCTCTTTACAGAGAATGCAGATTTTCCGCACGACAGCGGAAAAACAACTGTGATGATGTGTGGTTGAGTGAAGATGGCAAGCCTTGTTTACCTCGAAATTTCTTTCATCATTAAGTGGCTACATGGGAAAGACCATGCAGCCAAAGGGGGGATGATATTGCAAATGAAAGACATGTGGTTCACAAAGGGGTTTACAACGTACGCTGCAAATTTTTGTAACAGATGCGTGATTTGTAACGCATACAATGTGGCAAGGGGAGTAAAAATGCCTTTGGCATCACACCCACCGGTAGAAGAGCCATTCGAGTACCTCATTATGGATTTCATTGAGTTGAGTCCATGTGATGGTAAGAAATACTGCCTGGTGATGGTTGACATGTGGTCAAAATGGGTAGAGGTATTCCCAACATTTAAACAAGACGCAGCAGCAGTGGCAAAGGCCTTGCTGACTGAAATCATTCCCAGGTGGGAAATAAAAAAAAAGATCAGTTCAGATAACGGAACACATTTCGTGAATGAGGAAATCAAACAAGTGGGTCAGTTTTTAGGAATAGACATGAGAACACACTGCAGTTACTATTCGGCCTAAGGAGGAGCCGTAGAGCGAGAAAGCGCAAAAATAAAGAACAAATTGGCAAAATGCTGTGAGGACACTGGACTCACATGGGTAAAGGCCCTACCAATTGTGTTAATGTACATGATAATGAGAAAAAGACCCAAAGCAAATTTAAGTCAGTTTGAAATAGTCTTTGGAGAACCACTTTTTATGGGCATGAAAGGGGGTAAACAACAGCTTCCATCCACAGATCTGTGTGAGAGTGTGTTTGTTGAACTATTGAAAGGAAATGTGTTGTGTCTGTGTCTGTGTTATCTAACATCTGTTTGCAGGTAAAGGCGACTCAGGGAAAGCCAGCAGAAATTCCTCTATACAATATCGAACTGGGTGATTTTGTGGTGATTCGACCCTGAGGAGGAGCTGGAAGGTGAAAAGGTGGCTAGGACCTTTCGTGGTGCTGTTGACGACACACAGCGCCGTCAAGGTCGCATAGAGAGCGGCATGGGTACATGCAAGCCATTGCAGAAAGGTCCCAGCGGTGACCGAGGAGGAGGAGCCGAGAGGAGAGCAACAGGAAGCACATGTCGGTGCTGGCAGAGGTCAAACATAAACATCACCTGCCATGATCGATAGAGGAGCAGGAACATCTGCCAAGAGTGGTATTGAGAGAGCCAACATTCAAGTTAGAGCCTATTGAAAGATATCAAACTTCTGTATCTGTGAAAAGTCGAAACCAGAGACAATTTCAAGAACTAGTGATAAGAGATCGGAGCATCCTTGGTGTGTGCTCAAAAGTAGCCCACACATTCCAAACGGGAACAGCAGTGACTATAAACTAAAGGAATGGGTTGGCGTGGACTGTACTAGCAATAGCTAACAGCACTAAATATGTTTCAACAATGGTGAATGAGGAAGTGAATTAGTTTAGATATGTGAACAGCAAAAAAGTGGGAGTTTGAAAAATGTTGGGACTGTCATGTTGTTTTCACATTCCAGATTACAGCAGCAATGTAACAAGCATCATTGATCACATGAGAATGGCAGTGAAGGAACCTGTGGAAGCTGATGACACATGGTTTGGGTGGATAGCAAGCCAAGAGGGATGCTAGGATACACTGTATTGCCAATCATGGCTGTAATTGTTTGATATTGATATGTTTACTATGTGTTTTTCAATATGTAGTAGGACTGGTAAGAAGACCGGTGACATCAATAGTATCACCTCAAATGGCTAAAGTGACGGTAAATGATGAATATGAAAAGGGATGGACGAATTTTATGATATGACTGACGATTTAGATAGGCCTAATGACGAGAACCCTAAGGATTAGGGAATTACTTGGATTAATTGTTTCTTCTGACTTTAGACTATACTATGCTTGCTATGAAAATAGAGACTATATCTCGCAAAAACAGCCTTTTGCATATTTTCTAACTTCCTTCACAAATTCGAGAGGGTGACCACTTATGAGAAAATCAGAGATGAAGGGTATAAGTGTGATGTGACTGGAATTTGCTTGAATTATTGATTGTATTTTATTTCAATTTTTATATGTTATTGTAATTTTTATTGTCGTTTTATTATCATGTTTAATCTTTAGTTTTGAATTAGGTTGATTTTAGTTAAATAACATTTAATCTTTAACTTTTAAGTTTAATACTAGTTTGATTTTAAATACAATTTAATCTTTAACTTTTTTAGTTTAATTCATTTAATCAGTATTAATTTAATAATGTAAGAGCATTTGCTCAAGTCTGATTTTATTTCTACATTTATAAAATTTAGCATTAATCTTTAAGTTTAGATTTGGTTTGATTTTTAACATTTAACTTTTAAAGTGTTTACCATGATTTACATTTTTTTCTTTGTTTATCAACATGTGATAAAAAGGGGGGAGTGTCGTGGCAAAATGCAAATCTTGGTATAGCCATATGTTTACCTTCCCATGGTGTGAGATATGCAGTACATGACATACGTGTACTATGAGCTATACATGGGCTACGTGGCATCCTGACTTAAACAACGGCCTGTATGGAAATGTACTGAGAGGGGAGGATGCTGCCAACAGTATAAGAGATTGTGATTTCTGTTATGACTTCAGTGTACGCTTGGTGTGGCCTTGTGGTTGCATCAACCGTGCCTCTTTCTTGCAAGAAACTTTTTTATTAAATAAACCTTTATAATTATAATTGGCTAATGTTTGTCTCTTATTCAGTGAAGCGATGGAGTTAATTATTTTGCCATTACACATTTAACATTGTTTACTCTTTGATGGTTAAAATGAAAGGATTCACAAATGTGCAGAACTCAGACAATTAGCTTGCATTGAAGAAAAAAATAACTGTTGTTTTGAGAGGCATTCTGGCAAACTTAAAACACTTCACTGGCACTCACACAAATACGAATGAGAGTGTTTGAAAGGCTTCGTACAGGTTACGTACGGCTTTCTTCATGCATATTTTTAAATCTCTGTTTCCATAAGCAAATAATAACTCAGTTAATTAGGTGCATACACATAATAACATGCTCATTACTTGATAATTAATTATACTTATATAGTTGGAACGGCACAACATTGCTCAGTTTGGTTTGGTTTGCTTTTCCACTGCTGAAGTACTGCTTCAAGTAGGTGTGATTCCGTTGTAGACTAAATGTGCGGCCTCTACTGCTGCGACACCATCGGAAACGTGACACAAAACAAATGCACCCAACAATGGCAATATCAGCTATACCGCCTCTATTGTATTGTGAACCCCTTGCCTGTCACCCCCCGATTTGGCAAATGGAGCATTTAGACATACTCATAGTATAAAGACAGCTGCTCTTAAGTTATTCTGAATATACACATAACCAATATATAGTTAGAAAGCCAAGACTTGAGATTTTACAGCTGAATACTCAGAATTACTCAGAAAGTTATTAATGTAGCGATATACAGGTCCTTCTAAAAAATTAGCATATTGTGATAAAAGTTCATTATTTTCCATAATGTAATGATAAAAATTAAACGTTCATATATTTTAGATTCATTGCACACCAACTGAAATATTTCAGGTCTTTTATTGTTTTAATACTGATGATTTTGGCATACAGCTCATGAATAACGGAACACATTTCGAAACCCAAAATTCCTATCTCAAAAAAATTAGCATATCATGAAAAGTTTCTCTAAATGAGCTATTAACCTAATCATCTGAATCAACTAATTCACTCTAAACACCTGCAAATGATTCCTGAGGCTTTTACAAACTCCCAGCCTGGTTCATTACTCAAAACCGCAATCATGGGTAAGACTGCCGACCTGACTGCTGTCCAGAAGGCCATCATTGACACCCTCAAGCGAGAGGGTAAGACACAGAAAGAAATTTCTGAACGAATAGGCTGTTCCCAGAGTGCTGTATCATGGCACCTCAGTGGGAAGTCTGTGGGAAGGAAAAAGTGTGGCAAAAAACGCTGCACAACAAGAAGAGGTTACCGGACCCTGAGGAAAATTGTGGAGAAGGACCGGTTCCAGACCTTGGGCGACCTGCGGAAGCAGTGGACTGAGTCTGGAGTAGAAACATCCAGAGCCACAGGCGTGTGCAGGAAAGGGGCCACAGGTGCCGCATTCCCCAGGTCAAGCCACTTTTGGGCTTCAGAGAAGCAGCACTGGACTGTTGCTCAGTGGTCCAAAGTACTTTTTCGGATGAAAGCAAATTTTGCATGTCATTCGGAAATCAAGGTGCCAGAGTCTGGAGGAAGACTGGGGAGAAGGAAATGCCAAAATGCTTGAAATCCAGTGTCAAGTACCCACAGTCAGTGATGGTCTGGGGTGCCATGTCAGCTGCTGGTGTTGGTCCACTGTGTTTTATCAAGGGCAGGGTCAATGCAGCTAGCTATCAGGAGATTTCGGAGCACTTCATGCTTCCATCTGCTGAAAAGCTTTATGGAGATGAAGATTTCATTTTTCAGCACAACCTGGCACCTGCTCACAGTGCCAAAACCACTGGTAAATGGTTTACTGACCATGGTATTAATGTGCTCAATTGGCCTGCCTACTCTCCTGACCTGAACCCCATAGAGAATCTGTGGGATACTGTGAAGAGAAAGTTGAGAGACACAAGACCCAAAACTCTGGATGAGCTTAAGGCCACTGTCGAAGCATCCTGGGCCTCCAGAACACCTCAGCAGTGCCACAGGCTGATCGCCTCCATGCCACGCCGCTTTGAAGCAGTCATTTCTGCAAAAGGATTCCCGACCAAGTATTGAGTGCATAACTGAACATAATTATTTGAAGGTTGACTTTTTTTGTATTAAAAACACTTTTCTTTTAATGGTTGGATGAAATATGCTAATTTTTTGAGATTTTGGGAATTTGGGGTTTTCATGAGCTGTATGCCAAAATCATCAGTATTAAAACAATAAAAGATCTGAAATATTTCAGTTGGTGTGCAATGAATCTAAAATATATGAAAGTTAAATTTTTATCATTACATTATGGAAAATAATGAACTTTTATCACAATATGCTAATTTTTTTAGAAGGACCTATATAGGCTAAAACATAAAAATAAAAAATGTAAATATTTAAAATATTGTTTTCATGTATAAAAATATTATGTGAATGTAGTATAACGACTTATAACTACAACTACACTCTAAAAAACATTGGGTTGTTTTAACCCAATGTTGGGTCAAATATGGACTAACCCAGCAATTGGGTTGTTTTAATCCTGCGGTTGGGTTAAATATTTGCTTAAGACAACCCAATTGCTGGGTTAGTCCATATCTGACCCAACATTAGGTTGTTTTTTACCCAGAATTTTTTTGAGTGTAAAGTGTGGTCATGCTTTATTTAAAATCTGAGGCTGTTATGTCCAAAACTATGAATTGTATTAAACATTTTCTAAGACCATGTTTGGATTTTTTTTTAGAGATGCTTTTATCAAATAAGTTGGTTGGCCTGCAGACACTTTTGCAGTCTTGTGTCTAATGTCTGGCAAGGAGAACAGCTCAATTAATGCTACAAAGTGCTCAATCGACGATTGTTTCACACCTTTGAATGTATGAGACGTAATCCTCATTATTCTTTTGTTATGAATCTTTTGTTTTATTAACAGCAATTATTCAAAACCATGTGTTAGTGTACAACATGTATGCCTGCCTAAATGGCTCATTAACAGTGCAGTATTTCATTTAGTAGTCGACATTATCTAAAGTCTTTCTAAAAGAAGAAAAAAAAAACTAAACTAAAAGCACATTATGTGAATTATTGTAAAAAAAAATAAAAAAAAATAGACAAAGCTCCTGGTCCAAGAGGTGCACTAGAGCTTTGGTTAGCATCAAGTTACACAACACAATTTAAAAAAATTAAATTACACCTTCACTCTATATTTCACTTTAGACTACCATCGAATGTTTTTATAAGTGTCCTGTCGTGATATAATGGGGATTCCATTCATATGATGATGTTAAAACATGTTATATTTATCATTTTATATGGAGCAAATCGCTACACCTGTTAGCAGTCATAATGTAAACATCCATTATTCATATAAAAATAGCCAAAATCACATGAAAAATCACACAAAAACCTTATTCCATAGTTATTGTGTGTTTATTAGCTTCTTAGTTCACACGTAGAAATGTAGAATAGGCTCGTTCTTCACAGAGCCAGAATGAGGAAGTGTCCACACAGGAGGTGCGCGTCATGCGGAGGGCAGTGTTGACATAGATATGTATACCTAGATACCTCATTTGAATGCTCCAGGCAGGCACATTGACGAGCCGCCATTTTAGAACGGTCAACACACATCAACACTTCAGATGCTGTCAATCATCACTCGATTAAAAAAAAAAAAAAAAAAGAACACTGCGCCTGTGCAGCCACTGTGAAACTCTGGCGCGATTTAACTTCCCGAAGAAACGTTTCTCAGGTGAGACGTTTGTGTTAGTTCAGCAATTATAATGTTTGGATCAACACAAAAACACGTAACATTTGTTAGTAACAGGCTTCATAGTTCGAATTTCAACAGTAGCCTATTCAAGAACTGGAAAATGTATGGAAACAAACATTGACCCTTGTAAAGTGTTTAAATCAATCTAAATGTAAGAGTATTTAAAGAAGAGAAACTGACTTATTTCTGCTGTTCTACAAGCCCTTCTGTCAGCGGGTCTGTTGTCTATTTTTGCCACGATTCTCACGCTGCATTAAAGCCACGGTGCATAGTTCTTATAAACATGAAAGATAACCGATTTCACCATAAAATCATGTAGTGCAGTGTTCCGTGTGTTTCACAATCACCTCATCCAGCACTGTGAAATAAATAATAAAATACATGAAAACAAATCACTGCCAGAAGATTTTGCCCAAACTTCCAAGGCCTGTTTAAATGATTAAACTAAGTGTATCTTAACTTTGTTACATTTTATCAAGTGAACAACTTATATACAGCATATTGTGTTTGGGTATGGGGCATTTGCAGCAGATATATGCTGCCCGTCATGAATCAAAGTAGCGTAGAAATCTAGACGCACCCCAGCGGCAGCAAATTTAATTTGCCCGCAAGTGTCTAGGCACTCTCAATACCCATCTGAGCTGTATTCCTCAGAATCTGGACGGCCCAATCACATCGTGTATAGAGTCGGCGGGCGGGGCCATAATGACGACGGCTGAGTTGCGTTTGCGTGCTTCTAGTAAACATAGAAACTGGCAAACGGCGGCGGACTTTCGAATCAGCTCTGATCGCGACTCTGGAAGACTTGGAGTTAAGCTTTTCTCTGAGAAAAGAACAAAGAACGGCACTGAAGTCATTCTTAAAAAGGGAAGATGTGTTCGGAGTTTTGCCCGACCGGATACGGCGAATGTTTTATCAGTCAGCGAGCTCTGCTTCACCTTCGTTGCTCTGGTTGGTGTAGCGCTATCCTATCGCGTGCAGAGAGAGTTTGAAAGACAACCGTTTATCCCGCCCCTCGGATTGAACCCTGTCAATGGTGAGTTTCCAGACCAAACATCTTGATGTGGGTCTGGCTTGTCAGGCTAGAATCAAAGCACATCTCGGGGGAGAACACCGGCAAATGTGACAGAATGGACGATATTATAGTCTGTGTAATACACGTTTCAGGTGCGAGTGATCAGCGAGGCAAGCGCTGCCAGAATGCCCAACGGACGAGTGTCGGGCACGCGCGGCTCCCGCTCCATATGCACTGCTTCTACCCTGTCAACCATAGCTTGCGCGTGCAGTGTGACATTTGAATGGTCACAATGCACGTTCGCAACCGGCTTTGACCGTTCTAAAATGGGGGACGGCTAACGTATAGCGGCCCATAGAAACAGTCGCTAATGAGGTATCTACGTATACATATCTGTGAGTGTTGAGCAGTAAGATGACTGACAGCTCATTGAGCAAATGAACGCCTGATGAGTCATAGCTGATGCATATCATTAAGAGGAGACACGGGGAGCTATGTGCATGTCTCAATTCTTTCAGATCGCATAATTCAGTGAGAAATGAATAGAAAAGGTATTCTGTAAGACGAAATATTTTGCAAACGTGATTATATATTTCTCCAAATATGAGCACTTTTGAACTAACAGCTAAACTGAAAGCTGTTCTTTGCAAGCTGTTTGAACACAGCTGAGTCAGTGCAGACGAGAGAGAATGAATGTGCATGTGATATTCCACTCAAAATATCGTTCATAACAGATCGATTATAAAGCACTCCTGACATAAATGAATGTCTGTTTAAGGTCTCAGTCGCTATATAACTCACAAAAGAATATAATGAACTTGGCTGCCAATATTATGTTTTAAAATGTGTATTCTGTGTATTTCAGAGCCTTCATGTTTTAAAAGTCGCAGCCACAGACCATCTGTTTGGATATTTAGAAGAAACGTTTGCCTACTTGTGCAGCAAAGTGCGTCCAGCCATGGAAAGACAGGACACAGACTTCCGTGTTTGAGTACCTCTAAAGAAGAGAGTAGCCATCGCACTATGGAAGCTTACAACAGGTTCTGAGTACAGAAGAGTTCGACATCTTTTTGGAGCAAGCATAACAACTGTTTGTCGATGTGTTCAGGAGTTCTGTGCAGCAGCAGAGACTTTGTTGGTAGCAGAATAAATTTGTTTTCCAGATCAGGAGAATTTTTAAGAAATGGCTGCCTACATTGAGAACACATTTGGGGGTTCCAACAATGTATGGGTGCTATTGATGGACACATACTGTCCGTCAATAACACTACAGGACTATCACTGTGACTATTTTAACCGTAAATGGCGGCACTCCATCATCCATCAAGGTGTTGTGGATGGAAAGGGACTTTTCTGGAATGTTTTTACAGGACTGCCTGGAAGCCTGCATTATTCTCGGATATAGAGGGCACACTGTGGGAGTTGGCAAGTAGTGGAAACCACAACCAGCTTATACTAGAAACATTGGTGGGGTGTTTGTTGGCTACTAAAAAATGTTTTCACTCCGGGTCACCCCATCCATCTCTCCCTGATTCAGCCTTTTTTTTTTCTTTCAAGAAAGTCGTGCGAAAGATACTGCCGTGGCCGTTACTGCTAGCGGGTTTGGTGTTGCAAATCCAATGACACTTGCAGTGACGATTCTGTCTGACCAATCAGTGATCTGTAGTGTTTACATGTCACATTTTAGTATCGGTACCGAGCAGAGGTGGAAAGTAACGAATTACATTTACTCGTGTTACTGTAATTGAGTAGTTTTTCTGTGTAATTCTACTTTTTTAAGTAGTTTTAAAAATCTGTAATTTTACTTTTACTTAAGTACATTGTGATCGGTGCTGTCATCCTTATTCGACGACGCTTTGAAGTCAACGTTATAGGGAGCGAGGATATATAATTTCACTTGATTCAATTCCTCCGCCCTCACGTCTTTTCCTTGCATCCTGAAGGGGTGGAGCTAAGGCGCGAGGAAAGTAAACGAGGATGCACAGATAAGAATTGGGAAGCACCCCATATTTTGTGGATAGGATACCGCTACGGGCACTGGGCATGCGCACATCAATATTGTGTCATTTAATTACTGTGCTTGCATTATTGTAAGGGTATGTTTAGTGTTGGGGTAGGTGTAGGCGTTACTAAAACACAATCTGGTAAGTTATTTATTGTGCGATTTTGTCTCACCTCCTACCATTGCTGTACCACTTTTGTTGGAGCTTTGTTGTAGGACCCCTACCATTGTAAAAGCGCTATATAAATAAAGTTGACTTGACTTGATGAATCATCATTCAAAATACATCTCTCACATGTCAGAAGAACTTTCTACTATACTAACGGTAATCGTTTTGGGCCTTAAACCCTTTGTTCTTAAGAAAAAAAAGATTTCAGGACAACAAGATTTCCCAGGTAATTTGACATTTTGTTTAAAGGGGGGTGAAATGCTGTTTCATGCATACTGAGCTTTTTACACTGTTAAAGACTTGGATTCCCATCCTAAACATAGACAAAGTTTCAAAAACTAATGTTGGTTGTTTGATGGAGTATTTCTGTGTCAAAAATACTCCTTCCGGTTTCTCACAAGTTTCGGAGAGTTTTTTTCGAGTATGGCTCGGCTTGATGTCGACAGAGTGGAAGGTCCTTGTATGGGCCGTACGGGCTCTTCTCCCGGTAGGGTGCGCGCGTGTGTGACTAGAGCGAGAGAGGAAATGCACGCCCCATCAACAATGCTCTCAGCTGAGAGATCCACTCGTCCGTGAACACTTATGTCGTTATACTCCACTTTATTCCTATGGGTGACTTCAACGCTTCAGCACAGCATTCCGGGAAGGCAGCGCTGCATTTGAACCGGTTTGAACGCAGAAATGACTGGAAGCTTCACAACATCGCGGATCTCTGAAACTGAGTGTTTCACCCTCCCTTTAATATGTTTTCCAGGAAATCTGGGAACCCGGATTACTCAAAAAACTGCAACGCACCTGCTTTAGTTTTTCATCCTGTTTGGGTTGGCTGACTTTTTCCAGTCTGCCTGGAACCAAAGGTTTCAAGCCACCACTTTTTTGCAAGCAAACACTTTTGAGGTTGACATCATATGACATAAAATGATAATAACCAATGTTTGTTTTCAGCGCTGGTCCTAGACTTCTGGCATCCTAAGCAAAGCATCGTCATGGGGCCCCTGTCCCCAAAATCCCCAAAATGACTCCCAACCCCTTAATCTACTCTTTTATTACCATTAATTGACAGAGAGAGCAGCTGCTTTATTAGGCTGCTGTCACTTTAAGACCAAATGCACAGTCCTTATACACAAGAATTCGATTACTTTCCCAGCTGTTACTTTTCACTGAAGACATTACTGAACACCCAAGGTGGACATTTTGACACATTTTCGCTTGTATTTGCCGTTTATGTGCATGGCTCAAGCCATAGCCTCTACTTGTCCTGTTGCCTGTTGAACAACGTCACTTCCACAGCTCAATACGTTCATGTGACGTTACATGATTCGAGTGATTTGTATGCTACATATGGTGACAGCGCCTCTTAAAAGAAAGGAACGGAAAGCGGCATCGTGTTTTGATAATCGTGGTCATCATTTTTGAGAGCAAGGGGGCCCCCTAGTGGTTCAGGGACCCTACGCTACTTGCGTACTTTGCGTAGCCTGGATGCCAGCTGAACTTAGCCCCGCCCACAAAAGTTTTAGGTCGGGCAATTCGGTCTGGCCTTGCTCCATAGAGGAGTAATTATCCCCAAACAGAAACTGTTCGGACCAATGAAATCATCAGGGCGGGCTTTAGACGATGATGGACAGATGATCAACAGTAATGTAATCATCAAGTCATCAAAGGGGCTTGGATTATATTTTTTCGAATCCTAAACAGAGAGCTTGTTTGTATCTGCATTCACCTTCACTATTTCTCTCAGAAATGATGATCATGTTAGGTAAGTACTCTGTGTATCATTAAATTATTTTATTTTTTTACAACACGGCAAAGATCGTGCATTCCAGCCTGATTGCAGCGCACGTGCAGACAGGGTTGCTGAGTTTTTACAACAAAACCCGCCAACTACTAGCCCTGAACAATAGCTTCTCAGGGGTTTCTCCGGGGGAAAAATGGCGTTCGGGGGGTAAAGTGTGTTATTTTGGCACGGTTGCCTGCTAAAATTCGCACTCATGGGTCTATAAATCACATAATAGTCGTTTCAACCCACGGACATAGAAAACAACCCGCGGGGAAAAAACGCGGACTTGGCAACACAGTGCAGTTGAGCTCTGTTGACATTTGACAATGCGTCGCTTGCTGCTCTGATTGGTTGTAGGTCTATCCAATTGATGTCTTTCCTGGTTCGGTTGAAACATGCCCCATAATCACAGCCCAATGGAGCAGTTTCAGACTCAGATTCTGACTAGAATTGAGTAAGACCACGTCAGGCTATACTTTACGTGGAGGGAGGACTGACACGGCTTGCTCTTTTTAAAAGGACAGAAACCCCATTCAGTATTGTCTGGGCATGTTTGTAACTATGTTCACACAATGCTTAGACACTTTTCGTACCTCTCAGGGTGCAGTTGTGATAGCGGGCGTCCCCCATGTATCCACGTGCGCAGATCTCACAGTGTGCTCCCGCTGTGTGGTTGATGCAGCGGTGGCAGTGGCCAGTCTCGGGGTGGCATATTTGTGGCGTGGAGCGAGGGTCCGCGTTCCCATTGCAGTCGCAGGGCACGCACGCGCCTGCCGATTTAAATAAACCATCTGCACACGCGTCACATGTCATTCCGGAGAAGCCAAGCTTACATTCGTCACAGACAGGTCGTCCGCTGGAATCTGTAAATGAGATTGAACAGACGTGATCAACAACTAAGAGATTAAATAAGGCATTTGTAGGATTGTTTTTTTTTGGGGGGGAAGAATTACAGCAAAGTTTCCTTCCTAATGCTGGACTCATTTTGATGTACAGTGGGCCCTTAAAGGGTTAGTTCACCCAGAAATGAAAATTCTCTGTTAATTACTCACCCTAATGTCGTTCGACACCCGTAAGACCTCCGTTCATCTTCGGAAACACAAATGAAGATATTTGTGTTGAAAAACGATAGCTCAGCAAGGCCATTGACACCAATGTTTGGATCGCGTGTCAAACCGCCAAACTGCTGAAATCGCGTGACACTTACCAAATTATGAATCGATACGCTGATTTATAGCATTCAAAACTTATCGGCCCATAACTATATAAGTCGTTTAGTATTTTTTTGCACACAAAAACTATTCTCGTTGCTTCATAAAATTATTGTAGAGTCACTGTAGTGAGATGGAATTGTTTATCGACGTCTTTAGTGCCTTTTATGGGTCTTGAGAGAGGAAAGGACATTGGTGTCAATGAAGGCCTTTCTGAGCCATCGGATTTCAACAAAAATATCATAATTTGTGTTCCGAAGATGAACGGAGGGCTTACGGGTGTCAAACGACATGTTGGTGAGTAATTAATGAGAGAATTTTTATTTTTGGGTGAACTAACCCTTTAAAGTATTTGGGCAGTTGTGCCACACTTAAAAAGGTATAAATGTCTTCTGGCCACTTTCTTGTGTCACTGCTATATCAAACTATGTTTTATTTTATATTTTAAGACACCTGTGTGAAGTTGATGGGAAGGGAAGTTTGTTTGTTTGTTTTGTTTTGTTTTGTTTTGTTTTAGTCATGTTCTTTTATTTTGTTATCATATTTTTTTCATGTCATATTTATTAACAAAAATGCAGTTAACAAAAATAACATTTTAGGGAACAATTTTAGGTATACAATGTTTCAGCTGTAACTGTAACTATTATTAGTATTGTTAATCTTGTTGTATTTTTTTAAATATTTGTTCAACAGAACTGTTTTAATTATTGTCACATATATGTTGTTGATGAAATTGTAAAAAAAACAAAAAAAAAACAAAAAAAACATAGACATAGACATATGGCCCTGAAAAGTAAAGATAGTTCTTAGAAAAGCCTGTCTTGATTGTCTTGATTATTATTATTAACGAGAATCCTCTTTTATTATTATTATTATTATTATTATTATTATTATTATTATTATTATTATTATTATTATTATTATTATTATTCAAGCATTGGAATCAAACAATAAGGGTAATTTGAGTGTAAAATACTTTTGGGGGCCACTTATAGTTCCAAATCCAATCACAAGGTGGTGCCACAGCACCAGATTTAAAGTCTGAAATCATAATACACAGAAATACAGGATATAAAAATGAAGAGTTATTGAGAATATATTTAAATCTGGTGCTGTGGCACCACCTTGTGATTGGATTTGGAACTATAAGCGGCCCCCAAAAGTTCCAAATCCAATCACAAGGTGGTGCCACAGCACCAGATTTAAAGTCTGAAATCATAATACACAGAAATACAGGATATAAAAATGAAGAGTTATTGAGAATATATTTAAATGTACTATTTTAATCTAAACTTTGTAAGTGGAATATGGAGGAGCCAAGATTATAACTTCCTTAGAGTGTCACACACACACACACACACACACACACACACACACACACACACACACACACACACACACACACACACACACACACACACACACACACAGGTTTGCTATACAAACTGTATATTCTATCCCCTAAACCTACCCATCACACAAAACGTTCTGCATTTTTACATTTAAAAAAAATGTATAATTTTTTTTTTTTTACTCATTTTGTATGAGCTCATGGTGACCTCATTTTTTAAGTCCCCACAGTTACATGAGTCCCTATGAGTCAGTGTGCGTTCAGGCTGAAGTCCCCAGTGGAATAGAAAAACATGAAAACACACACAAATGCATGCACACACACACACACACACACACACACACACACACACACACACACACACACACACACACACACAGTCACACACAGTCACGTTAGGTTTTTGTGAATTGTGGGGACTTCCAATAGATGTAATGGATTTTACATGGTACAAACTGTACATTCTATCCCCCTATACTGCCCCTGCCCTTAAACCTACCCATCAAAGGAAACATGCAGCATTTTTACATTTGTAAAAAAAAAACATACTAAAAAACATAATTTAATATGTTTATAAATCCATTTACATTGTGGGGACTGCTGACTGGTCCCCACAATGTAGGTGATCTCAGGTTTATATTACATTGTGGGGACACAATGTGATATAAACAAGTACACACTACACACACACACACATCCCCTAAACCTATCCCTAAATACAACCCTCATAAAAAAAAAAAACTCAGCATTTTTCCATTTATAAAAAAAAAAAAAAACATTTCTTAATTTTTCAAATTCCATTTTTTTAGAAGGATATATAAGCCATTTTCCTCATGGGGACCAGAAAATGTCCCCACAAGGTCAAGAATTACCCGTATTACTATATTTTTGGTCCCCACAACGTAGGGTTTACATGGACCCCCTACACACACACCTTAGCTGGTGTCGGCTCTGAAATATTTATGATAGGAAAGAAAAAACACACTTAGAGGATGTGTGAACGACTGCGCTGGATTAACATCCTGACCCGCCTGGCACTCACACTCACTGTCTGACCTACAACAGCCTGCTACCAGGTTTCGTATCAATAAAACGATGTTCTGAATAAATGTCAAATCTTCCACGCAGGCGTGCAGTAATGCAAGCTTCTGCGCTGTTTCATGACACCACTGATCTGTTTTCTCAATGGCCGCTGTTGCCAGGTCAACCCCCTCACTGAACCAGATCTCTTCCCGCACCCCCGGCCCGACTGGCCTTACTGCCACAGTCTGCAACAAACACAAATCTGTCACGGGCAAATCAGAGAGACGCAGACGCAGACACACTGCTGGGCTGTGACAGACGGAAGTGGCCAGAAGGCGGAGGAATTCGTTTCGGCACTCCTCCCATTCCTGCGATGAGAACTCCTCGGCCGTGCCTGTGCCAGGTTCAGCTACAGACAGTGTGATAATGCACACATGAGGGTTTACCACCTTTAACGTCACCGGGGAAACTAACCACACACATGGCTGTTCACTATATTTGTGTACACTATATACACTATATACTATATACACTATATTTCACTGTTCACTATATTTGTGGAAACTCTCCATACACTGTAAAAAAAAATATGTGTTGGTTTAACCTGGTTGCCTTAAAATTTTGAGTTTATTGTTGATACAATGAAGGAAATTTGTTTAATAAATAGAAACTCAAAATATTATTGTATCTGAAACACATAAAACATTTTTTATAAATCATGAAAATAGCGTCAGCAGAAATAAAACACATACAATTACCCAATATGCTTACAAAATCTTTTAATAATATTTTAATAAAAGTTGTCGAATCTCAAAAAAAAAAAAAAAAAATCATTGTATTAACTCAAAATTTTAAGGCAACAAGGTAACTTTTTTTCTAAATAATTTTTTACAGTGTAGACGTAATGGTTTTTATACCTAAATAGAGCCATCACACAAAACTTTCTGCATGATTTATAAGCTTGTTTCCTCCGGTGACACGAGTCCCCATGAGTCGGAGTGCATTCAGGTTGAAGTCCCCACCGTGGTAGAAAAACATAAACACACATACACACACATTTGTTTTTCTGACAAATGGGGACATTCCATAGGTGTAATGGTTTTACCGTACAAACCGTATTTTCTCTCCCCTTACACTGCCCCTGCCCCTAAACCTACCCATCACAGGAAACATTCTGCATTTTTACTTTCTAAAAAACACTCATCCTGTATGATTTGTAAGCATTTTGAAAAGTGGGGACATGGCCAATGTCCTCATATTTCACCCTCTCTTGTAATACCTATGTCATACCCATGTCATTTCATTATACACATTTGTGTCCTCATATGAGGTAAACACCCACACACACACACACACACACACACACACACACACACACACACACACACACACACACACACACACACACACACACACACACACACACGCACACACAGGCACACACACACAGACTTTGGATAAAGACCACATGAAGTGGCTTGATATCAGTGAAGTATTTCCTGTTGAGACATTGGGACATGTCTGTTTGTCAGTGTGTCTATATCTAAATCTCATTTTCTAGAGATGGGTGTATCCATATGAAGTATCGAAAATTATCGATACTCAAATAAAAAATATCGATACTAATGTGTTTTGTTTTTCAAGTATAATTTAGTTTATTTAAAGATATTATTTTATGCATGTCAATACGAATAACCTGTTACTGAATAGTTGTGTAGTATAGGGCTGCTCATCTGAACCATGATCTGAACGCACGCAAATGCTGCAAGACAGAGCCAATCGATCACAGAGAGTGTGCTCACTGATTACACTGTATTGATTGTATGATAGTAAACAGAGCTGCGTTTTTAAAACTTTTATTATAAGAAAGAAACCATTGATGTTTTTAAAAATGCAGCCCGGAACAATACTCTTCAGAAGACTTATTTCACAAAAAAAACAAATAGAAATTAGCCTACATAGTGTCATTACACTTTTTAAATGTAATGTTAAAAGCTGACATTGATCATGTTCTATTCTGAAACTAATGTTAATATAAATAATGTCAGAATAAAAAGTTTGCATTTTATGGATGCAACATCCTGTCACTTATGAAAATGGAAATCATTTTTTTACTACAGTGACCATAGTTAAACTACTAAAATTGGATTGTATTATTTTGTATCAATGTATATTGTCATTTTAAGTTATTTTATTAAGTTATCTTATTCACAAATATTATAGTAATTATTTTATTAAAATAAAATGTGTACTATATCTCTCAGCTTTCTCAACTTTTCCGTGGACCCCCATGGCCCCCCTTGTGCCCCCTGGGGATCCATAAAACTCTCATTTTGATTTCATGGGGGTCTTTAAGCCTAATGCACCTAAATGTCACACCTTTTTCACATAAAAATCTTGTCTGATGCTACCTTTTTCATTTCATAAGTGACTGGTTAGATTTTTTCCATATTCAAAAAATAGCAAAGCCTCGAAAGCAGGTAGAAATATTTCGAGGTTAGTAGTAAATTGCAGAATTTGAAGCTACACATTTTCAGTCAACAGCACAGATCTTTAACCAATCCACAAAATTTGGAATTTGAAGGTGAAACGCCTTTATTCGTGGAAGGTGACGGGCGCAGATGTGTGCCTGTTGACACATTGATAATCACTGCTCTTCTGCTTCATCTCCCTCATTTTACACTCCCTTTCATTTTCCCTTTCTCTTCTTTACAAGATCATTCAACTCAAATTAATATTTCATGCCCACGTATTTATTTATTTGTTAAGTAGCCCTGTAATAAGTGGCTTAATGTACAGTCCAGCCATTATTATTAGTATTAATATAATGATTGGCAGACTGTACTTTATGCCCTACATATTTGACCTGTAAATATATAAACAATATTGAGAGTACACTTATATAAGAGTTCTGAACTTTCAGTGCCCTCTCTCTCTCTCTCTCTCTCTCTCTCTCTCTCTCTCTCTCTCTCTCTCTCTCTCTCTCTCTCTCTCTCTCTCTCTCTCTCTCTCTCTCTCTCTCTCTCTCTCTCTCTCTCTCTCTCTCTCTCTCTCTCTCTCTCTCTCTCTCTCTCTCTCTCTCTCTCTCTCTCTCTCTCTCTCTCTCTCTCTCTCTCTCTCTCTCTCTCTCTCTCGTTGACTTTCCTCCTCAGGCTCCACTGACCGTAAATGTAAAGTGACAACCCAAAGCCGCATCACCATGGCTGTTGCTGTGCAATTGCATCCAATGGAAGAGAAGCTGAGATGGAAACAAAGTCTTTGATTGGCTCCATTGGCACCATAACATTTTTCACTTGTAACCAAGAGTTAAAACAAGGTTGTGTATTAATTCATAAAGGAATGAACACCCGTTTACTGAACACTCAATCATCCGTCGTTAGGTCGCGTATGTATGATTTGAGCCCAATCAAACTGTAGGGATTGACCCTTAAAGGCAACATGATCTCTGAATTAACCCCACTTTTTTTTTTGACATACACTATTGGTCAAAATGTAAAATAATTAGGATTTTTAATGGTTTTAAAATAATTATCTTATGCTCACAAAGGATACATCTATTTGATAAATAAACATCTTCGGTGTCACATGATGCTTCAGAAATCATTCTAAAATGCTGATTTCTTATTATCAATGTTGAAAACAGTTGTGCAGTTGTGTTTAAAAAACAAATAATAATATTCAGCAAGGACACATTAAATTAATTTGAATAAATACATTTATAATGCACATTCTTATTTTTATTTTTTCAAATAAATGCTGTTCTTTTGAACATTCTATTCATCAAGGAATCATGAAAAACTATTTCCGCAAAAAATATTGTTAATATTGTTTTCGAATATTGTAATATTACTAAACCATTATTAATAATTGAGCGCCAAAAACAATTAATAATAATTGAAAACAAAATCAGAAAAAATTCTGTTTTGGCGTTACAGCAATAAACATTCAAATGGAAACCAGTTGAAATTGTAATAATATTAATAATAAATTACTGTATTTCTAAATTTATAAATTATAGATTATAATTAATCTAATAATTAATCTAATATAATTATATTATAAATTATAGATTTTATCTATAATGCACTTTTCATTCCGAAGAATCTCAACGTGCTACATGGGAAAATAAATAAAGAAATAATAAAAACAAGTACAAGTTTAGAATAATAAAAAGAATCATCACATAAATGCAGATTTCACGTAGTTTCAAAAACATTAAAAACTTTTGAACGGTCGTGTAAATGTCGAGATCAATCAGTGATATTCAATAGAAAATCAATCACAATCGAATTTTCTATGCCTTCTATTTTTCTGCCCTCCTAAATCATTTCCAGACACTTTTCAGGACATGATGTGCTGAAGCCAGAAGCTGCCCTAACCCTGTCAACATGTCACAGAGATGCGGACCCACCGAGATGGCAGCTGCCGCTGGAGGTCTCAGAGGAGCAGGGACAAGGCAGACAGGCGTCCGCGGACCCCTCGCCCAGACGCCGGTAAAAGTTGGGCAGACACTCCTCGCAGTTGTGGCCCTGAGTGTTGTCCTGACAGTCCAAACAGACACCTGAAACGCCAGGAGAATATACTGAACAGTTGAACATTAGCAATAGTATAGACAGAATATGACACTTCATGACTTTCTGAGAATCTTATGTAAACCATTATATAAGGTGAGAACAATGGCCCTTTAAGGGTCCTAAATTCACTGTAAACCACGGCTTCACAGGACTTATTGTTTTAATATTATATTATATAAACCAAAGTAGGATGCAGACTTATTAACAACATTTTAAAGAGCTGGATTCTCGTGCTAAACATGCCCAAAATTTTATTTTTTTCAAAATTGAAGGAGATTTCTTCTCCTTCAGTTTTTTTAGGGTATAGGCACTTCTCCCGGATGAGCGCGTGCACACATAAACCAGAGCGAGAGTAAGAGCGCGCCCGTGGGAGTGTGTGTGTGTGTGTGTGTGAGAGTGACTCTTTAACTCCGCCCACTGCACGCCTCCACGAGCTATGCCAAGAATTGGTACAGCGTATCTGTCTTATATAAATATGATAAAACTAAAGACTCTTCTGAGATATGAAGAATGCAGGTCTACTGGTACTCAATATTAACATGAGATCGGCAGAAATTGTGTGTTATGTTCCCTGGTTCGATTTTTTTTCATATTGTAGTTATTCAGAATATGAAATCTTGTGTAAGTGAGATTTTACCTATGTCATTTTGTTCACTTTTTTTATTCTTCGTTCTTTGTTTTAATGATATAAAAATACATCAGCTTTATCACATCTCAGGCTGCATGCTTACAGTTATCCAGTAAGTGGTGATTTGCATGTAAAATAAACAAAGACCAAAAAGGCTTTGTGTAATATGCGCACTGTTTCTCTGGCTCTGTGAGTTACTGCGTGTGTGTGTGGGGGGGTTTGTTTTTGTGACATATGAGGACACAAATGTGTATAATGACATGGGTATGACATATAGGTATTACAAGAGAGGGTGAAATATGAGGACATTGGCCATGTCCCCACTTTTCAAAATGCTTATAAATCATACAGGATGAGGTTTTTTTTAGAAATAAAATGCAAAATATTTCCTGTGATGGGTAGGTTTAGGGGCAGGGGCAGGGGCATTATAAGGGGATAGAAAATATGGTTTGTGCAGTATAAAAATTACGCCATTACGCCTATGGAATGTCCCCATTTGTCACAAAAACAAATGTGTGTGTGTGCGTGCGTGTGTGTGTGTGGTATTATGCTGTGGGGCGGGTGTGAGTCTGTGAACTGTAAGCAGTCTCAGAGATGCTGATTGGGTTTTATGACTGAGGAGGGCTGTAAATCTGACTATAGCTTTCCGCATCGGGGAAAGGTTACCAGCTACCATCTGCACACACACCGCAGAGAGAGAGAGAGAGAGAGAGAGAGAGAGAGAGAGAGAGAGAGAGAGAGAGAGAGAGAGAGAGAGAGACAGATGGGTTCCTAGACACATGCACTTGAACAAGCAGTTGACAAACATGTCTATGGCATCAGTAGATTGCGGCTCGGGTGCAATGATTTAAGACAAACACGCCTACACTTCTCAGATGTCAGCAGGTTTGCTTTACAAATTAACACACACACACACACACACCAGCATGAGTTTTATTTTGATAGGGTTTTTTGGTTCTGATTCAAATTGAGGTTAATTAAGCCTGGGTTGCCTAGGATACAGGGATGAAGAGAGAAAAGAGAGGGAAGTGTGGAGGATGTTGTGATGAATCGCTCTAGGTGAGTCAATCTCAAATCTGTAGATATTATTTTAAAGAAATAGTTCACCCAAAAAGAAAAATCGTTATATATTTCTCTTCATATCATTATAAAATACTGTAAAATTATCATAATATTCTTTATGAAATGAATATTAATTTTTTTAAAATATTAATAAATAAAAACAAATAAATATCCTATTCAAAATATATATCTGTGTAGTTCATCTGTTTTATAACTTAATTATTTTAAAAGATTAAATATTATATTATATTATATTAACAGATAATACTGAGTATAATGTGATTTAATAATGTTCATGAATCAAAACTTGTATTATAATATTTATTTATTTATTTATTTATTTATTTATTTATTTATTTATTTATTTATTTATTTATTTATTTATTTATTTATTTATTTATTTATTTATTTATTTATTTATTTTTATATTGAGAAGTCCCTGAAAGGCTGAGTCAAGAGTTTGTTTGTGATCTATAGGAAATGCACTAAATGCATAACAATAAGGAACAAAAAAGCAAATTAAAAGATTGGTTATTAGTTGTTACTGGCAATGATGCGTTTTGTGTGCTTATTAAAGAATCTTCTTTCCTTGTCTTGGAATTAACAGAATGGTTGTGAGTTAATATTGTTGATTGAATATCACTGAAATAGGACAATATAAATATGTGGCGACTGTCTTATTGATTATAGTAAATGTATTTACTGCTCAAATATGTATAAAAGGGGGTAGGCGTTAATAAGCTTAAGCCCCCCCCCCCCCCTTTATTTTAATTCTCTTAATCATTTGCACATGTATCCTTCTGTTGAAACTTGTTACTATGTTGAATTTTGTAGAACTCAGATGCTCAAATAAATAAAGATAACGATGATGATGAGTATTTGTTAAAGGTGTAGTGTGTAATATTTATGAGGATCTCTATTGACAGAAATGCAATATAATATGCATAATGTTTTCAGTGGAGTATAAAGTCCTTACATAATAAATCGTTGTGTTTTTATTACCTTAGAATGAGCCATTTCTATCTACATACACATTCTCTATGTCCTACGAAAGTGAGGGGTGAGGGGTGAGCGGTGGACGGTGGACGGTGGGTCGCAACCTCACCACTAGATGTCGCTAAAATTTACACAGTGCACCTTTTTTCTAGGCTTGGTTGTGTTTATGGGGCGCAGTATAAGATGTCTTAATACTTCTTCTTTTTTTTAAAACGCCTTATTTTTCTTATATTGACCTTTATTCCACACCGCTGCCTCCACTGTCCTCTGAATGGCTCATTTGCTTTCTGCTTCTATGAAGCCCATCCCTCTGAAAAACGATGGTCTTAGATTGGTTAGATGGCCAAATGTAGTTCGATGTATTTTTATTGGCTGAAGTGCCAAGCACAGGTTGTCTGGAAACGTCACGCCCCTTACCATTACGGGCAGAAGTCACATCTGCGGTGACTAGCAAGGGTTTATGATGTCACCAACCCGGGAAGAAGCTTGTTGTAGTCCAAACCAAAATAATCCAGTATATATATATATATATATATATATATATATATATATATATATATATATATATATATATATATATATATATATATATATATATATATATATCCATAAATAGCTCCACTTTATTCCTATGGGTGACATCAAACGACTTTAATGTGCCCGCACAGCATTCCGGGAAGGCAGCGCTGCATTTGAACCGATTTGAACGGAGAAATGACGAGAAGCGCCACATCACGCTTCAGTCGTGTCGCAAGAGTGGATCTCCACGATCTCTGCTGTCACAGGACTTCAGGAAATCAACAAGAAGTGTGTTTTTGACAGAGCGGTCCCAGCGATAAAGGTTTGGTCCTGCTTTGGAAGCAGGTGGTGAGTAAAACTGCTTCAAATGTCTATGTTGGCTATCGTCACGTAAGTAAACATCAGTAAACAACACCATCGTGTACACGTTAGTTAATTTATCAATGGAGCATGTGATGTATGGTGTGTGTTTAAATACATTTGTTTAGCTGACTAATTTGTCAGTTTGTTTATTGTAAAACCACCCAAACATAAAGCTAGGCTAGGGGACGTTCTCACACAGTGTGCTTCTTCATTCAAATGCGCTAACGTTACCCCATTGTTTTTTATACATTAGTCTGACCTGCAAAACCGTTTTGCTTGCTACTGCTAAGGTTTAGTCGCATACAATAGTCCATAAACCGAATCATGTTCTCATAAACCACGAGGAAACGCACACAAATGTTGACAGGCCATTAGAAAAGTTATTTTTTATTTTGATTTTAATGTTATTAAACAGTAACTAAGAAATTAACATTACTTAGAATAATTAATTCTTTATAAGTATTTGTTATTGTCAGTTTGGTAATAATTAATTAACATGTTAACTAATGAAGTTTTACTGAACAATAAATCAAAAAAATTCTAATCATTAGGGCATGTTGTAGTCCAGATTAAAACATAAAAATGTTTAAGTTTAAAACAAAATAGCCTATTAAGTCTTTAAGTATTAAGTATTTGGTGCTGTGATGAAAAACATTGAGATTACAAAAAACGAATGGCTGTTTTAAAAACTTCACTAGCTTCACTAGTTTATAGCACAAACTATAAAGTCCACCTGGCTAGCGTGCTTCCCGTAATGTTTACTCGTTAGGTCTGTAGGTGGAGACTAGGGGTCTTTTGCGACTGTTTAAACACATTCGACCACATGAACGTTTACACTACGAAAGCGATCCGGAATGCATTTTCAACTACCTCTGGAAGTGGTAGAAAGTGGACAAGCTCAAAACATTTACACCTGTATTTAGCATCTGATTGACCAAAGCACATTTTAAAGGAAGTGTATGTAAGATTGTGGCCAAAACTGGTACTGCAGGTGTATAAACCAGATCAGTTAAATTTTGACCGGATTTGTCAAGGTGGAAAATCCTGTTCCCAAAGTTGTGCTTAACTTAATATTTAATGTGGAGATGATAAAAGTGCACTGGACTGACCTGACTGGGGGTGGCAGTAGGTGGAGTGGTTGTTGCATTGGCACGGCTGGCATCCTGTGCTGCTGAAGTGGAAGAATCCAGGGTGGCAGTCGTCACACTTGGGCCCGTATACGCCTATCTTACATGTACACATACCTGAACTGCAAGAGAGAGAACACAGAAAACACACATGAACACATGAAATTTTGCCTGCTTATACAGAAAACATAGCGCCGGCTCCCAACATTCTCTTTGTGCATTCAGTTCCTGTGGTATCTTATCACACACACACACACACACACACACACACACACACACACACACACACACAGTGTCTGAACATGTCTGGTTCACTATCTTTGAGGGGACTCTCCATAGACATGTTTTTTTATACCGTACAAACTGTACATTCTATCCCCCTACACACACACACACACACACACACACACACACACACACACACACACACACACACACACACACACACACACACACACACACACACACACACACACACACACACACACACACATGGCTTTGCCCTAGACAGCTAACAATCCTAGTCTAAAATGCAGTCAAGCACACTTTAAAGCAGTCTAGACCTTTCATTTTTAATTCCAACATTACTACATGTGGGTACACATGAGGGACCTGTGGCCAAGACCACATTTGAAACCATCTGCTGCTTCAGACCTGATTCCAGGAATCCCTCTGTCTCTCTCTCTCTCTCTCTCTCTCTCTCTCTCTCTCTCTCTCTCTCTCTCTCTCTCTCTCTCTCTCTCTCTCTCTCTCTCTCTCTCTCTCTCTCTCTCTCTCTCTCTCTCACACAACACAGACACACACACATATGTCTGGTGCGCTATCTTTCTGGGGACTCACCATAGACGTAATGGTTTTTATACTGTACAAACCTTATATTCTATCCCCCTACACTGCCCCTAAACCTACCCATCACAGGAAACTTTCTGCATTTTTACATTTTCAAAATGACTCATTATGTGATTTATAAGCTTTTGTACGCATGGGGACCTCAATTTAGGTCCCCACAGTGACACAAGTCCCCATAAGTCTGTGTGCATTTAGGTTGAAGTCCCCACCAGGCTAGAAAAACATGTATACACACACACACAAACACACACACACACTGATTGTGTCTAATCTCAATGTGGCAGTAAAGTGGTCAACCCAACATAACAGTAGTCTGACTACTGAAACTACTGGAGCTGTTAGAAGTGTTTCATGTGTAGGAAATCAAAGAACCAACCAGAGTAAATCAGATAACCAGAACAGAAACAAATCGCCAAACAAATCTCACAGAGAACGATCCACTTACAGTTCACCAGTGTAGAACTAAAATCACACAAACACTAAAATCACTGAAATCATGCATTTTCTGAAGAAATTGTGAGTGGCTGAAAAGCTAATGTGATTAGTGTTATGTTATGCAGTTGCTAGGGTGGTTGCTAGGGCATTGCTAGCCAATTTCCAAGTAGATAGTGCAGAGTTGCTTTTAGCATGCTTGCTGTGTATTTGCTACGGTGTTCTGTGTGCTTACTAGGGCATTACTAGGGTGTTATGGGTGGTTACTAGGCAGTTGCTATGATGGTCTGGGTGGTTTCTAGGGCATTCTTAGGTGAATGTCAAGTAGCTGTTATGGTGATCTGATTGACTTTTAACGTTTTCTATGTAGTTGCTAAGGTACTCTGTGTGGTTGCTAGGGCATTGCTAGGGTGTTCTGGGTGGTTACTAAGTAGTTACTATGATGGTCTAGATTGTTTCTAGGGCATTGCTAGGTGATAGTCAAGTAGCTTTTAAGGTGTTTTGATTGGCTTTTAGCATAAGTGTTATGTAATTGCTAGGGTGCTTTGTGTGGTTGCTAAGGCATTGGGTGTTCTGGGTGGCTACGAGGTAGTTGCTATGATGGTGTAGGTGGTTTCTAGGGCATTGCTAGGTGATAGTCAAGTAGCTATTAAGGTGATTGCTGTGATGATTGCCGTGTTGGGTGCTATGTGTGTTTGCTAGGGCATTGGGTGTTCTGGGTGGTTACTAGGTAGTTGCTATGATTGTCTGGGTGGGTGTTAAGGCATTGTTTTACGTTATTTAGATGAATGGGAGCTAGAGCTAAATCCAGGTATTATAGACCTCCTTGGCTCTAATCCCAAACCCAATGTATAAGCAATATCAATATTGATGAATGTCTTAGAAAGCCCACTAATTACCCCTTTTGTTTTTCACTCTTTTATTTAGTAATTTAGCTGATTATCATGTCATTTAATGGATGTTTTAGCCCTTACTCTTTTAGAACAGTCATTACTCAACTCCCACCATACACATAAAAACACCTCCATATCATACACTGACACACATACTCACACCCCAGGGCTGTTGCGTCAGGGGGTGAAGGTTGGGGTGTAGTGGGGCTTCCAGGGGTTGTGTGATTGGTTCCTGTGTATGAGTGGAGCGAGTGATAGATGAGAGAGGGGTGACGATGACACCCGTGGGACAAGCTTAAAGCGCTCAGCCATGCTGACAGGACTCAACATTGGAAACCCCAGAAAAACAACAACAGCCGGGATAAAAGAGCCAACGATTAGACCAAAAGCTAAAAAGGAGTCTGAGAGAAAGTAAGGAGATTTTGAAAGAGAGAGAAAGGGGGTGTAATTGAGGATCTATATACACTTTTTTGTTATGTTTTAAATGGAAATTAGTAAATGTCATTAAATGACATTAAAAATATAGATGAATGGTTTTAAAAAATACAGGAAGGAACATCATCAATGTCATCGTCACCATCCACCCACATTTACAGACTGATTGTTGATATAACATACGGTAATTGTGACACTTCTGTTTTGCAGAGATGCTCCCCATGGTGCAAAGAATATCACCTGCCTTGGAAATTCATACACTCACACAATCTGTAGCTGAATGAATAAATACAGACACACATCCTAAATTATATATTAGGGGAGTGTAAAACAGAGAGCAAAGGAGAAGGAGACAAAGAGTGTCACACCCTTTGAAGACACCATTAGTAAGAGACAGACGTCCTTTTAATATAGGCCTGTCTGTGTTTGTGTGTGTGTGTGTGTGTGTGTGTGTGTGTGTGTGTGTGTGTGTGTGTGTGTGTGTGTGTGTGTGTGTGTGTGTGTGTGTGTGTGTGTGTGTGTGTGTGTGTGTGTGTGTGTGTGTGTGTGTGTGTGTGTGTGTGTGTGTGTGTGTGTGAGAAATACCTATATGAATTATATTTATACTTATTTTATTGTTTTTTGTGTGGTCATTTAATGCTGATTATAATTAAAAATCATTGTGTCTAGGCAGGACGATATATATATATTATATATATATATATATATATATAACCTAGTAGCCTACATTTTTGTAATACAGTAGCTAGACCATTCATCTATGTAGAACTAAAATCACTGAAATTATTATTATTTTTTATATTTTCTGAAGAAACTGTTAAGGGGGGGGGGGGTGAAACACTCAGTTTTAGTCAATCTCATGTCAATCTTGAGTACCTATAGAGTAGTATTGCATCCTTCATATCTTACATAAAAGTCTTTAGTTTTATTATATTTATAAAAGAAATATAGGCTGTACCGAGTCTTTCCGGAAAAAAACGAGTGCCTGGAGGCGTATCGTGTGGGCGGAGCTAAAGAATAACAAATGCGCACAAAGCGGTGACGTCCTCAAGCGTGGAGAAACTCATGGCTATCGATCTCAGCTAATACAGATATGATCAAGAATCAGATTCGGAGGCTGAAATAAATTGAACAGGAGAAACAGTAGCAGCAGGACGTCCGTCTCTGTGGTATGTACTGTATTTAGTGGCCTGTGAACATTTGTGTGGGTTTACTCGCAGTTTATGAGGACATGATTCGGTTTAGGGACTATTGTATGCGACTAAACCTTAGCAGTAGCAAGCAAAACGGTTTTGCACGTCAGACTAGTGTAACGTTATACATAGAACAACAATGGAGTAACAGTTAGCGCATTTGAATGACGAAGTACGCGATCGTGTCGTTTAATGATGTTTACTCACGCGATGATAGCCAACAGCATAGACATTTGAAGCAGATTTACTCACTGACTGCTTCCAAAGCAGGAACGAACCTTTATCGCCTTGCCTTGTATGATTTGGTGAAGTCCTGTGACAGCAGTGACCGTGGAGATCCACTTTGCGACGCGACTGAAGCGATGTTGTGAAGCTTCTCGTCATTTCTGCGTTCAAATCGGTTCAAATGCAGCGCTGCCTTCCCGGAATGCTGTGCTGAAGCGTTGAAGTCGCTTGATGTCACCCATAGGAATAAAGTGGAGCGCGGCGTGACAGAAGTGTTCACGGACGATTGGATCTGCAGCTGAGAGAGTGTTTATGGGCGTGCATTTCCTCTCTCGCTCTAGTCACGTGCGCGCACCCTACCGGGAGAAGAGCCCGTACGGCCCATACAAGGACCTTCCGCTCTTATTAACGTCAAGTCGACCCATACTCGAAAAAAACTCTCCGAAACTTGTGAAAAAACCGGAAGGAGTATTTTTGACACAGAAATACTCCATCAAACGTCCAACATTAGTTTTTGAAACTTTGTCTATGTATTTGATGTGAATCCAAGTCTTTAACAGTGTAAAAAGCTCAGTATGCATGAAACAGCATTTCACCCCCCCCCCCCCCTTTAAGTATGCAGTTATGACATTATGCA
This sequence comes from Pseudorasbora parva, assembly GCF_024679245.1. Taxonomy (NCBI): domain Eukaryota; kingdom Metazoa; phylum Chordata; class Actinopteri; order Cypriniformes; family Gobionidae; genus Pseudorasbora; species Pseudorasbora parva. Next base: position 17,914,906 of record NC_090184.1, read on the forward strand.
GTTGCTAGGGCATAGCTAGTCAATTTCCAAGTAGATGCTAAGTGGTGCTGAGTTGCCTTTAGCATGATTGCTGTGTATTTGCTATGGTGCACTGTGGTTGCTAGGGCATTGCTAGGGTGTTCGGGATTGTTACTAGGTAGTTGCTATGATAGTCTAGATGGTTTCTAGGGCATTGCTAGGACATTTTATATATATATATATATATATATATATATATATATATATATATATATATATATATATATATATATATATATATATATATATATATATATATATAGTAGCCTATATTTTTATAATATAGCAATTAGAAATTAGTGGGAAAAACTACTTAATTGTCTTCTCTTCTAAATGTCATATCTTTATTTTGTGGTGAAATATGACGCAGTCTTTCCTCATGTTACCATTTAAGGTGAATATGGGCTATATCAAGTTGGATGTTGCAGTAAATGGTGTAACACTTTTCAACATTTCCTAAAGTGTGTTGACACCAAAATAGATACAGCAAATGTTAAAAGAATTCACTGCTGTTACCTAACACGCATCCTCTTAACATTTGTGGGGTGTTAGTAGATACATTTGCACTTGATGTAGGAGAGCGTGTGGGTGGGTGCGTGTGCACGGGCCAGTAGGCAGGTTGCCATGGCGACGGCTCAGCTCCCAGAGCATTCTGGGGAATGAGAGTGAGGTGTGACATATATGACCTATCAATCACAATCTCCAGAGAAAGAGCGAGGGAGATCAAGACAGAGAGCAAAGACCGCCTTTTAATGCTTTAATACAGCCAGAGAAAAGGCATCTTGTGGCAGATGCAAAATGCAAACATCTGTCCTTCCTAATAACACTGCGGATTAAAAAAATATGTCAGTGGGAGCATATAAAGATGCCTGTTTCCCAAACACACACCCACACTGTATCAAACACAAACAGTGATTTTCAAGGTCAGATAATGATCAATCACACCCAGTCTCACGCCCTTCCCTTGGGTTCACATTCATTAGCAGACAGACCCCTCGTCTGTGTCTGTGGGCTCTCTAAAGCCAGCTGTTGAACAGAACCATTCATTAGGGTGGCACATTTAGCATTTGTGTGTACACCAAACAGGACAGCGTTTATAGCTGTTAGCATCATGATGCTTATCTAAATGCATCCACCCCAGTTCTAGAGAACAAATTTAGCCTTATTTAAAAAGCCATACCAATGGATAGAAAGCACACCATTATGTATTGGGGATACATGGGGATACTGATAAATGTAACTTAGAAATGGCTGTTTTCTACAAAGAAAGCTACTCAAATCCAAGAAACGTACGCTATTTGTTGTCATATCAATAAAAAATACTCGTAATACTGGAAATAAACCTGCCCAGCCAGCCATTAGCACCATCTCAGCTGTGTGAACATGGCATTATGGTATCGACAGGTCATTTGTAATATGATATGCCATCATACAAGCGTCACATGATATTTCACAATAAATGTTTCAGTCAGGGGTTACACTGCCAAGTCAAGTAACCATTTGCAAGAAGACCTAATTCAGATCTGTGATTAAAGTATCATTGTTTCACTTAAAGGGTTAGTTCACCCAAAAAGGAAAATGACCCCATGATTTACTCACCCTCAAGCCATCATAGGTGTATATGACTTTCTTCTTTCAGACGAATTCAATCGGAGACATATTAAAAAATGTCCTGGCTCTTCCAAGCTTTATAATGGCAGTGAATGGAAGCCCAGAATTTGAAGCCCAAAAAAGTGCATCCATTCATTATAAAAGTAATCCATACTGCTCCGGGGGTGTAATAAAGGCCTTCTGAAGCGAATCAATGCGTTTTTGTAAGAAAAATATCAATTTTTAACACGTTACAAAGTCAAATATCAAGCTTCCGGCTGATTGAAAAACCAATAGATATCACCAAACTTCCCCAGTTGATTGCATTAAGAATTGCAAATATTTCTTGTATCACAAGTTTTCTGAAATTGTATGTTTATATATGCAAATTAGGTATTATCTTATTAAGTATGCACCAATTTGCAACCATTTCTTGAACAAAAATTGTCAGGTTAAAAATACTTGTTTCATTTTTGTTGACATATAGTGTCAAAGGGATTTTTTTATCTATCTCTTTATATATTTATATTTTTTTGTACATATTAGAAATGTGAAATATTTTTTTTAATTTGGTGCCTTTGGAGCCACGAGAGCTGAGGTGAGAAGCGCGTCCGCGGCATACATTCACACGCGTTCAGTCACGTTTCCAGTTCATGCCTTTGGAAGCTTAACTTTCATAGGAATTCATTTGAAAGTTGAAACACTCACTTTGCTCTGCTCGCTTGGTTTACATGAATGCCTGCAGCTGCCCGAGCTGAGCTGTTAGGCCGGGGACACACTGCAAGCATGCCGTGAGCGTCTCGGCTGCGTGGCGTGTCCGTTTTTATTTCGGCTCCCATGTTAACCGGAACGAGCTTGCATACTGCCTGCGTCACATGCGTCACACACGCGAAAACGCGTGCATGCTCCAAATAGAAGAGACGCCTATTTTTCACGCAACACGCGAGCGTGTTGGAAGCGTTTCTAGGCAAAATAGCATAGGAAAAGATGTTTATATGTCATTTTGACACGAATACATATTAATAAATGACATTTTCATGGGTGAAAGTCTGTAGGTTAACATCAATGCAGATATAGGCCTAATTGTAATAATAAAAAAACAAAATAATTATCGATTTTGAAATATTAAACCTGTCAATACAGAACGAAATGTTCTGTAGCCTATTTTGCTGTCAATACTATAGATATAATGACACGCTTCTGGTGTGCAAAGACAGATAAAATCGCCACGCAGCCGCCCCGCGGGCGACAGGCAACAGAAACGCCACGCTCACACCACGCTTGCAGTGTGTCTCCGGCCTTAGTGCGATCTCCCACCACCCATGCGCGAGATGAAAACATGCGGAAATAGCTAGAAAAATCCTTTGATGACGCAAAATGACGATATTTGTGTCACTTTAATAACGCATCAATGCAAATACATTTTAATGGCACTATTTTTATTAATGCGAAATTAACACAGAGCGCATTTTCTGTTCGATCCATGGCCCGAAATTGTGATCAGCCATAGATGTAAAAGGATGCAGCAGCAGACAATAGGGAAAAAAAGGCTTAACAATAGCATTACTCTGAAACAAGTGCAGTTATTGCCTACATAAACTACCATATTTTCTACTTAACTTTTATTAGACTCCAGGTTGAAAGACACGTGCATTTTTTCACTGAGCACATCCTCTGCAGTCTGAGCGCGTGCGATGCACTGAAGCTCAATCTCGCTCATATCTGAGCTAAATCATTAACACCATCACTACTTACACTACACGTGTTTTATTGAACTAAATACTCCCAAGTCCCTGTTTCTCACACTGTTTGACACACACAAAATACCAATGCTCTTTTGAGTATGATTTCACCAATAATAAACGTACATTTGCATAAAGCATGTATATTTGTCCAAACCCATGTTGATTAGAGTATTAAAAACTTGAAAAAATATTAATTTAAGGTACATGTTAAAAAATATTTCTACTTCAAATAAATTACATATTTAAAACATATTAAAATACAATTATTTGAAATTGTAATATCTTAAAATATTTTCAGTTTTACTGCTGCCTTGGTGAGCAAAAGAGACTATTTTCAAAAACATAACAATCTTACTGAACACAAATAACATGTAAAAATGTACCTGAATACAGTTTTTAAATATAATTTGAAAGCCAAATACGTTACTTATTTGAGTTCTAAAACATGATATTTCAGGCAATGTGTAATTAACACACTGTGAATGAATGAACAATCTAACTGAATTAAATAATTCGATATTAATATGTGTTAATTAATTAAAATGATTTAATCACTTTTCAGTGACTGTGCTTCTTTGAATAGAAACCCTTATAATTCACACACAAAATAGTATTTGATCAAATAAAGACACTTTAAAAGCAAAAATCGACCAGCATCAGGCAGCACAGCCAGATTTGAGCCAAAGCACACTAATGCGCTCAATGCTGCAGGCTTGACACATAATACATCATAATAACATCACCAGGGGCTTTCTTAATCATTTGGATTGGTTGTTTATATGTGTGTACGAGTGTGTTTTCAGAGAGAGAAACTGCGTTGAGCAGGCAGCAGTAGCAGAAACCTCATTAATGTTTTAGAGACCCTGGGGCAGATCAGCTGCATATTAACTAGGTCAGTGTTACACAACGACTGGACCCCCACTTCCCTCTCCCTCTCTCCCTCTCTCCCTCTCTCTCTCTCTCTCTCTCTCTCTCTCTCTCTCTCTCTCTCTCTCTCTCTCTCTCTCTCTCTCTCTCTCTCTCTCTCTCTCTCTCTCTCTCTGCTGCCATGGAGATGCCAGCATCATTCTTCTCCCTGCATCCTTCACAACCATGACAACCGTGGAACTGGGGTGCTGAAGCTTTTAAAGTGAAAGGCTTAGATGTTTTCCAGAAGGGGGAAGAATGCATGAAAGATCTGGTTTCTAAGCAACTGAAGTTGTGCAGATACTAAAACCTTTACTTGTCTTGCATCATACTTTACTGACTTACTTAAACCAAAGTCAGACAGCTCTAGGCTATATATTTTCGATATATACTAATTGGGGATTTGGGAACAGTAAATTCCAGTTGTTTAGCCTGACAAGCCAGACCCACATCAAGATGAAGTTGGGTCTGGGAACACCATTGGCAGGGCTCAATTCGAGAGGCGGGATGAACGGTTGTCTTTTAAAGTCCCTCTGCACGCGATAAGATAGCGCTACAACCAACCAGAGCAATGAAGAAGGTGAAGCGGAGCTAGTTGACAGATTCAACATTTGCCGTATCCGGTCTGCAAAACTAATAACACATCTTCGTTTTTTAGACTGACTTCAGTGCCGTTCTTTGTTCTTTTCTCAAAGAAAAGCTTAACTCTAAGTCTTCCAGAGTCGCGGCCAAAGGTGATTCAAAAGACCGCTGTTCGCCTGCTTCATTGTTTTCAAGTAGCAGGAGGAACCGTCGCAAACTCTGCCATCATTACGTTAAGCCCGTCCACCAACTCTATACACGATGTGATTGGCCTGACCAGAGTTTGGTTTTTACAGCTCTTAAGCCAACGGAGAGATTCAAGATGCCATGGCTGCAAATTAGATTTGCGGCCGCTAAGGTGCATCTAGATTTCTAGGCTACCAGTTGTTTAAAGTCTGCATTAAACGTAGGTTGTTGTGACCCTATTGTGACATATACATCCTAATGAAAACGCTTCTTGATCAAGAAAAAAATGTAGGGCTGGACTTGATTTTGTCGATTGGGAATTGATTGGATGGTTGTGGTTTGCAATTGCTGTGATGTCATGTGAGTGACCGGCCGTCCTGCCCTCGCGCCAATAAGCATATCATCAGAGAAGAGATGTCATTGCAAGAGGAAGGGGAACTTATTAAGATTAAAGATTGTGAGGGCACATTAATAAAAAATATATATATTATATATTACATTATATTATATTCACACACAAAAAAAGGATTTGTCCATTCTGATTTCATGATGGCTTTAATCTGATTAGCTGAGCAGCCCTACTTAAGTGTTGATATAACAATCCAACAACATCATACATACACCCGGCGCAATGTGGCGCGAGACGCAAGGCGCGACACGGGTGTTTTTTGCTAGTTTCAGCCCGACACAGAGTAATCATTTTCACATCCAGCAGAGGAGTAATTATCCCCGAACAGAAACTGTTCAGACCAATGAAATCATCAGGGCGGGCTTTATACGATGACGGACAGATGATAAACAGTAACGTAATCATCACGTCATCAAAGGGGCTTGGATTATATTTATTCGGATCCTAAACAGAGAGCTTGTTTGTGTATGCATTCACCTTCACTATTTCTCTCTGAAATGATGATCATGTTGGGTAAGCACTCTGTGTATCATTAAATTATTTATTTTTTTACAACACCGGCAAAGATCATTTATTCCAGCGCGCATGTAGACAGGGTTGCCAAGTTTTTATAACAAAATCCGCCAACTACTAGCCCAAAACTGCTAAAATTGGAACTCATGGGTCTATATATCACATAATAGTCGACAATCTTAAAATCTTCCGTTTTCGTGTGTACAGCGAATCCGTATATTTTCTGAAACGGTGATGTCATCACACTACATCCAGCACTGTGAAAGAGTTAAGAGATACAACTACGGGCACTGGGCATGCGCACATCAATATCGGGTCATTTACTTACCGTTATTGTAAGGATATGTTTTGGGTCTGAGTAGGTGTAGGCATTAATAAAACATATCTGTTAAGTAGCAAATGTATTTATTGTTATTTTATTGTGAGATTTTGCCTCACCTCCGACCATTGCTTTACCCCTTCTAGCCACAACTCTTGTTCTCCATTTTTAGTGTATTTCTGTGGCAGAATTACATCGCCACACACTGGCCTGGCATGCAAACTACATCGTTTTTAGTCAGTTTCGGTGATCTCGTGTGGACGCAGATATTTCTTGAAACGAGGGGAAAAAAAGATCGGATTGGGAAAGCTCTGGCTTCGTGTGGACGGGGCCTCAGTGTATTAAGTGTAAGGATGTCATTATTATACGGTATAATTAAATCATTATTAACTTAATAAATGTTCAAATTTAGAAAAAAAGAAAGAAATGTAATCCAATCAATAGTCAATATGGTAAAATTAAGTGCTAATATTGGTGTACAGCTGACAATGTACCTCCCACGCTAAATAAATGTTGCATCAACAAAGCCAGATGCACACAAAAACACACCGTTGGCCAGGGATATAAAGCATGCAGTATATGCAAATTACAATTCAAGTCATGAAATACATTTCTTCTGATGCAGAACTGCAATCACCACTATAAGATTACAATAATCATACACATTCTCTCCTCTGAATTTTTTTTAATACAATTTGTGTACAGCACACATGCAGTTATGTGTAGATGCGCCTTAACTTGATCTCTTTTAAGAACGAAAAAGCTTTGGAAGTTCAGTTTTTAAGCCATTAGGATACGCTTATATAAGAATTCATAATACTCAATGGATTCATATTGGCTATTATAATTTCCCTAAGGAGGTATGAACACAGTAGGCTACAGACATAACTGTAGCCTTCCAAGTACAGTATAATTAGAGTTATTATTAGAAGCTTCATTGCAAAGACCACACAACATCAAATCTTTATTGCCGACTTAAAATATGCCTACCTGAACAAGGGCTTGTTATTGCTAGATATCAACTCTCTCTCCAGCGTGACAATATATGACAGGGAATCTTGGATGGTTTTTGAGAAGGTATGATATACATGATAAAACAAATCATACATTTTGACCTTCATAATGTGAGGCTGAAATAGCATCTGCTATGCTGCAGTTCAAAACTGATATATATATATATGCATATATGAGCAGTCAGCTAAAACTATTCTCAAGCATCCAAAAAAAAAACTGCATATTTAAAGAAATGTATTTGTATTGAAAGAAATGTCCAAATTTAGATTTAATCCTTATGTAATTCCTGGTTACAGGCTCTAAAAGCCCATTACTTTACGGCCTCATCCCAAAACAAAGCCGGGCCCACAACAATCCGCTCCCTGCAGGGAATGTCATTTAATTAGGCTCAAACTGGCAATGCTCACTCAGCATGTCTTATTTGAATGTAAACCTTATAAACAATTAAAGCACAGAACAAATATGCCAATAGGAAACTGATACATCCTCAAGGCTTTGAGTGAGAAAAGTGAAATGGGATTGAGGTAATCTGCCTGATTGTCTGTTCTGTTTACTTAGCTAAACATTTTAGCTTTACTTAGCTAAAATGAGCTAAATCTGACCAAAAAAAAACTGCCTTTTGGGATATCTGGGAACATTGTGAAAGGTAAAAATGATTCATACATTATTCAGAAAATTACAGTGTTTACTGTATTTTTGCTCAAATAAATCCAGCTTTTGTGAGTATAAGATATTCTAAAAAAAAAAAAAAAAAAAAAAAAAAAAAAAAAAAAAAAACGTCCATAGCAAAACATGTAATTTTCCCACAATGCCTCTCACCTGTCACAGTTTGAGCCGTCCGCACCGAAGGAGTCACACGCGCAGGGCAGGCAGCCGATGGTGCCGTTTGTGAAGTGATCTTCCTCACACTCTTCACACTGCAGCCCAGTGTAACCCGGCATACAGTCACACTGACCCGTCTCACGGTCACACTCATCGGGGTCCGACACTCCTTCACCGCTGCAGTTACACACCAGCTCTTCAGAGGAGACAGACAAAGGATTCCTTATACATTTTTGACAACCAAAGATGTTAACGCAATGTTAAGATCCTCAAATATTGATATAAACTACAGACAAATTCACCACATACACCCTTAAACATAAAGCTTCTTTATTGGCATTGATGGTTCTATGGGAACCTTTCTATTGCACAATAGGTTCTTGATAGAGGAAACGGGTTCTTTAGATTATTAAAAAATGGTTCTTTTAAAAACTGTTAATTGAATGGTTCTTCTATTAGCCTAGAAATTTAGACGCACCCTAGCGGCAGCAATTCTAATCTATTAGAGTGTCGTCTAGCAACTCTCAATACACTTCTGAGCTGTAAAAGCCAAACTCTGATTGGGCCAATCACATTGTGTATAGAGTCGGTGGGCGGAGCTTAACAGAATGACGGCCGAGTTGCGTTTGCGTGCTTCTAGTAAGCACAGAAGCTGGCGAACGGCGGTCTTTCGAATCAGCTTTGACCGCGACTCTGGAAGACTTATAGAGTTAAGCTTTTCTCTGAGAAAAGAACAAAGACCGGCACTGAAGTCATTCTTAAAAAAGGGAAGATGTGTTCTGAGTTTTGCCAACCAGATACGTCAAAAGTTAATCTGTCAACGAGCTCTGCTTCACCTTCGTTGCTCTGGTTGGTTGTAACGCTATCCAATTGCGTGCATGCCGTGCAGAGGGAGTATGAAAGACAACCGTTTATCCCGCCCCTCGGATTGAGCTGTCAATGGTGAGTTTCCAGACCAAACATCTTGATGTGGGTCTGGCTTGTCAGGCTATTCTTCTATGGCATCACTGCGAAAACCTCCTTTTGGAACAATTAGGGAATTTCTAAGAGTATTTCTAAGATACGATTGGACTAAATCGTGTTTTCTAAAGGACTTCATTTTCGGGTATACAAACTATAAACAAATGTAGAATAACACTGCACTTCAAAAATAAAACGTACATTACAAATATAGTTACAAAAGTCATTCAGTCAAGAACAGAGAGTGAATTTTCTCTTTGCCTTTTGTTGTTGTCAAATCTCATCTAATATTCCAAACGCCATTACTTCCATTGAGTAAGGTCAAAAACCCGGCGCAGTCACCCAGCGAATCGTCTGATATGAGGTAAAAAAATAACAAATACTGTTCAGTTTCTTGCACAAACCGATTGTTTCGTGCCTTAAGACATTAATGTGTCGCCACGAGCCACAGGGTTTAATATGGATTCGTATGTCTATATGTTTTTTACTCTCATAGAAATACACCCCATTGACATACATTATATGAGCAACGGTTGGAGTTAAACATCTTCATTTGTGTTCAGGAGAGTAGGGGTGTAGTAGGTCAGACCATATCCCCCTGAGACAAGAGATTTAAGACACTTGCTCGGTGACTCACTCATTATATTGAAAAGACACGTTCAGTGTTTAATTGTAGTGTCTGTTCTCTAACTGAACTGATTTTATAAAAATGAACGCGCTGGGAAAGTGATCCAGTAGCGGTGGCTTTGGGAGTGGCCTCACAGGGTAGCAAAACAATGCATTCTGGGAATTGTTGTCTTTCATCTCCATTAAAACAAATTCTGTCTCAAACGGTTAATGAATCAGTGAAACGATCAAAGATTCGGATCGCCAGTGTCACGTGATTTCAGCAGTTTGGCAGTTTGACGCGATCCAAACTGCTGAAATCACGTGACATTGGCGATCCGAATCTTTGATCGTTTCACTGATTCATTAACTGTTTGATTCGTTTTGGAGGAACACAGAAGAGAAGACAATGCTGAATAAAGTCATAGTTTTTGTTATTTTTGGACCAAAATGTATTTTCGATGCTTCAAGAGATTCTAACTAACTAACTGATGTCACATATGGACTACTTTGATGATGTTTTTATTCCCTTTCTGGACATGGACAGTAAAGCTGGCATACGGCATATTCTCTGGGACTAAAATATAAAATATCTTAAACTGTGTTCTGATGTGTGTGGAACGACATTAGGGTGAGTCATTAATGACATCCATTTAATTTTTGGGTGAACTAACCCTTTAAAGTGAATATGTGATACCACAGGTAGCCAGTGAAGATCATGCAGCAGAAGAGTTAAGTGAGCAGAGTGCCTGGTGGAGGTGAGAACTCTGGCTGCAGAGTTTTGAACATACTGTAACCTTTCAATATGATTTTTTAGGAAGACCAAGAAAGAGAGCATTGCAATAATCCAGATGGGATGTGATTAATAAATATTTCAGCATCAGCCTAAGTGAAAGAAGATCAAAGATGAAGATGAAAAAAGGAGTTTCTAACAACAGGAGAAATATGAGAGGCAAAAGATAGAGATGAGTCAAATAAGACACCAAGATTATGGACAGATGAAGCAGGCTCAACATAAACCCCATCAATTTAAAGGGACAGGTCCATCCTTTTGACAGAGGTTGCAGAGCCAGTCATCAGGAATTCAGCTTTGCTATTATGTAGTTTAAGGAAGTGAACTTATCCTTCAAAAAAATCATATTATTAAAGTTGCATAAAAATGTGGGGAAAATAGGTTCACAAACTTGCGCATATCTGCAATGACTTTTTTTTTTTTTTTTTTTTTTGCAGTGTATGTTTAACAAAGCGACATCTTTCCAAGTGCCCCCTTAGGATACAAACAACCCTGGTTTAAACTGTAAAGATAAACTGTCACCCGCGGAGCATTCAGACATAAAGCCCTGTAAATGCAGCACTCCTGCTTGGTAGTAAATTTCTCCTTCAAGTTCAAGTCTGCTACGCATCACTCAGCTCCATCTTGCCTATCTCTGCCAGCTATAATGAATGACTCCCTCCAGCCTGATTCTTTGATACCTCATTAAGTTGATATTAGACTGAGAGAGAGCAGATCTTTAGTATGCAGGAAGGGCTGTACAACCACAGAGGAAGAACACAACCTCTAGGCAAATCAGTGACATTATATTCCAACATGGCAGCAAATTCCAGCTCAAGGGAACAAGTGAAGCTTCTGTGATTGCAAATCTATACCGACTGCAATTAAATCGAAGAGGATTTTCCAGCAGTGCTGTTGTAATATTTAAACATTGATCTGAATTCAGTCTGGAAGCTATTTGTCTCAGTGTTATTGAGTTGACAAGCAACATCTGTATGTCGAGTCCAGCTGCGATTAGGCTTAGAATTAAATATAGTTGGCTGTTTTTATACCAATACTGGAGACGGTCGAGAAAGCCTGATTTGAACCTTCTCTCATGAACACCACAGCTCTGTCTTGAGTATGTGCTCATTTGCTACAGATTCTGTTTGCTAATGATCAGATGTGTTTGATCTCAAAAAGCGAAGTGGGCTGCATTTATAAAAAAATGTAAATCTGAAATAGCGCATTTAATCCATCTTTCATGTAATACATGTTTTTATTCATCAGCCTTTGTTCATCCGCGTGTACCCGAAGCGACCTCTTATCCCTTAGAGATGACGGCTTATTCCCTTTGGTGGTCATTTAGTTCAGGGGACAGATATCAAAGCCAGGCGAGGTGTTAAAGGAACAGTTCATCCAAAAAAATGTAATTTTGTCATAATTTATTCCCCGTCATGTTGTTCAAAACCCTTCCATGGAATTCAAAAAGAGAATTTTACTTGTCCACCATTTAAATGCAGTTAGTTCCCATGTGGTACTAAGGCTTCAAGCTTCAAAAATAACGCACAATCACCATAAAAACATCACAAAAGGTGTCCATGCAACCCATGCACTTTATTTCAAGTGTTCTGACGCTATTCCAGTGCTTTGTGTGAGGAACAGACTGAATTGAAGGTGTTATTTAATAAAAATCCAGCGAGCTATAACCAGATCATTAGCCACTTTCACACAGTAATCCCAGTAAATTACCGTGAAATTACCAGAATGACTTTATAATACACAAATAGGCTGTTCACACAAGCAACGGCATTCTAGTTTTTAGGCTGGATCTTGAGAGCGACATGCTGAAGAAGCTGCAAGATATAGTGCGACAGTCAAAGATGTCCATCTATATCCATATTTACATAGAAAAATATCACGTCATCTCCATAAGAACTTTATGATTGGCACAAAGCACATTTCCTACATCAGTATGTTCTGACTTTGTACGTGCTCATACCTGTAATCTTCATTCTTTGTTCACAGCATCATACTGGTAATTTACAGGTAATATTGGCCTACAATTTCTCATATGGGTAAATTGGGAGAACTGAGTAAAGCCGTGGTCACATTGCATGATTTTGAATTCCATCTTTTAAAACTGCACGAATATCTGGGATAGAATTCAGTCGTAGCTGAGTTTACACTGCACAATGGATTGGAGACGGGAGGTTGCATGACTACAATGGAATGATCCCCGACAACTCTGATCTGCAAACTACGTTTCACAACCAAGCACACACGATAAGTGATAAGGAAATACAAGATCCCGTGTGAGACTGAATCCGATTGTTATTAAAAAGGGTAGCCCGCAAAAAGCTTGAGATCCAAATTATCTGTGGAAGTGTGTGCTTTGTTTTTTGCTTGATATGTAAAGCTTATGTGTATGTTCTGGTCTATAACTCTTCCCCATACTTCCCGCTGCCCTGTATCTTGCTCTCTCATTGGCTGTTGGTCATCGCTAATGTAATTTTCAGTCAGGACACGACTGCGTTCAGCCACGACAAAAGCGTTTTTTTAAACGGAAGTGGTGGTGTATTGAACACCCTGTTCTGATGACGCAAGTGTTCCATAGGGCAGCTGAGAAGGCCAAGAATCTTGAATTTTGAGCCTGATGAAATAGGTATAAAACATGTTTTATACTGTTACAGTCACTGCCCTTGCTGTCCAGAATAAAAGAGAACGTCCCAATCGAGTGAAAGGATTTGTGGAAACTGTGGTTCCTAATGATTGTGATCCAACATTTGCCTTGCATTTCAGGATGAAAAGGCAAACATGTCTATTTAATATCTTCAATTGTTGGGTATACTGAGCTTCAGCGGACACATATGCAATCTGTCTCAAAGCGGTTATATACATGTTGTTGCTGATTGGGCTGACATTTTTGACCCACCCACCAAACAAGAAAAAACGTATCTCAAACACCGTCACACAGCGTTTCCAGGAAACGTCATTCAACCCAGAAACCGTAGCAAAACATTGCGCACTGGTTTGAGCTTAAACATGCCCCACATTTTCACACAGAAGGATTTTTGAATCGCCAACAGGCCCATGCCTCCGATTTCGGCATTTGTTCGCAAAATTTGTCACAAGGGAACATCCGGCTAAAATCATGCAGTGTGAACTTGTCATTTTTTGAAAAGGTCCTGTTCACACGCAACCTCCTAATGGCCATTTGCAGTAAAGACTGTATGTGTGAAAGGGTAATATATATATATATATATATATATATATATATATATATATATATATATATATATATATATATATATATATATATATATATATATATATATATATATATATATATATATATATATATTCATCTATATATACTGTATATGCAATATACGTACATATAATATATATGCATAATTTACTCACCCTCAAGTTGTTTTAAACCTGTATGAATTTCTTTCTTCAGCTGAACAAAAGGGAAGATATTTTGAAGAATGTCGGTAACCAAACAGTTAACTGGAGCCATTGACTTCCATAGTATTCTGGTTTTCCTACTATGAAAGTCAATGGCTCCAGTTAACTGTTTGGTTACTGACATTCTTCAAAATATCTTCCCTTTTGTTCAGCTGAAGAAAGAAATTCATACAGGTTTAAAACAACTTGAGGGTGAGTAAATGATGACAGAATTTCCATTTTAAAGTGAGCTATCCCTTTAAGCATTAAGTGTTTTCAACATTGATAATAATAATAATAATGTTTCTATAGCATACAATCAGCATATTAGAATGATTTCTGAAGGACCATGTGACGCTGAAGACTGGAGTAATGATGCTGAAAATTCAGATTTGACATCACAAAAATAAATGATATTGGTTTCATTTTATTTTAAGGTGTCATTGTTGCAGTGTAATTATATATGTACTTACTATAGGGTTAGGGTATAGGATTAGGGTTACATGTACTTACCATATAATAACAGTTAAGTATGCATAATTATATGCAACTAACCCCCAACCAAGCCCTAATTGTAAGTACATGTTGTTAATTAAAATTACTTAAATATAACCAAAAAATCTTACTGTCCCCAGACTTTTGAACGGTTGTGTACATATAACAACACAATAATCAATGCAATCAGATACATATTAAAGAACATATGTTACCAAAAACATTAACAATGGCATGTTCATGGTGCAGTTTAATGCATATGACTGAAGATTCAGATCAATGAACTCCATTAAGAGCCAGACATCTTTCTGTGAATCTCTCATGCCTTCATTCCCAAGATCCCATTTTACCAGATTTACTGCAGCAGGTCACCCAGAGGGGCACCTGCCGAAAGGGAAAAACATCATTTGTATGCACCGACAGACACACCTTCTAACACACGGAGCTGTGGAGTGTGTACGCAAACACCTTCTGCTCCTGAGGGGGGCTGTGGAGGGTGCGGATAAGAAGCTTACAGATCCCAGTCTGACAGATTATACATACATCCATGTAAATGAGGCTGCCGACCAGACTCATCGCTTCATGGCAATATTATGAAAATATTTAATATGACAGTGCGATTACAACCGAACCATCTGAGAGGATGATCCTTTGATGTGAGGTAAACGCGATGCGGCTTCATTGACCTCAGACGTGACATAATGAACCAACATGAACTTGTTTACTGTGAAGAAGGGTGTCGTTGTGTATTAGGGGACTTTCAATGTTAGATATGAAGCTAGAAGACAAGGCGGACACTGTGTGTCAGAAAACAAGGAACACATTTCAAAGCGCTATACAAATAAAGGTGACTTAACTTGACTTGACAAAGGTGTCTCAGTGTGAAAGAGTCACATCTTTCAGAACAAACATATTCTTCTGTCCATTAGTCCAAGCGGAAATGGCACTCATCCCACTCCGAGACACACACTCGAGTCGAGTGAAGGGGGTAAAGAGAGTTCACTGGGCCATCTAATGCACAGCTGCTAGCATGTAGGTCAAACTCGCTCACCTCTAAAATCATACTCATCATAAAGGATTTATTTGTTTCCATCAGGATATTTCAGATGCCCCTCTAGCTAAAGTCCTATACATAAGAGGAAAGCTCTGACTGCAAATGCATCTAGATTATTAAAAGAAATATATGTATTTTATTGGTTTGTGCAACATCCAGAGGTGAATCACCTTTGTTGATGTATGCCTTTTAAATTAAAATGGAATAAAATGAAAATGATTGCATCTTGTTGTAGTTTTTAATAATAATTTCATCTTTCTGTATGAACTACCAATCATACACAAACAGATATTTACAGAGAAAAAAATATTTAATTTAAACATTTGATTTGCATGCAGTATATGTGTTATTGTTCAAATAAAACTATTTCAAAACAGTTGGAATGCAAATAGATAAAAAGCAAAAACTTAAATGAAAACGGAAAAAAATGAAAATTAGAAATGAACTGAAAATAAACCATCTAACATTGAAATTGTAAAATTACTAAAACGGAAACAAAAAATAAACTGCAGATATAAAATATAAAAAAAATTGACAAAAGCAAAATTTACTAAAAAAAAATCGAACTAAAATTTAAATTAAAACTAAATATAAAAGCCATTTCAAAATGTTATACTATAGTAAAAAAAAAAAAATAATACTAAAATAACACTGTAAAAATTATTGTTGCAATTACTTATCACAACTTAACATTTTTTGTTTTTGCTGACTTAAAAAGACAAGTGGATTAAACTTAAAATATTATGGCAGCATGAACACTTACTTTTTAAGTAAATAAAATATTTTTAGATTTCCTAATGCTAAATTTTAATTTGTTCGTAAAATAAATTGTATTGTAAAAACAAATTGCAGCGGCATTCTTTAACCATTATATACACAATACACACAAGAGTAATGGAGTATTAAAACAGTATTTCTAGAAATAGATACTCCATAAAATTAAAAATACTCCATATGTTTTGTGATAACATGGGTACATACAGAAAAACTAAATAATTATGCTGTATTATGTAATAGTCTTATAGAAAGTTAATTGACTTTTATACACCATGTATAAAAGAAGTATTTTTTGACCACTTCTTTGTTGTGTTGGAATAATGAAATCTTTGAAAGTCAATTTAATAAATTCTTCTAACTCTCAATTTAATAATAAAAAAATCCTGTCAAACTTTTAATTTACATGGCCAATTTAAAATTCTAACTCATGACTGTAAAAAGAATAAATTCTTAAATTCTGAATTTGCCCATCCTCTTTACAATAAAAATGCCTTCTGCAGTTACTGTCCACTCTCGATTTCACTTTCTCTGGCCCTGCAGAGGTTCTGTTATGTGAATCGCTCCCCTAGCACTTCCTGTGTCCTAATAATGGCAGGCTTAGACACTCTGCTATGCTTTTGTGGACATTGTCTCCTGATTATAACCTCACCATCAGGAACAATAGCTGTGCCATGCCTAATCACAATGACAGGGCAGAGAAGGGTCAAACATCTGTGATACATGTGCAACGTTTTTACATATCTGGAAATAAATAATAATAATAAAATCTGTTAGTTGTTTTGTTTGATTTGGTATCATTTCGTGCATTTTGGTTATAGTGCAAGAAAGCAAATTTAGTCAAAATGTTTCAATTCAGAAACCTCTGTGATCCAGCTGCTTTTCATTGTCCCCATTTATTCTTTTGAAAGTGAGTATGAGATTCTAATTGTGCAAACATCTAAGCCTGTGTAGTGTACAATCACTGGGGTCAATGACCCTTTTGTCAGTGCACTGATGGTAACTGTCAGTTTTGTTGTCTTGAGGATTTAGTATTATTATGGAAAAGTAGGCCAAGTCTATGGATATTACAATTAGTGCACCAAAACGACCATGCAAATGCAAGATTGATTTAGACCTCAGTCTCATTAACAGTGTGACCTGGTTCTTTTACACATACACACAATGAATGATCGGCGGTCCTTCTTTCCTAACAACTACTAGCAACATAAAGAAGCCATAATAAGAATGTTAACAAACCCAGCTGGAAATACTGGCTGCATAATGTCCTCTGATATAGCTCACAGCTTCCGAATCACTTCATACTGAAGGGTTAAAGTCAGGACAGACATCAGTCAACTAGCTAGTTAGCACAAAAACACTCAGTTGAATCAATAAAGAGCCTGTATGGGCACATTATAATATGATTCGCCCTATTATATCAATGGATAGGCCAATTGGACATCATAAGGGCCTATTACATAATAATGATATGTTATAAAATAAAGGTCAAGTTGTGTTTTAAATCAGTGCATTCAGGTGGATGGATGGATGGATGGATGGATGGATGGATGGATGGATGGATGGATGGATGGATCACTACAACATTTGGATAGATAGATAGATAGATAGATAGATAGATAGATAGATAGATAGATAGATAGATAGATAGATAGATAGATAGATAGATAGATAGATAGATAGATAGATAGATAGATAGATAGATGGATGGATGGATGGATGGATGGATGGATGGATGGATGGATGGATGGATGGATGGATGGATGGATGAGGAATCAATACAAAATTTAGATAGATAGATAGATAGATAGATAGATAGATAGATAGATAGATAGATAGATAGATAGATAGATAGATAGATAGATAGATAGATAGATAGATAGATAGATAGCTGGATAGATAGATAGATAGGTAGATAGATAGATAGATAGATAGATAGATAGATAGATAGATAGATAGATAGATAGATAGATAGATAGATAGATAGATAGATAGATAGATAGATAGATCGATCGATCGATCGATCGATCGATCGATCGATCGATGGATGGATGGATGGATGGATGGATCACTACAACATTTGGATAGATAGATAGATAGATAGATAGATAGATAGATAGATAGATAGATAGATAGATAGATAGATAGATAGATAGATAGATAGATAGATAGATAGATAGATGGATGGATGGATGGATGGATGGATGGATGGATGGATGGATGGATGGATGGATGGATACTCCAGTAGAGTGAGGAGAGTGTGCTATCGATTCCTCATTAATATATCATGTCTCATGTCTCATGGCTATGACTGCTAATGAAGTGATTTCTGAGAGGCAGACGGCGGACTGCAGGAATGATGGGTTGGTGGTAGGCTACAGTACAAGATTATGAAGCAGAAGGCAGAAAGGCCTGATGTTCACACAGATTAGAGATAGCTACTAAATGACATTTGCTTATCTAATAACATCCTCACCTTAATAGCATCTCTTTTGTCATAAACGTGATTTCTAAATTTTAGCATTCCATTATTTCGTTCTCCATTTGAACTCACCTTGAGAATTGTCAGAGGTTGTGCTAAAATCGGGCACGGTGCCTGATCTGTCTGCTTTATTCTCAGAGATCTGCGTTTCTTTCATCAGTGTTTCAACAGAGCTGAGCTTCCTCCGATCAAATGCGGCCATGTAGCTGGGATTAGACAGGAGTGGGGTGGTGGTGGGGTCCGTTGTTGGTGGTTTAATGGTGGCTGCTGGTGCGGCGACATTTATCGGTTTTCTGGCGTACGTGATCGTGGGCGCTGGTGTTAATGCGACAATACCGAGCCGGTACCCTGGAAAGTCGTTCGCACTCGTATTTGGATGCTCCTCTGCGACTGCACGAGATTTCCTTATTACTAACGGCAGCGCATCGTAGGAATGAACCGCCTCGGATAACCCCATGCACACAAACACGATGAATGGAAAAGCCGGAGATGTAAACATCATTAAGGCAAGCCACCACATAATAATAATCTCAACGCTCCATGAAAACCTCCTCGAGGCGGACTTCGCAATGCCCTCGTCCTCCAATTTCCATCGGGTTATTCCAAACCAGGTGGTTTCCAAGCCGCCCCGATGTAGCCTACTCCACCATATCCGAGAGAGACCCCCTTTTTTCTCAATGGCTCTGAACCGACTGCAAGGTGTTTGATCCGCACGGACCTGTAGTAGGAGCGAAGCGCTTCAGAGTGGCACACGCGCGGTCCAATCAGAACGCAGGACGACAGAACCGCTGAAGTGAGGTGTGTGGTTTTTCTCTGCGCTTGATAGACGGTGAGGCGTCTGATTGGTTAAAATCAGGCGCATCGAAACCTCGCTGGCTGGCTCGTGCAGTCAGGCGATCATTATGAATATGTTCGTTTTATAGCCTATTGTTGAATCAGCCGTGGATAAAAATAAGAAAAGACGTTTCGAAATATTTAAACTTTCAAACCAACATTATCATGCCATTCTACTCCATTTTGCGTCCGCGTGAGCAATTATATTGATTTTTACCATTATAACATTGTTTAAAGGGATTATTAAATAGGCTACACCACACTGAAAAACGATTAGTTTTATTACGTTTATTCTTTTCTGTTTTGCTATTATTTATTTATTTATTTATTTATTTATTTATTTATTTATTTATTTATTTATTTATTTATTTATTTATTTATTTATTTATTTATTTATTTTGGTATATGGAGCTCCGGGTGTATTTCATGCAGTATCAGTTGCCAAGCTCTGTCAGGTTATTATCATCAGCAGCACCATCTTCTGGTTGTGTAAAAGAATTAGGAACAACGCTGTGGTGCACGTGACGCTATCCTGGGCCAGCCATACCAGAAAAAAAATGGAGAAGTGTAATAATTGTTCTATTAGATTGTAATACCAGGATTCTGAACAGTTTTAAAACAGAGCCTCCTTTACACCTCACCCACATTCCTGCTGTTCTGAGACCTCATCAAGTGAAGGCCAACATCCATATGGACATCTCATGCATGTGTGGACGAACACTTGGGGCTAGGGCAGTGGGCTGTAACACTGCACATGGAGACAGAATAGAATAGAATAGAATAGAATAGAATAGAATAGAATAGAATAGAATAGAATAGAATAGAATAGAATAGAATAGAATAGAATAGAATAGAATAGAATAGAATAGAATATATATTTATTGTCATTGTTATTTAAAAAAACATAAATATGCGACAGTGGAATAATACTATACAACAGTTTGTGCAAAGAAAACATTATAGTGATGTAACAATATATTGTAGGCCTATACATGCTGTAGTCTACTATAAATATGACAAGTAGAGATACATCTTTATGATATATAACAATGCATTTTTGATATTTAAACAAAATAAGAAAGAAAAAAAGGACATCCTGTTCAAAATCTCATCAGCATCAGTGAATGTTTGACCCTTGTTTAATAGTTATGTCCCTCAATTGTCCCCAGTGTGAAAAGATGGATCTCAAAATCATCACTGCTGGAAAGGGTTTAAATATGCAAAAGATGCTGGAAAAACGAAGATTTGGCAGGACCTGGAGGATTTTTCTGAAGAACGTTGGTCAGTTTAACTGCGGGACAAACAAGGGACTCGAGAACAACCATCACAAAAAACAAACGAAAACAAAAAAAGCTGTGGATTAAATATCAAAATAGATCAAATATCGTTATAAAACACAGATATTTAAATCCTATATACTTTACTACATGCGTTATTGAACTGACTGCAGGACACAATAATAAAGCTTTTCAAAAGTGGTTCTGCAAAATTATAGCAGTGCATACAGCAATAAGCATTTCTGTCCTTGATTGAACCAACTTTTATTTGTTTTGAAAATATTTCAAACTCTTTTATTGGGACAGGTTGTGATGATTGGTATAATAAAACAATTAAAAGAGTCCCCAATGGCATTGTAAATTATGGACAATGTTACTGAAACACCAGCTAAAGCACTGTGCTATTTCTCAGAATACTCATGACAACGTGGCCAGCAAGTGATATATGATGGCCAAAACAGTCCATAACACAACCCATATGAGAATCATCTTAAAGGACATGGTGTCGAAAAAACCTTCAGCCCTCATAGAGATCTTGAATGTCTTCTTGAAAAATAAATACATAAATGTACAAATCCTTTATTTGTTTTATTATCTTTCCATCTTTTGTTTAATATTGTAATTAGAGTTTTGTTTGAAATGCTGTTATCAGTGTTCAGATGAATAGTCACCTGAATTCATTCAATTCACTTTACTGGCCCCATACATTTTATATTAAATAAAATAATCTATTATAGGTTTTTTGAGATTTTTTAAATTTATTTATTTAACAAATATATAGGTTATCCACAAAAAAAAGTTAAAAGCTAATTTATTTTTAATTGTTCCTTCCAACATCAGTTAGCCTAAGGAATTACTACAAAATAAATACATTAATTAATGAATAAAAAGTAATTAAAAAAATTTAACTGTAATTTATAATCAATAATT
This sequence comes from Pseudorasbora parva, assembly GCF_024679245.1. Classification (NCBI taxonomy): domain Eukaryota; kingdom Metazoa; phylum Chordata; class Actinopteri; order Cypriniformes; family Gobionidae; genus Pseudorasbora; species Pseudorasbora parva. The sequence continues at coordinate 17,936,626 of NC_090184.1, forward strand.
ATTATGTTTAATAAAAATTCGATTTTGATAATTCCCCCATCCATTCCACATGTGGTATATTTAATGTAGTAAAAGCTACAATTAAAGATTTATTAATTAATTTTGTAAAAATATCAAGCTATCATATCAAAGCGATTTAATAAAAGTAGGGATCTTCACCTGGGGGGGGGGGGGGGGTGGTGGTGAAAAAATGAAAGTATGCAATGTAACAAAAATATAATATCAACAAAACAAAAAAGGCGAATTAATCTTTTATTGTTCCTTGCAAAATCAAATGGTTAATTAGGCTATGTACAATCAATATTTTAATCGTTATATAATATTTTAAACAAAGTGTAAATATATTAATGCGTCATTATATGTTTTAAAAAGATTATGCGTCTAACGTATCAATGCTACTACCGTGAACACTGAATTGACACTTGCGAGTATTTGACAGCTTTCATGTTTGACATGAAATCACGCGAACCTGTAGCCACGCCTCACTCCTGTGTTCGTCCAATCAGCGTTGAGCACAAATGCCAAGTTGTTCCTGGAACGTCATCAGTATTCTGATGACTGAAGATTACGTGGTGAAGTTAGTTAGCCAGTTGCTAACCCCGACAAAAACAGCACACACAGATGTAACGCCTGGAGAAATAACGTTATTTGCGTTAAACGTGCATTCTCATTACAATAAAAAACAGCTATTTCAGGGTATATGGAGTTTTTACGGTAGGTTTACGCTTGTCTGTTTGTTGGTTTAGGAAGGAAGGTGCACGACAGCTAACATCAGCTAGCTCTTGTTTACAAAATATCTTATATTTCTCCGCTTTACGTTTTTTATTTGACAGTTTTGTTTAGATGTTGTCATGCACTGTCAGCATGTGATAGAGAAATGGTTTTGACATCAAGCTTACGTGTCATTATCAAACCTGACACTGGTTAGCTTACTACAGTGTAGCATATCAAGCAATGTCAACATTGAGACTTTTTGTCCTGTAGTATATTATAAAGCATCGAAACGCATTAGAATTTTGTTTGAAGTTGAAGTTGATATTTCTGGATAACGCTACTGTATTGCCAATGTCTTGCGTGAAAACAGTGCACCTGCTTTAAATAAAGTATACGTTAAGTATTAATATAAGTGTAATACTCTTTTGAAATGCCACTTCCACTACTACATAAACAGGAGTACCCTCATAATACACAGGCACAGATGTATACTATACAGTGTTGTGTACTAAGCAATTCAGTCTTCTTGGGATGCAGGTTTCTCATTTTATTCAGAAAAGTATCTTCTGGTTAAAAGCCTTATTTGATTGTATTCCTTTGACGACTGGACCAAGTAAATTTCTTCTGCTAAAGTAATTCTAGTGTTGTGACTGTCTCCACAGAGTCAAAGCAGCAGAGAGTAAGCCCAGAATGAGATGTGCGCATGCCGTGGATATAACCCGTTCTGCATTACGAAGACCCTAAAGTGTCTCAGAGCGTCTTTCAAACCATTGCTTCTCACACACGGATATAGGCTACATTAACACTAGGGAAATGTTTGCAAAGTTGAAGAAGAAGCTGGCAGAGGAGGCCGCCACTGCCCCTCGTACAGGCCGCATCCCTCGCTCCATGAGTAAAGAGTCCATCACTTCTGTGGGTGCAGATTCAGGCGATGACTTTGTGAGTAGACCTTTCTACTTTCTACTTTTGTGTAACTCTTGGTTCTTTGTGATCTTCATATCTTCAGTCTTCAATGTCTTCATCATGCAATTTTTGCATTATTTGCATTATTATATTAGATCTTTGTGGCGTTTAGACCAATTAAGTTAATTGATCTGTTGCAAAAAAAGAAGAAAAGATGATGATATCTGAGTCACACTGATATATTACTGCATAATGTCTAATTACTACCAAACAATAATGTATTAAACTTTGATAAGATTTATAATGTTGATTAAGATTTTTTAAATAATTTTGTAAGAAGTCCCTTATGCTCATCAAGGATACATTTATTTGTTAAATGTTTATTTTATTTTTAGTGTAACTTTTTTTGTAAAACAAAACAAAAACTATATACAGTAAAGTTTTATAATTTTACTGAATTTTATAAGATACAGTAAAAGCGGTTATATTGTAAAATATTATTACAAATATTTCTCAACAGTTAACATTTAATTTGTTCTAAAATGTAATTTATTCCTGTGATGGCAAATCTGATTTTTCAACATCATTACTCCAATCTTCAGTGTCACGTTATCTCAGAAATAATTCTAATACCAAAATTCTAATAACTATTTTTATCAATGTTTATAATTGTTTATAGCTGCTTATTTTTATTGTGAAAATGGATGCTTTTTTAGGGTACTTTCATGAGTAGAAATTTTAAAACAACAGCATTTATTTGAAATAGAAAATCATTTTTGATCAATATAAATGGGATGCATTCAAAAAAAAAAAAAAAAAAAAAAAAAAAAATATATATATATATATATATATATATATATATATATATATATATAATATATATTAATAATCTAACGCTACAGTATGTTTCTCTTAGGCTTGTCTGAATGACTGATTTTTGAAATATTATTCTAATCCAAAACCTTCCGAGTCTACTTCCAAGTCAAGTAAAGTACCAGCTGACATGTTTTGATTGGTGGACATAGTAAATACCTAAATATTTCCTATTGCAAAAGTAGAATGGCCTAGTAAAACAGTATGATAGTTATTTCTGTTTCAAATGTCTAGCTTATCTACAGTATCCATTCTAGAGAAAGTCGTATGACTGTGTACTGGCTTTGTTTACACAGTGCTCCACTTGAGTAACCTGCTAGTATGTCTAAGGCCCTGTTGACACCTGGTATTAAGATGCGTTTTGGTCGATCAGGTCACAAGTAGGCGAGGGAGGCAAACCTAGTTTTCTAATTTGTCTCTTTTGTCCACGTTTGTTCACTTCTGTCCTGATTTATTTGAGGGGAGGGTCTACGGGTGGGTAAATCTATGGGATTCTATGGGATTATTCAGATCTTTCGATCTAATGGGCAAAATAGGCTTGCGCTATTTACATTTGAACGCATACAGAGACAACGGCAATACAGAGCGCAGCAACTTTCTGTTTATGCTCTGATAGTGTGTGTGTTAGAAATCAAGAATGTTGAAAGAAAATGCTTGGTATGCTTTTTTGTCTTTAAACCAAATTTGGGTCTTCAGCTGGCAAAGTTTAAATCCCATCTGGGTGCTAGCCAGGAAAGTAGGTGGTCTTTTGTGGCTGTTTGACTTTCTTCTTTCTGCTGAACGCAATCTGAGTTATATTAAAGGGTGAACTAACAAACAAAAATGAAAATGCTGTCATTAATTACTTACCCTCATGTTATTCGACACCTGTCAGGCCTCTGTTCATCTTTGGAACACAAATGAAGATATTTTTGTTGAAATTTGATGGCTCAGACAGGCCTTCATTGACACCAATGTAATTTCCTCTCTTAAGACCTATAAAAGGCACTAAATATATTGTTACGAAACCTGTCTCACTACAGTGACTCTACAATAATTTGTGATTTTAAAGCAAAGTTTTGAACGTTATGAATCAGCGTATCTTCATTTATGTTATGAAGATTAACGGAGGTCTTACGGACCGAACGACATGAGGGTAAGTAATTAATGACAGAATTTTCATTTTTGAGTGAACTAACCCTTTAATAAATATATCCTAATGCTTCCAACATCCATCAATAATTAACATACTCCAATAATATCAGAATCAATGGGGTTTTGTAATCCATATTTAAAACTTTATAAAGTAAAATATCTAGCTTTTACCAGACATCCTTCCGTATTCAACTTACGAAGAAAGTGTAATGCATCTCGCATAAAACTCTTACGCTACGTTCTAGTGATGCATTGTGCAAGTTCGCTTTTTTTGTAAGTTAAATATGGAAGGCAGTTTGCCGGCAGCTAGATACTGCCTCAGAAAGCCTATATTAACCTCCGGGAGCCATGTGGAGTATGTTTATTATGGATGGATGTGCTTTTTGAGCTTCAAACTCACTGCCATTATAAAGCAAGGAAGCATCAGGATGTTTATTAATATAACTCAGATTGTGTTCATCAGAAAGAAGGTCATATACACCTAGGGTGGCTTGAGGGTGAGTAAATCTGGGATAATTTTCATTTTAAAATGAACTAATCCTTTAAAACCAGGTGTAAAAAGGGCCTAAGGTTATTACTAAAGGGCTATGCTATGCTGCTTTAGAAACCAGCAGTGATATTTTAGAAAATGCTAAATAATACCACATGCTTTGACAAACCAGTGTAACCTGACACTCTTGTCCTCTAGCAATTAATTGCAACACACTCAGGGTTAGGTTCAGGTTGTCTTTCGGCCTAAATAATTAAAGCCTTGAGGCTTGATGGAGAATGACAGTATCAGTAACAGGTCTAAATCAAAGCCACCCTTATAGGCGTTTTATGGAGAGGAACTGATGTGTTTGGACCCCAGGGACAATGTAAATGTTTTAATTGTTAAAGTAAAACCCTAAGTGACTTACATGCGTGCAGTTTAACTTTTGGGTATGTCTCCCTTCTGTGTTTTATAGTTCTTATGAAGGATGTGCATATTGGTAATTTCTCGAATAATATTGTTTTGTGTTTTTTCATTTCATCAAATTTGTGTGTCAAATTTAATTGCTCATGCTCATTTCTACAGTTTTTACAATTTTACATGATCCTTGCTTTCCTCTCATGCTCTGAGTTCATTTTAAAAACTCTTAATGTAGTTTTTAGCAAATCTCATAATAAATATCCATTGTTCTTACAGTCAATCAATCAACTTTATTTATATAGCGCTTTTACATTGACGATTGTTTCAAAGCAGCTTCACAGTGTTAAACAAGACAATATTGTTACAAAATTTGATTTGGCTGTATAGTCGTTCCGGAGAAAACGGTGATGTTATTAGCTTATTTTAATTTATCATATAGCAACAACATCTCGATGTGGGTCTGGCTTGTCAGGCTAACTGGCCAGAGTTTTGGGACCGCAATAGATGTGATAGAGTATAATGTGTTTAGAGCTCGCTCAAGTACTGGGGAGCTTAACCATTTATTGCTTTGTAAGTAATAACTTAAGTCAAGTAAATACTATACAATGTGTATATTTTTTTTGCTGTATAGCCTACATTCTTACATTTTAAAACCGTTGATTTTATTTTTACACAGCATTATACAATTTTAGTATTAGTCACTTATCAGTTATTGTCCATAACATTTAAAATAATTAATACAACAACAACAAAGAACTATAAATAATATATAATTCAGTATTAAATGGTAATGGGTGTATTCCTATTTTTTTCTATGGTGCTTTTAGGATGATGTGTCTTCATCTGTATCTTTCGCTTTCAGGCGTCCGATGGCAGCAGCTCCAGAGATGACGTCTCTTCTCAGATTCAGCGCAGAAACGATCAGATTCGAAAGCTGGAGGCCAAACTCTCAGGTATCGCCAATATAATACAGTGAAACTCATGTAAACGCATCAAGAGAAAGAGACTGAAAGAGGGGGAAAATATGAAAGGCCACCGTGACGAAATCAGTGAGAAAAGGAAAAACTAGATGCAGGCTGTTATTTGTACACCCTTCTCACTTGCCTCTTACGTGGTGGATCTATTTCAGTCTGTAGCATTTGCCACAATTGAAATGTATAAAGCACATAGCATTTGATTTGCCACATTCATCGCAGAGTAAACCAGGCATGAATGCAAATGACTCCACTGTAACAGCCTGGAAAAATCAGCATAAATAATAGATAACTGGCTCTCACTATCAGCCTGCCATGGTATGCAGTTACACATAGCCTGATCTAGAAACGTCTTTAACCCTAAATGAGAAGTGCTAGATAAGATGATTGCATAATTGACCTGCTGATGTATTTAAGTTTAAAGGTCAGAGGTCAGCAGTGACAGGTAGCTGTCATTATACAGCCTCACAATCAGTCTGGTTTTCTCATCTCAGAAAATCATTCTGTTTTTCCCTCCATTTGTTTATCTTCTCAATCATGTTTATCCCTTTGTTTTCTCGTCCCTGTTTTTTGTCCCTCCTCCTGCCCTACCCGTGATCCTCCCCCTCATCCTCCTCTGCCTCCCTCCGGTCGTGTGTTTGTGTGTGTCGGTATCCCATTCCCCAACCCTAGACTACGCTGAGCAGCTTCGGCTAATGCAGAAGACCAAGGAGAAGCTTGAGATTGCATTAGAGAAGTATCAGGATTGTACGTACCGTTCTTTTCCTCCCATTTTCACCTCTTCCTTCTTTTGGCTTTCTCTCCTCTGCTCTGTTTCCCATTCGTTTGTCTGATTCTTTTACACAAACATGCATTCTAGCTGCATATGATCAAGGTTGTAAGGTTGTTTCTTGATCATAAACCCCCCAAAAAGAAGTTAAATGGTTTATTCACCTTTATTCAATCATTTCATCACAAACCTCTTGGTCTGTGTGGTAAGTTAAGCTCTATCAACAGCATTTCCAATCATGAATATTACAACAGAAAATTATTTCTTCCCTCATTTGTTTAAATTAAACTGACAAGTGCAGGTTCACACATTAGAGGTGGGCAAAGATATTGTTTTTTTAATCTAGATTAATTTTGAAATTAATCTAGATTAATTTAGATTAAAATGGTTCATCTGAATTCTGCCGAAGGCTTTCAGAATGTGTGTGCTACCCAAATAATAGGTGCATTTTCATGGAGCACTGTAATCGGTTTAAAAGTCCAGTCCGAATGAAAATGCACCATATAAACACATCAATCGGAATTAAAATGACCAAACCGAATGAAATTGTTATCAGTCTGAGAGGGGCGGGATAAACCTTTTCATAAACCGATCAAATGGAAAAAAAATCACCATGTAAATGACCTGACCTGATTACTTTTGAGTGTGCGTCCTTATGTGACGTAATACACAGCGCACGCCTTCACGTCTGAAGATGTCAAGACGGACATGTTGACATACTTTTTGTGTGAGTTTGTCCGTTCAAGTGCAAGACTTGAAAGATAACTCAATATTTGCGCACTGAGACACAAGATAAATCTTCTCGCAGTGAGTTCTCACTCGTGTCTTCTGGCTCTACACCCGGGTGATGATGGTGAAATAACTGGTCATATTCGAACATACGGCAGCACTTGCATGCACTGAACAGTTTACAAAGAGAGACCACTTTGCCCACGTTTTTCTTTTATTATCGCTGTTGTTGTAGTGTATCACTGAGAAGCCAGCATGTGTATCCATCGACAGAAACATACATAAAGCATTATTTTCAAGTTACAACCCATATTAAAGATGCGTCATCAGATGTGAGATGAACTGCGGTGCAAGTGCGTGCCGGCACCTTTTACACGGCACCCCTGCTCACGTCAGATGGCACCACAGGGTTGGGAAACTTTGGTATAGACCCAGCTCCCAACACAACTTTGATAATAGATTAATGGCGTTATTTTTTTTATCGCCAGATAAGAGTCTCACGTTAACGCAGCATGTTAACGCTAATAACGGCCCACCACTGAGATATATATATATATACACACACAGACATGCATGCATATACAGTGAGGAAAATAATTGTTTGAGCACCCTGCTATTTTGCACTTAGATATCATGGAGGGGTCTGAAATTGTCATTGTATGTTCATGTCCACTGTGAGAGACTTAATCTATAAAAAAAATCCAGAAATCACAATGTATGATTTTTTTCAACTATTTCTTTGTATGAAACTGCTGCAAATAAGTATTTGAAAACCTGAGAAAATCAATGTTAATATTTGGTACAGTAGCCTTTGTTTGCAATTACAGAGGTCAAACCTTTCGTGTAGTTTTTCACCAGGTTTGCACACACTGCAGAAGGGATTTTGGCCCACTTCTCCACACAGATCTTCTTTAGATCAGTCATGTTTCTGGCCTGTCGCTGAGTAACACGGAGTTTGAGCTCCCTCCAAAGATTCTCTATTGGGTTTAGGTCTGGAGACTGGCTAGGCCACGCCAGAACCTTGATATGCTTCTTACAGAGCCACTCCTTGGTTGTCCTGGCTGTGTGCTTTGGGTCATTGTCATGTTGGAAGACTCAGCCTCGACCCATCTTCAATGCTCTAACTGAGGGAAGGATGTTGTTCCCCAAAATCTCGCAATACATGGCCCTGTTCATCCTCTCCTTAATACAGTGCAGTCGCCCTGTCCCATGTGCAGAAAAACACCCCCAAAGCATGATTCTACCACAATTTTGTCTGTAGTGTCTTTGGACAGCTCTTTGGTCTTGGCCATGTTAGTAGTTGGATTCTTACTGATTATATGGGGTGGACAGGTGTCTTTATGCAGCTAACGACCTCAAACGGGTACATCTAATTTAGGATAATAAATAAAGTGGAGGTGGACATTTCAAAGGCAGACTAACAGGTCTTTGAGGGTTAGAAATCTAGCTGATAGACAGGTGTTCAAATACTTTTTTTGCCGCTGTATCATACTAATAAATAGTTAAAAATCATATATTGTGATATCTGGATTAAAAACATTTTTTTTTTTTTGATTATTTCTCTCACAGTGGACATGCACCTACGATGACAATTTCAGACCCCTCCATGATTTCCAAGTGGGAGAACTTGCAAAATAGCAGGGTGTTCAAATACTTTGATAGTTTTCCTTTTCAAATAGTTTTCATCACTGTTTATATATATATATATATATACACATACACACACACACACACACACACACATTGCGAATTGCAACCGCCCACCCCTCACCCCTCCGATTTTGAAGCACATAGAGAACTTGTCTGTTTATGGCTGCTGTAGAAACATGGCGGTGCAAAATGGCGATTTCACTGTAAGTGTATCCGCAGTGTATGTAGATAGTAATAGCTCATTCTAAGGTAATAAAAACGTAACGGTTCATTATGTAAGGTTTTCATACTCAACTGAAAACATTATGTATATTATATTGCATTTCTGTCAATAGAGCCGCATAAATATTACACACTGCACCTTTAAGTGAAATTGATTATTTGGGTAGTTAAATATCTGATTCACCTTTACAAAGATAAGGTCAGTAATTGATTCTATCACACTAGCTGTTAATAATAATTATTAAAACAATTTAATAAACTGTAACAACACTATATTAATAAAATGCCATTTGATACTGTTACCATGCACATCACATGTTTTTTTATGCTTAAAAAAGGGATGAGTCAAGGACTCTTTTTGGTAAATTAATCAATAATATGCCAATAATAATAATAATAATAATAATAATAAATGCTGTTGGTGGAGCTTGACTTGATCCTGAAACATTATTCTTACCTCTTGCTTTGGGAGTTTTCAGTGCCTGGGAAAGATGTATTGTTGGGGTCATGGCATATAGAGAAAAGTCCTCAAAAGTTCTTTGCCACTTTTGATGACATTTTATTTCTTCAACAGATTGTGCCTATAACAAGGTACATTGTCATGATCCGAAAGCACTGACATTTCTAGACCCAAATTTAGAGGATAAATGCAGCTTACAATTGAAATGCATAAATGCATGTACTAACAATGTGTTTTACAGCTTTACTACCAAGGACATCTGGAAATTAAGCAATGTTGTTGTTCTTTTCATTTAATTTAATGAAAATGTGCTAACATTAATGCAACACTAACAAAGATAAAAATTAATACATTATGTATTGATATTTAAAATATTTACATATATTAAGTCTAGCATTACCATCTGTGATAACACCTAACCGTGGAGGTATACTGTTATGGCTGATTTAAGAGTTTCAGGAATATTCCCTGCTTACTTTTAAACATTTGAATTGCTGAATAATTCATTTATGTGCTTTAACAAACATATAAGCTGCAAATTTCTACTTTTAAACCCTAATGATCTCTTTTCTGCTAAGCTTTCATTATACAGTACGTGTACTATAAACATGTTTGGTGTTCATTTACACACACTGAGGGACGCATTTGGAGTATTGTCTGTGGAAACGGACTGTTTACCACAGATGCGGCCCATTGGGATTTTGTTGAAAATTATCCTGATCATTTGTCTCAGGAGGATTTCGGAAAGATTTTAGTTTTTTTTTTACTTATTTTTGTTTTCAATCAGCGTCCATGCGCAAACTTCAGGACCAGAATGAAGTTTTTCAGGCCAACAGAGCGAAGATGGCAGAAGGAATGGCCTTAGCGTTAGAGAAGAAAGACCAGGAGTGGATGGAAAAGCTGGCTTCACTGGAGCAGGTTAAAATGCTTTGTGACGTATTGGATAAAGTCGCATCTAATATCTTAATAATTCATAATTGCTTCGTCCTCTTTCTCTCAAACAGGAGAAGTTGTCACTGACCGCTCGGTTAGACGAGATGACAGAGCAGAGTTTAAGTCTGTTTCAGAAGAGAGATGATCTGGATGAGCTGGAGGGCTTTCAGCAGCAGGAACTGGCTAAAGTCAAACACATGGTCAGCAGAGTAAACCTTGAGTATCCTTTTATTAGTTGTTTATAGCAAAAACACATACTTTGAAAAAATTACCTTCCTACACATTTCAGCATTCAACAATAATTTTTACTCTGATACTTATCTAAGTTAAAGGAATATTTCATTTAACACCAAGCTGTGTCGGAAAACTTGAGTAGCTTATATTCATTGCAATATAGCCAACAAGAACAAATTCCTCCCAAACGATTTAATTAGCCTGATTGTAAGTGGGCATTTCTTCTGCAGCTCCTGAAGCGAGAGGAACAGCTGAGTCATCGGGAGAAAGAGCTCAAATTGAGAGGAGAGGAGCTCAACACAGCGAGACTGACCTTGAGCCGAACCCAAGACAAACTGTATGAACTGGGAGAGGAACACGAGGAGATGTGCAGGATCAACTCACAGCTACAGGCTCAAAGGTGTGTGAGGAAGTACAGAAGAACTTAACTTCCCTAATGCCAAGGGTGTTATATCTCAATTAGAGCTGCATGAATAAATTAAGAATCACGATTTTTTTAGTTAAAGGGGGAGTGAAATGCTGTTTCATGCATACTGATCTTTTTACACTGTTAAAGACTTGGAATCCCATACTAAACATAGACAAAGTTTCAAAAGTTAAGGTGGACGTTTGATGGGAGTATTTCTTTGTCAAAAATACTACTTCCGGTTAGTCATAAGTTTCGGCAAGTTTTTTGCGATCATGCGTCCCCTTTGACGTTAATGGGGGCGGAATTTCCTTGTATGGGCCGTACGGACAATTCTACCGGAAGCGCGTGAGAGAGAGCGAGGGAGAGAGAGAGAGAGAGGGAGAGAGCGAAAGCAACAGCCTACACCCATCAAAGCGCTGGCTCGTAGGCTGCTGCACAGGTGATGTGCACAATTACAATGTCACCAAAAAAGTGTGTTTTTGGTTGCCAGACCAAGACAGTCCTGCACAGATTCCCCAAAACCCCGCGTTAAGGCAACAGTGGATGTAATTTGCTTTTCCGGATCAGCAACTGAGTTGCGCGAATGTTTATATCTGTTCGCTGCATTTCGGTGCCGACTGTTTCATAAACAAGGCCCAGCTTGACGCCGGCTTTTCCAATCGCCTAATGCTGAATGATGGAGCAGTCCCAACGTTAGAACCGCAGGCGGTGAGTGAGACTGCTTCAAATGTTTGTGTCTTTGCCTATGCTCATCAAGTAGCCCAAACATGATCACGTATAGTTAATTGATCAATGGAGCATGCGATGTGTAGTGCGTGTACATTTGTTTAGCTGGCCACTATATGTGTAACTTTATGTTTGTGTATTGTAAAAGCACTCCAAACAACAATACACAAAGAGTGGGGAAATATGTTGAACTAAATAAGCGCGCTTCTTCATTCAAATGCGCTACTATTCCGTGTCTATCTATGTAAACACTAGCCTGCGGTGCAAAACCAGTCCGCTTGCTAACGTTACAATTGTCTACACAAACCACGCGTAAACACACAAACACACGTGCACAACTGCACTTCCCACATGTACACCTTCAAAGACAAAAATACGACGATATAATTCAAGTATAAATATGTAAATAACACAAGCCGCTAAGCATATTATATAGTTAGTGTATAACTTGTACCACATACAGACGTCCTGCTCTAGTCGTTTTTGCTGCTGCTCCTGTTCAACTGCAGCCTCTGGGTCTGATTCCGGATCATAGATGTATGGCTGTATCTGATTAAAAGCCATATTTTTATTTTGAATAAAGTTTTTTTCCCGCTGTTAGGGGGAACAGCTTTACGACACACTCGACTCAACTCACAGCGCGCTGCTGCACACGTCATTATTTAGCTCCGCTCACACGACACGCCCCCACCCGCTCTGCTTTTTTCGGAAAGACTCGGAACAGCGCATCTTTCTTATATAATTATAAAAAAAATAAAGACTTTTCGGAGATATGCAGGATGCAATGCTACTCTGTAGGTACTCAAGATTGACATGACACTGACTGAAACTGAGTGTTTCACCCCCCCTTTAAAGATTGGGATTATCAAGCGATTCTGTAGAAAAAACATTAGAAAACAAAATAATTTACTAGTGGTTCTGACAAAATTATTTGAATGTAGTAGTCATGTCTCATCCATAATGATTTGTTTCATTATTGGATGAATCAGCATTTGTGAATGAATCATTCAATGACACACTTTTTAAAACACTCATAGCCACCTCCTGTCCTGGCACAATAAGCAATGACTTGTCAAAACACTTTTTTTTTTTTTTTTTTTAAAGGTGATTTGCTCTATTTTGATCTCTCATAGATCTTGGATAGAAATTCTTCCTTCTGAAAAAGAGATTGCATTTAGATTGTGCTTATTTCATAATTTTGTCTCGCTGTCTCTCTCAGGGATGAGTTGTTGAGTGAGAGAGCGGAGGCCGAGAGGAGAGAGCAGGAGTTACAGCAGCTCATCCAGCAGGTCTCACAGGATTTCCAGAAGGTGGGCACTTGACAACTTTCAGCTCAACATCAGCACAGATGACACTCAGAAGCCAAGAAGGTTACTTTTGGGAGCATATAGTCACCACTCCCATATAAGTGTTTTCATTTCTTTCACTTTTATTTATACATGATTTTATGCATTTATAAGTGTTATAGCATTGCTCATGATGTATTATTATGAAGGAATCTTGTTTTATTATTATTCAAATCAATTATTTGCATTTCATTATTTAGTATAGTTTCATTATTTTATTTTTATTGCTTGTATTTTGTCTTTATTTTATTGCTGACGGTTTACATCTCTTGTACAATTGTTTTATCAAGCAATAATTGCATTGTGACAGTCCTTGACCATTTTTTACTAAAATTAAAGAAAAATGAAAAAGAAACTTTAAGATAATCTGTTGTATAAATATTTAAACCCTTTCTTTTGCTTCCTGAAGTAAAGTAAAATTGTTCCTGAAGTAACCATACACTCCAGATGAAACAGCCAATGTCTATTTAAAGAAACAAACTGGCATATGGTTTTAAATATGTTTTCATTTTTTTTTAATGGTATGATACAAATCATTCCCACATGTAATTGTTTCTTTTGCTTTCCAGGCACAAAGCAGTGCAAAAGCACTAGAGAAGTCAATGGAGCAACTCCAGTCTGAACACAATAAGCTAAAGCTACAGCATGAGCAGCACAAGAGCAAGGTCTGATTTACTCAGCAAAGAATTCAGTGATACTAATAATGTAAAGCGTTCACTCTCATTTGCAAGTGAAAATTACTGTCTGAGACTGACAAATTATTCAGGCGATCATGTGAGTGGCATCCAATCAAAACATGTAGGCTATGTAATTACATCAGAATAAACACTCCCTTATTTTATATATATATATATATATATATATATATATATATATATATATATATATATATATATATATATATTAATGAAAGGGAATATATTATTCCCTTTCATTGCTCTGCATATAGCTGTTTTTGTACCCATAAATGTGTCCTGTACCTATGCCCTGCTGTTAAATTATATGTTGAGTGCTTCTCATTTCTTATTGTGCATCCTCGTTTCCTATCCTCGTGTCTTAGCTCCACCCTCTTAGGAAGCGAGGGAAGGATATACCTGTGTGTCCTCGCTCATGACTCCCCAGAAAGCTTCCTCGCTACTCGTTTCTCTCCTCCTCGCGGTGCAATTAGAGAATTGATATGTCCTTCAAGATGGCTCAGTTCGATGTTTTTGGGTCACGGGCTTGAGGACAGAGGAGCGAGGAAACGAGGAAGCATCAGTTTGAGTATTGAGAAGCACCCATAGTGTGTTAATGGATTGACCTATATGCAATTCAGTTTCATTGACACTTCGGTATAACACTTTGTGTGATTGGTCAGGTTGCAGTGACCGAGGAGGAGCGAGAGCGTCTATTGGCTGATCTGCAGGAGAAGGCCGCCTCCTTAGAGAGAAGACTAGAAGCAAACTACTCTCAGGATGAACACCTACAAGAAATGCTCAAAGAGGTCAGAGGACACATGTTTATACATGCATTATACTGCAGTTTGAGTCATCTGAATAATATCTGCATGTTGTGTGTGTAGAAGTCTTTATTAGAGCAGAGGTTAGAAGAGGTCAGAGGACAGTTACTGGAGACGAGAACAAATCACACAACAGCAGTCAGTTCACTGGAGGCCCAGGTAAACAGCATCTAACCTTGTGTGCCTGCTCTACATCATTACATATTGTTTTTAAAATTTTGATTTTCAGGCCAGGAAAAGTAATGTAAATAAGTAAAATCTTAAATAAATAAATAAAACATTTAAATAGCCTGTATTTAATGTGTTTTTATTTCATGTTGCGTTTGGTTCAGTAAATCTTTTTTACACAAGACACATTATACTCTACCATTTAAAATGTTTTTCATTGAAGTCTCTTATACTCACTAAGGCTGCATTAATTTGATCAAAAAGTACAAATGAATGGCATTAATTTTGTGAAATATTTAATATTTATTTAATTGATTATTATTATTTAGTAATATTTTAATATATTTTAAATTGTAATTTATTCCTGTGATTTCAAAGCTGAATGTTCAGCATTATTACTCCAGTCTTCAGTGTCACATAATATAGCAACTCATAATGCTAAAACGGCACATAATGTAGTGTTACATATCTATTACATATTGCATATCTATTACATTATTATTTTAATTAAATATTCAAAATGTAATAATTAACGTAATAAAGTAATGTAATTGATATTTAATACATTATAAACTTACCAAAAATTGTCATATCGTCATAATTCTAGTAGCTTTTAAAACAAAAAAAATAGTATTCCCTTGGGAAAAAAATGTAAGTCTTAAAATTACCTGCGAAATACGAAATTATTATTACAATTATGTACAGGGGTTATCAAAAGTATACACATCCCTGTTAAAACTTGGTTTGGTGATGTGATTGCAAGAAAGAATATAATATCTATATATTTTTTGAAAACCATTTTTTAAAATTGTTTTCTTTGATCAATCAAAAGTTCAAAAGAAAAGCATTTATATGCAGTCTTAATAACATTTTAAACGTCTTCACTGTTATAATTTAATGTGCCACCTTTAAAGTATTAATGTCCTTTGAAAAAGTCTTACTGACCCCCACTTTTAAACGGTAATGTAGAAAGTATTCAAAGTATCCAGTAAATGCTTTTTTTTAATATTAATATATATATATATATATACAGAATCGAATCATTATTCAAATCATATTTCATTGTTAATTGAATCAAATTTAATTTAATTAGCAAAAACCCTTTGGAGTGGAATCAAAAATCTATGGATTGTGAATCAGACCGATTCACTGTACTGTATTGTTAATTTGTTTCCAGATCTCTCGGCAGACCGCCAACATCACAGATCTGCAGACTCTGATCAAGCACAAAGATGATTCGTCCAGGGCTTACAAAGAGAGGACAGACGCACAGGTCAGAGCACTGTGATTCTCCAGTTAACCCTCTCTTCACATGACCGTGGCTGTGTGATCTGAATGATGTCTGTGTTCTGTCAGATCTTAGAGCTGGAGCAGAGACTGTCTGACTGTGCTGAGAAGATAAAGAGTCTGCAACAGCAACTTGAAGACAGTGAAACGCACACAGAAAAACTGGTACATTATATCAGCCAAAGTCTCACCAAACGTCCAAATAGCCGGTTCAGTTCTGTTTATGGGTTTGTCGCACCTACCAACTGTTTTTGCTGAAATGTCGCCCTCTTCTGTCAGAGATCTGTCATACATACTGGGACGCCAGTATAAGACGAGGAAAATATATTCAGTCTCTGTTAAAAGTCAGCTTTATTGTTAATCCTTAAAATCCCTTAGAGTTTTGACCTTTGACCTTTGGTCCCATAGCAAGTGGAGTGGGCAGAGGAGAGAGAGCGACTACAACAGCAGGTCTCAACACAGAGACAGAGAGGCTTGGAGAAAACAGCCAGACTGGAGGAGGAACTTCTTGCACAACAGAGGGAGAGAGAAACCGAGGTCAACAAGCATCAGGACAACCTGGTTTGTAAAGCATCACTAGTGATTCTTTGACTAACAGAAACTTAACATGGGAAGAACATTATAAAACGTTTGTCTAATGTTTGTCTTTCTCTCAAGCGGTTACTGGAGGAGGAAAAGGCTTCACTGATGAAGAGCAAAGCTGAGGTTGAGAGTACTGTAGAGAGGCTGACAGCAGAACTCGAGCAGTCTAGAGTGAGAATCATCTGCATCTGCACACACAGATTCACATGTCTTCACAGATCCACTCTGTCACACTACCAATCCCAATGTTTCGGGTCAATAAGAATTTTCAAATGTTTTTGAAAGAAGTCTCTACTCTTATCCTCTCCAGGGCTGCATTTATTTGATAAAATGCAGTAAAAACAGTAACATTGTAAAATGTTTTTACAATTTAAAATAATGGTTTTCTTCATTAACTCTTACCCCACCGGGTTTTTTTTTTTTTTTTTTTTTTACAATTTTCACCAAAATGTTATAGTCCATAGAATATTTTGTTTTATAAATCTGAGTCTCTTCTTTTAAACAAAATTTTTTTTATTCTAGCTTCATGCATTCCTTTTTTATCAACACTTGAATATGGGTGAGTTTCATAAAAAAAAAGCAACATTTTGAACAAAAAAAAAAAAGATTTGAATGATACACAGAGTACTTACCCAACATGATCATCATTTTTGAGAGAAATTGTGAAGGTGAATGCATATACAAACAAGCTCTCCGTTTAGGATCCGAACAAATATAACCCAAGCCTCTTTGATGACGTGCATGATTACGTTACTGTTGATCATCTGTCCGTCATCGTCTAAAGCCCGCCCTGATGATTTCATTGGTCCGAACACTTTCTGTTCGGGGATAATTACTACCCTCTATGGATCGAGTCCAGACCGAACCGCCCAACCTAAAAATGTTGTGGGTGGTGCTGAAAAAGTTTGGCTGGCATCCAGTCTAGACAGTCTCATTTTTATCAAAAACTGCATTCAGCGTCAGATTCAGAGCGATGCTCAAACACAGATAGTGTAGATCGAGTTCATCAACACTCCAAATGCTTGCAGAGTCCTATAGCTCGTCCTGGGTCAACATTCCATTAAGTAACATTAGATAGTTTTGATGTATGATGTTAAATGTTGATGAACACGTTATTTTGCATATGCATCTGCTAACATACGATCGCTTGTTTTGCTTCCTCATGTGTGTTTTGCTCAGGAGAATCGGTCCTCATTCAGAAGACGATGATAATGATTCGTAATCGCGCCCTCTAGTATCTAACGGTGAAAACACGGAACCCAGAAAATTCTGTGTTTGGCCGGGAAGCTTTTTCTCACAAATAATGTAAAAAATTTGTTTTTTGGCGGGGAAAGAGTTACTATACATTTTAAAATGCTGCATTTTTAACATCAATACTTGTCTTCAGTGTCATATAATCCTTCAGGAATCATTCTAATATGCTTATATGGTGCTCAAGAATGTTGAAAAACATTTACAATGATATTTATTTTTATTTTATTTTATTTTCAGGATTATTTAATTAATAGAAAATTCAAAAGAACAGCATTTATTTGAATATATATAACTTTTGTAACATTATACATGTCTTCACTGTCACTTAAAATCAATTTAATGCATCTTTGCTAAATAAAAGTATTAATTTCTTTCAAAAAAGAATCTTATTGCCCCCAAACTTTTGAAAGGTAGTGTAAGTTAAAAAACGAAGCTCAGTACAGCTAATATTATAAAGCGATCCATCAAAATCCCTACTGGTTGACTGTCTGCCCAGCCATACTGCCCAGTCCTACTGTCCATGTTTTAAGAGGTATTTTGTGAGCTTGAGTCATGTTGCAGACCAGTATAGCATTTGTGTGACATTAATTTGTTTGTCACAGGCGGAATTGAGCAGCAGGCAGACAGTCAGTGTTGAAATTGCCAAAGCTCTGGAGGAAACCAGAAAACAGAGGGAAGAACTCCAACAGCAGGTTAATTCATTGGCATATTCAAATATGCATACTTGTTTCGCTCAAGTTTTGTAGCTGTTTTACATAATTTATTGCTTGTCTTTTATAGGTCAGCAAAATGACAGAGTCTCTCGAGAAGGCGGAACAGGAAGTGAGTCGTCTTTCTCAAGATTTAGGGGCAAAGGAGGAAGAGCTAAATGCATTGATGGAAGGTAAGGGGTCAGATGTGTTTTGGCACCAGGACAGGATTGGCCAGTTATTGCAAAAATAAATAAATAAAATGAAATAGGGCTGGGCGATATCTAAAAAAAATATATATCTTGATATTGTCACATTTTTTTTGGTGTTTTTTCAGCATCATTACTCCAGTCTTCAGTGTCACATGATCCTTCAGAAATCATTCTAATATGCTGATTTATTATCAGTGTTGGAAACAGTGCTGCTTAATATTGTTTTATAACCTGTGATACTTTTTTTCAGGATTCTTTGAATAAAAGTTTGGAGTCAGTATTTATTTGTTTTTGTCTTTTTAAGAAATGAATTATTTAATACTTGTAAGCAAGGAATCTCATTGCTGTAAATATTCTTTTTAACTTTTTATTCATCCCTGAATCCTGAAAAAAATATCACAGGTTCCAAAAAACATTAGGCAGCACAACTGTTTCCAACATTGATAATAACTGAGTATCAAATCAGAATATTAGAATGATTTCTGAAGGACAATGTGACACTGAAGACTGGAGTAATGCTGACAAATTAGCTTTGGATCACATAAATAAATTATAGTTTAATATTAAAATAGAAAAATATTATTTGAAAATAGTAATATTGTGAAGAATGATTACAATATTTTCTTTCTATATTTTTGATCAAATAAATGCAGGCTTGATGAGCATAAAATACTTCTTCTAAACTTTATATCTCAAAACATTTTTATATTTTCAACCAGTCAGTAACCTTACTGATTTTGACTAAACTTCTGATAATGATTATAGAGATTCTCAAACCTTAAAAACATAAAACATTTCATATTGAAATGTTTCATTTTATGTCTTGCTTTATTTCGATTCAGATATGACCAAAAGTAAGGTTGTTTAGTGAGTGAGTCAGATGTTAATTCAGTTACTGCTGATGTTTTAGTTAAAATATGTTAAAATTATTTAAACTGGTGCCCCTATTATACTATTTTTAAAGATTCCTAATTTAGTTTTGGAGGTCTCCAACAACAGGTTTACATCCATCAAAGGTTTCATTTTCTCATAATATACATTGCACATTCCATAATGTTCAATGATTCTCAAACAACTTAATAAATGAATCAGTCTCTCTAAATCCCTTCTTTCGTACTCTGCTCTGATTGTTCAAATGGCCCAGTATGTTGTTAATGAAAGTTAAACATCCATTACCATAACTGAACTCCAGCTCTGTCAGGAGGTTTCCAAAAGCTCAGCGATTGTATACACTGTGAAGACAGTAATGAGGCCTGATGTAACAGTTAAGTTTGCAAAACAAATCTTGCTCCATCTTTTATCTTTGCTCAAAGAAGTAAGAATGATAGAAAAGCTGCATTAATAGACACAGATTTAGGTAATATTGCAGCTCACAGCTGATTTACAGTAGTATTTCAGTAAGATAGTAATAACATGAGTTGGCCACTTAGCCAGAGACCTACACAATATGAAACACAAAGCCAGCTCAGTAAGTGGATGGACGTTATACTAATGTTTCTTCTTGACATCACAACAAAATGGTTTGCGTTTCGTTTGAAAAAACGTTTTGTTTATTTGATAGTCGGCTCTTACTTTTGAAAGACAATAACTTAATATACGGTGCACTTTCAGATTTAAAACTTAGCTAGATGTTTCATTCACTTAGAACTATGTTACAGACTACATGAAGGGTAATTGTCAAAAATCCATAATAGGGACACTTTAAAAGAACCATCTTCAGAACTTCAAGTATAATGCGCTCTATAATAGTTAGCATTAAAAAGCTTATGTTTCTTATTGTTTGTGCTTGTGTGTGTGTACAGAGCTGAAGGCAGCTTGTAGTAGTCTGTCTTCTCTTCAGTCCGAGTGTGAGTCTCGTCGTTTGGAGGCTGAGGAGAGAGCGCGAGAACACAACTCTCAGCTGACTTCACTGCAACAGGAAGTCCTCGCACAAACACAGCAACTTTCTTCGTACCAGTCACAGGTCAGTGTGTGTTCTTTTAACCGCCTGAGCTGCCTGTTGCGGTTAGACGCATTGTCTTGCGAATTTAATGTTTTTGTATTTACTCATCTCTTTGTGTGTGACAGGTGTCTGATCTCGAGGGTGAGGTGTTGAGATTAACAGCACATGTAGACGAGTGTGATGGCGAGCAGAACGGGACGATTACTGCAAGTGATCTTGACCAGTTGCAAAAGGTCAATAAAGATATGGAGCAACAACTGGCTGAAAAGAACAAGGTGAGAGCAAAGAAAACAACTGAAACAAAAGAATATAAGTTCTAAGAAGAGAGAAGAGATTTTAAAGTGCCCCTATTATTTGTTTTTGGATATTAGCTTTCATGTTTGATAAGGTAAAAGCTCTGCAAAGTTTTAAAGGTCAAAGTGCATACTATGTGAGTAGGAACCACATTTGAATTTGAACTTAATTTGTGACCATTAAAAAAAAAAGGGTTCTATATAGTATGAATGATTGTAGTATGAATGTAATTCTGGACATACTACATATGCCATGTTGTCATTATCATGTGACATAACAGCATCAGTTCTACTCTATTCACTTCTATTAAATCCTTTCCCATGGCCTCATGGGATAATAAAGTGTACACTGTATGCGCACTTCAGAATCTCGTAGAAGTAGTAGGCCATTCTGGGTACTTTTCAACTATTGTTTTTCGAATACAATGAAGTCGGACATGCTACTCTTTTGGTGTACTGTTTTTCATATACTATATAGTAGGGACGTATTCGATTTCAGACGCAGTTTTATTTATATGCATAGATAAATACATATATATAACGTATTTTCCAGACTATAAGTCGCTCCGGAGTCGCACTGGACTAGTATAAGTCGCATTATACTGGACTATAACGCCAGCTTCACACCGCACATGCAAGTGTCGGCAGGCTAGAAGCAGTGCGGAGAACGGGAGCCGTGCGCGCTGTGCATTCACACCGTCTATGATTTACACACTGGCAGCGTTTGTCTCATGCGGCTGAGCCTCTCCCGGCATCTGTGGACGCGTTCCTCCAGCTCTGGCCATCTTGCTTTCAGTCCGCAATTAGCATTTTCTGTTTTCTTCATTACATTTAAAGTAACTTCTGCTTTTTGCTAGTCTCTCACAAGTTTCTCAATCACTCCAAACTTTCTTTCTGCTGCTCGATTACCGTTAGCATATTTTACTAACTGCAGTTTGAAATTTGCAGAATAGGATTTTGTTAGTGTTCAGTAGGGATGCACCGAAATGAAATTCTTGGCCGAAGCCGAAACCGAATAATAATGAAATGCTTGGCCGAAGACCGAAGGCCGAATACCGAACGCGGTGTTTCGCATTTTTTCCATTTATTTGGCAATTTTTTTTTACCATTACAATAATTAAATAGTAAAAATTTCCTTTTTACTATTTTGTGTTGCTTTTCAGAGAAATAAATCAAATAACAAAAATACAATTTCAAAATATTTATTTAACACTGAATTTTTTTTAACATTCCAGCAGATATTATACAAACTAAGCACAACATAACTTAAAATAAATAATTAGTAAAATAAAAAACATATTTTTATTTGGCCATCTTAGAAGCCCCCCTTCTTGAATAGCCTATGTTAGGCCTATAACTGACTGCTGAAAGAATGTAACTCTGTATGTCTACAACAACTAATGTGCATTGAATAGTGCAAAAAATGTGGATGAACCCACAACAAATAAATAACTGTCTTAGACATAAGCCTACTTAGCCTACTTCTTCAGGAAAAGTGGCAGGTTCTTCTTTATGAAAAGTAGCTTCTCTGCTTTCTCACATGAAAGTCGGTTCCTCTTCTCATCGATGACATGAGATGCAGCACTAAACAGTGCTTCCACACTGCTGACATGTTTGCTGCATAAAGCACGCAGCTCTCACTCTACGTGGGTTACTTTTTGATCGCGTCATTAAAAATGTCATTGTTCGGCCAAAATTATTCGGCCTTTTTACTTATTCGGCCGAATGCCGAAAGTGCTTTTTTTGGCTATTTTCGGCCGAATAATTTCGGTTGCCGAATATTCGGTGCATCCCTAGTGTTCAGTCTTTCTCAGTTGTTGTCTTTAAGTTAACATTTCAGTTAACAGTTTTTTTCAGTTTTCATTTGTTTTCTCCAGGGGTAGGTTAAAGGAGAAACATAGAATGCCCTCTCGGGGCTGTAGACGTAGCTAAATGTTTATTCTTGTCAGTTAGTATGAATTAAATTTGATATACAAGTTGCAGGACCAGCCAAACTATTAAAAAAGTGAGACTTATAGTCCCTAAATATGGTATATGTATGTTATATATATATATATATATATATATATATATATATATATATATATATATATATATATATATATATATATATATATATATATATATATATATATATATATATATATATATATATATACAAATACAATGTGTGTTTGTATGTATGTATGTATATATATATATATATATATATATATATATATATATATATATATATATATATATATATATATATATATATATATATATATATATATATATATATATATATATACAAATACAATGTGTGTTTGTAACTATACACCTATGCAACGGTTCGGTTCATATCACGGTTTTGGAGCCACGGTTTGGTTCAGTTCTATTTACTGTGGAGTCATGGTTCATGACGGCACTACCAATAATAACACTAGGTTCAATTTTTAACTTAATAACAAAAACAATAATTAAAATGTATACATTGGCTTTACGTTTTCTTTAGAGCAGTTTGCATACCTGAGTAAGTACAGTCTTAGTACCGAGTACAGTCTCCACTGTAGACTTGTCAGAAATAATGTACTCATATATTTAAAAAAATCTTTTGTTTTTTTTCTTTCTTTTTTGTCAGACAATAAAGCAGCTACAGCAGAGGCTTGCAGAACTGAAGAGGACACTACAGAAAGAACTGGTACATGTGCATTTTCAGATGTATTATTTAATGTACTGCACATTTCATGTCAGCTGTCAGTAAACATTTCCTCATGTGTTTATGCAACAGAAACTGAAACCAGATCCTGACTCTGAGATGAAGGAGAGACTCCAGGAGGGAAGGCAGGAGAGACTGGCCGATAAGACGGTTTCAGAGACACAAATGCCCTCCACAGCTGCATCCCCAGCTACAGGACTCCTTCAAACCCCAGGCCTGCCTCCCATCACCCCTAACACCACAGTCACCAACAGTTCAGACCTCACGGACACAAGAGAGATCAACTTTGAGTATCTCAAGCACGTGGTGCTGAAGTTCATGTCATCCAGAGAAGCAGAGGTGAGGGCTTGATTGGTTTTAGATGACTTGAGAAAAACAATGTACACTACTACACTACCATTCTAAAGTTTAGGGTCAGTAGAAGGGCTGCAACAACTAATCAATTAAATCTATTAATCAATGATAATGGCAACGAAGTTTATTATCGGTTAGTTGCATCTGTTTACATAGGGAATAACCCATTTCTGTGGACAAAATGCATATGGGGTGGACACTAGGGATGGGAATTTTAGTCTTTCTCATTTCCATCATCGATAGGTCACCACCTATGATCATAGGGTGATATCATCACCCAATAATATCGGACACTGTATTTGAGCTGAAACTGTGAATACACCACCCTGCAGAGCTTTGCTTGCGGATTAATAAACTCAAACAAAGGCATCCTATATGAGTTAGCCTAAACAGCTAACAAAACCACAGATAATTTACAACGCTATTAGAATCATGTTCTCATTATAATGACATCCATGTACATGACAGGTTGGCGCTGCACGTAATTGTATTTTTCATGATCAAAGTGATCAGCGTTTTCGAATCCATAATGAGAAACAACTTTACATAAAAAGTTTTCTACTGTTTAAAAATATGAGAACAAAATACCACTGCAGCATTATTAATATCATCAATGATTTTTGAAAAAGAAATAGCCTAAAAAGAATATGACCGCCTCAAATAACCCAAAGTCGATAATGTCAGGCTGTTTGCATTTGAGCTGAAACTGAAGAGAATGTAGCCAATATAACGACAGCGTAGGGCTGGACAATAATTCAATATCAATATATATCGCGATATAATTTTTTTCAATAACGGTGATATGATTTTTAAACACATTTCCGATATTTCGATATATACATTACAGCATTCCTCACTGACTTAAGTTCAGGGCGCAGCCATCAGAAAGAGCAGAACATGATTGGCTTCTTGCGTGATGACGTACACCACAGAAACACAGTCAGTGCTCAGCAGTAGTAGGCTGATAGATCCAATCCTTCGTTATAGATATAGCTGTATGAAATCATAAACAGGCAACGATATCGTTTTGATTATTTTACAGTAGCTTAATAAATAAATATAATTTGTTCAGTTAGCGAACAGACGCCATGAACTGAGCTCAGACCAGTGGCAGGAATCAGATTTAATTTATCACGAGTGAGAAGCTGACAATATACGGCGGAAGATTCAGTTTCAAAACTAAGTGTTAAAGTGCCTATTTAAACAAGCTTGTCATTGTACTGTACTGTTCTGTTCTGTTTTTCATTAAGAACAGTATTGATATTAATATTGAACACACCATTCAATCAGATTACACCCAAATTGATACTCATTCTAAAGTGAAAGTATAATCCATGCGGCTGCACGGGAATTCATAACGGTGTGCATGATTATGAATGCTGACTTTATTCTTTGTGAAAGATAAAGATAGAAATGCTCACAGGAAGAAAAAAAGCTTGCAAAAATTATATACAATCCACCTAATCCTGACCAAATCACAGATGTCGATCCGCACGGAACTAATATTATCACAGGACCTCGTGTTCGGTGAAATATGGTAGGCAATTTGCGGGGGAATTTTTACTTTACAAATGACAGACATGGCCGATTCGCACAGGATTAAGATCACCGACAACCTCTGCAATTATTACAAATCACCAGAGGTCCCCAGATAATACTAGTCCCATGCGAATGGGTATTACTGATATTAAACTTCAGGTTTCAGTGTGCTGCAAAATGTGCCGGAGAGGTGCCGACTAGGGGTGTAACAATACATCGACATAGATGCATCAATCTAATGTCCAACAATACGATGCCAAGGGTTAAAAATAATCCTTGTAGACTATTTATGTAAGAGGCAAGTGGCACATTTGTTTTAATACTTTCCACATTTGCACACAATGTCATGTATTAACACCAACGCGTTCATTCTCGTTTAAATTACCTTTCAAAGCTTGTGAAAGACGGTCAGACATGGCTTCACGAAAATGTATCATTTGCTCGTGTTTAAAGCCTTGCAAAAAGCAGCGTGCACTCATCTCAAACAGAGCACAAATAGGCCACGGAATTTAGTTTGCTTTTATTTATTTTTTGTGCATCAGTAGATAAAGGTCTATAGTTTTGCATAAAAGGAGAATATAGCGCTATGAATCGTTCTTCACAATTTAAAACTTAAAAGAAAATGCTCAATAAACTGCGTCTGCGAAGTGAGAGTCTTATGTTTATTTGACGGTGATTTCACATTTCTTGTTCGTATAAAGGCTAAATACAAATAAAAGGTGAACATTAATTTATTTGTACCGTTTTTATTTCTAAAATATTATATCGTTTTATAGGAGGAGGTTTCATAGACTTGGCAAATTAATTTTTCAGAAGTTTGTAGGTACAGAAATCCCTTGTGGCAGTTCTTGTTGGTTTTTCTAAAGCTTTTATATAGTTCATATCAATATCGAAATTATATCGTATCGGCCAAAATTAAGAAATATATCGTGATGTAAATTTTGGCCATATCGTCCAGCCCTAGTTTTTCCCTTTTTTTGTAAAGGCTGTTTCACTTAGTCTTTGCAAGTTCGCTGTGTAAACACTGGGTAGGTACTTCCGCCTATCCAACATGACTACGTAATGCGTTTTTAGAAAAGGCCTACCATTTCCCTAGACCAGGGGAGGGGAACGTTGATCCAGAAGAAGGGCCACTCTCTTGCAGAGGTTAACTTCAACTCTAATCAAACAACTAAATCTAATCAAGGTCTTCAGGATTACTAAAGTTGCATGAAGGTGAGTGTTCTTTTCAGGGTTGGAGCTAAACTGCAAGAGAGTGGTCCTTCTGAACCAACGTTTCCCACCCCTACCCTAGACAATACTCCTATTCTTTTTCGACTGGGATCATGTAGAGCCCTTTGAAGCTGCTTTGAAACTGCAATTTGGACCTTCAACCCATTGGTTGCAGATGAAGTTCACTATATGGAGAAAAATCCTGGAATGTTTTCCTCAAAAATCTTAATTTCTTTTCAACTACAAAAGGAATACATGAACATCTTTGGATGATATGAGGATGAGTAAATTATCGGGACATTTTGAAGTGAACTAATCCTTTAAAAGAACTTCTTTTTCAAACTCAACTCAACTTTCAAAAAGTGTTTCTGAAGGGTCACGTGAGACTGAAGACAGGAGTAATGGCTGCTGAAAAATCATCTTTGCCATCAAAGAAATAAATTACATTTTAAAATATATTCAAATAGATGTTTTAATTGTAATTTCACACGATTAGTTTTTACTAAATTTTAGATCAAATTAATACAGCCTTGGGTGCGCATAAGAAACTTCAAAAAACTTAAAACATCCAACTGACCCAAAACTATTTTTACAGTACATTCAATCATGTTTTGATTTGTAATGTTGATTAATGAAGCCACAGTGTCCTATAAAAATGTTTTGGTCCATTTATTTGCCCTAATAATCCTCTTAAAACAATCCGGCTGGTATGCGCATCAGGGCTTTTTAAACTCCTGACTGGAGTACCTGTAAGGGATGCTTTAATGAATGAGATGTTCCCTCTCTCTCTGTGTTCAGGCTTTCCAGCTCATCCGAGCCGTTTCAGTGCTTCTGCATTTCACAAAAGATGAAGAGGACATGCTCAAACAGACACTGGAGTACAAGGTGTGTAAGAGAAACCAATCTTTAAGAGTGTATAAAGGTGCTTTCTTTTCGACCCTCCTCGTACCCGGCAGCGCTCTCCTCCGCACCCGTGAGCTAACTAGGCCGCTGTGCTAAGGGAGCTAACAATGTGGGTCAGGATATCTGGCTCACCGCTCTGAATCAAACCATTAGCACTCAGTGACACGGTCAGGAATAGCAGCTGGCAGGTATTTATAGCTCAACCCACAGCAGTGCTGGAGAGCAAAAAACACATTACACTCTCTCGCTGCCCCTTTTCAAAGGTACACTGGTGTGTGAAGGATTTCGGGATTTTTATATATTTATATATATATATATAAGTTTAACTTTTATTTGAAACAGGGTTATATGTCAGTAGGGATGTAGATATTATCAGGTTGGTTTTTTTTGTAGGTGATCAATTTAATGCATCCTTGATGAATAAAAGTATTAATTTCTTACATTTTTTTTTTTTTTTTACCAACCCCAAGCTTTTAAATGTTAGTGTAAACGGTACAAATAAAAAAAAAATCATTTTCAAGCATTTTTAAATGTCATTAATTTCAAGCATTTTAAATTAAAGCATTTTCATTTTTAAAATTAAACTAATCTTATATTGTTTATTACAAAAAGTAATGTCAACTATTTTACTATAATTTTTGAATTATAAGTACTCATCTCTGGATGGATCAATCAATCCATCCATTCATGTCTACATCCATCCATCCATGGCTCTTTCATCCATATGTCCATCCATCCATCAATGTCTCTATCTATCCATCCAAGGCATGTTATCTATCTATCTATCTATCTATCTATCGATCTATCTGTCTGTCCGTGTCTCATCCATCCATCCATCCATCCATCCATCCATCCATCCATCCATCCATCCATGTCTCTATTCATCTACCCATCCATACATACATGTCTCATCCATCCATCCATGTCTCTCTCCATCCAGCCACCCATCCATTCATGTGTCTATGCATCCATCCATGGCTTTCATTCATCCGTCCATCCATCCATCCATCCATCCATCCATCCATCCATCCATTCATTCATTCATTCATTCATTCATTCATGTGTCTATCATCCAACATTTTATCCATCTTCCCATACATAGCTCTTTCATACATCCATGTCTCTATCCATCCATCCATCCATCCATCCATCCATGGCTTTAATCCATTTGTCCATCCATGGCTCTTTCATCCATCCATCTATCTATCCATCCATTCATGTCTCTATCCATCAATCATTTCATCCTTCTGTCCATCCGTGGCTCTTTCATCCATCCATCCATCCATCCATCCATCCATCCATTCATGTCTCAATCCATCAATCATTTCATCCTTCTGTCCATCCGTGGCTCTTTCATCCATCCATCCATCCATCCATTCATGTCTCAATCCATCCATCATTTCATCCATCCATTCATGTCTCCATCCATCCATCATTTCATTCATCTGTTCATCCATGGCTCTTTCATCCATCCATCCATTGATGTCTCTATCCATCCATCCATTGATGTCTCTATTCATCCATCCATGGCTTTCCTCCATCTGTCCATCCATGGATCTTTCATCATCCATCATCCATCCATGTCTTTATCCATCCATCCATCCATCCATCCATCCATCCATCCATGTCTCTTTCATCTACCCATCCATTAATCCATCCATGTCTCTTTCATCCATCTGTAAAATGGAAAAATTGTGCACACATCCAGTGAAACTTTTGCAGGTGCTAGATTCAATAAAGCATAAATCAAAGTAAACAAAAAAATCGACACACTGCTATTTGCTGCTCCCAAAATTTATTAAAAAGGACACCGTTTCGACCCAAAGGGTCTTCGTCAGGCAAACAACAAGCACACAAACGTATTCTTTATATCTGTGTGAACCATTACACCTGACCTCATTAATCAACCAATTACCCAATCGTCCAATAGTGTCACAAAAAAGGGAGATTATAACAATCTTTCATCCATCTGTCCATCCATGGCTTTTTCATCCATCCATTCATCCATCTATGGCTCTTTCATCCATCTGTCCATCCATGGCTCTTTCATCCATCCATTCATCCATCTATGGCTCTTTCATCCATCTGTCTATCCATGGCTCTTTCATCCATCCATTCATCCATCTATGGGTCTTTCATCCATCTGTCCATCAATGGCTCTTTCATCCATCCATTCATCCATCTATGGCTCTTTCATCCATCTGTCCATCCATGGCTCTTTCATCCATCCATTCATCCATCTATGGCTCTTTCATCCATCTGTCTATCCATGGCTCTTTCATCCATCCATTCATCCATCTATGGCTCTTTCATCCATCTGTCCATCAATGGCTCTTTCATCCATCCATTCATCCATCTATGGCTCTTTCATCCATCTGTCCATCCATGGCTCTTTCATCCATCCATGTCTCCATCCATCAATGTAATTATCCATGTCTCCATCAATCCATGTCTCTTTCCATCCCTCTATAAATCCATCCATGTCTCTTTCGTCCACCCATCCATCCTGTAGCAGTTAATTCCTTATCACAATGTTCTGAAATACTTCTTGTTCACTGATAAAAGGAGGTGGTCAGGTGTTTGAATGGTGTGTTTGATTGATAGAAGCACTCTTTGAGTCTAAAGTTTTGTGTGTGTTTCAGATGTCGTGGTTTGGTTCCAAGCCCACACCCAAAGGTATCATACGGCCTTCCATCTCAGGAACCTCAAGTTGGAGCTGAGAGACAAAAACGTCTCAGAGACAAAGTGAAAGAGGGAACTGAATGATCTCGGTAGGAAACTACTGACGTCCGAAAGGAACGATTGCCGAACTCTGCAGTTTCAATCTCTGCCTCAGCAGTTCCTATGTAGCTCATGCCCTTTAAAGAATGGGACACAAAAACAACTAAGTCCATTTTTTAACTCAACTAATGCAGGGACTAAAAACAAATGTTTTATGGATGTTATCATTCTGTGACCTTGGAGTTTCATCTTTTAAGTAATGGTTAAATGACCCCCATCTCCACTGTAGTTTTATCTACTTACAAAAAACTACAACCTTCAACTGAAGATCCTTCAACACAATAATGATTTTTTTTTATTATTTACTTTTTTGTACCACCAGCCTAACCTTGAGCTGGTGTTCAATCATAACTTTCACTCACGAAGAAGATGATCATCTGCCCCTTTTCCTCCAGAAGTGGACGTCAGTGAAAATCAGGAATGGGATCAAGATATACTGTTGTGATTTTGAATATGTGGAAGCATCTTACTTCAATCTGCCTTGTTTATGTGTAAATTACAATAACGTACATTCCATACAAGTATTTATATATGAATACCTGTATATAAGTAATAAGAGGATTTCTAAATCAGTGGACACCTAAGTTATGTTTTTTTTGGTCGTCACACACATGCATTAGTCTCAATATTGTTCATGAGTGTGTATGAGATTCTTCACTGTGGGCTTGAAACTGTAATATAGAGGCATATATGCACAGACTGAGGAAACAAGCATGCATGCCTTATACTGAATGCTTCGATTGGACTTTGGTTTTGAGTGTATATTGAAGCATTTTGAGTACACTTGAAGCCTTAATGTTCAAGGCTAAAATACTATCAACTGCATTTATATTTCTCTGAGAATAAGTCGATAGAAACATCTTTCCATATTATCTGTGAAAACCAAGTCGTTTTTGGTCAGAGCCAGTGTTTTGCTGTCAGAACGATGTAATTTTGTGTGTTTTAACACTTCAAGGCCAGATCAGCAGTAAGGTTAACCACTCTAAATGACAGAGTCTTCTGGTAAAACAGCTGGATGCTCAACATGTGTTTCCTGTTTTTACAAAAAGAAACCCAAAGAATTTCTGTTTTATGTGAAGAGAATTTGCTGAGCTGTAAACGAAGGTTCACTAGGAATAAGATGGAAGATCCATATTCCATAATGCACTTTTCTACAACTGTATTCATGTTTGTTTTGATGTTATGATACTTAAGGCATCACGCCAGTGTCCATTGCCTCTGCTTTCAGCAAAATACCACTACATCCTTACTTTGGTTTCACTTTATGGTATGTCAGGATTATCAAAACTTGATAAATTCAAATCTTTCTCAGCGATTTAGTCTGAAGACTCATTTGTGCTTCTGTGTGGTCACCAGGGCTGACTTTAGCGTTTTTGTTCTAATAGCGGATCTGAAAGTGATGAGACAAAGCCTTTCTGAATCATTTTAGTGCAGAACTAACAGAACAATGATTAAGGATGAACATTAACATTCAGTTTCACTTGAGAGATTATAGATCAGAACTACTACACATACAGTCTTGTTCAAAATAATAGCAGTACAATGTGACTAACCAGAATAATCAAGGTTTTTCGTATATTTTTTTATTGCTACGTGGCAAACAAGTTACCAGTAGGTTCAGTAGATTGTCAGAAAACAAATGAGACCCAGCATTCATGATATGCACGCTCTTAAGGCTGTGCAATTGGGCAATTAGTTGAATTAGTTGAAAGGGGTGTGTTCAAAAAAATAGCAGTGTGGCATTCAATCACTGAGGTCATCAATTTTGTGAAGAAACAGGTGTGAATCAGGTGGCCCCTATTTAAGGATGAAGCCAACACTTGTTGAACATGCATTTGAAAGCTGAGGAAAATGGGTCGTTCAAGACATTGTTCAGAAGAACAGCGTACTTTGATTAAAAAGTTGATTAGAGAGGGGAAAACCTATAAAGAGGTGCAAAAAATGATAGGCTGTTCAGCTAAAATGATCTCCAATGCCTTAAAATGGAGAGCAAAACCAGAGAGACGTGGAAGAAAACGGAAGACAACCATCAAAATGGATAGAAGAATAACCAGAATGGCAAAGGCTCAGCCAATGATCACCTCCAGGATGATCAAAGACAGTCTGGAGTTACCTGTAAGTACTGTGACAGTTAGAAGACGTCTGTGTGAAGCTAATCTATTTTCAAGAATCCCCCGCAAAGTCCCTCTGTTAAAAAAAAGGCATGTGCAGAAGAGGTTACAATTTGCCAAAGAACACATCAACTGGCCTAAAGAGAAATGGAGGAACATTTTGTGGACTGATGAGAGTAAAATTGTTCTTTTTGGGTCCAAGGGCCACAGGCAGTTTGTGAGACTACCCCCAAACTCTGAATTTAAGCCACAGTACACAGTGAAGACAGTGAAGCATGGAGGTGCAAGCATCATGATATGGGCATGTTTCTCCTACTATGGTGTTGGGCCTATTTATCGCATACCAGGGATCATGGATCAGTTTGCATATGTTAAAATACTTGAAGAGGTCATGTTGCCCTATGCTGAAGAGGACATGCCCTTGAAACGGTTGTTTCAACAAGACAATGACCCAAAACACACTAGTAAACGGGCAAAGTCTTGGTTCCAAACCAACAAAATTAATGTTATGGAGTTGCCAACCCAATCTCCAGACCTTAATCCAATTGAGAACTTGTGGGGTAATATCAAAAATGCTGTTTCTGAAGCAAAACCAAGAAATGTGAATGAATTGTGGAATGTTGTTAAAGAATCATGGAGTGGAATAACAGCTGAGAGGTGCCACAAGTTGGTTGACTCCATGCCACACAGATGTCAAGCAGTTTTAAAAAACTGTGGTCATAAAACTAAATATTAGTTTAGTGATTCACAGGATTGCTAAATCCCAGAAAAAAAAAATGTTTGTACAAAATAGTTTTGAGTTTGTACAGTCAAAGGTAGACACTGCTATTTTTTTGAACACACCCCTTTCAACTAATTGCCCAATTGCACAGCCTTAAGAGCGTGCATATCATGAATGCTGGGTCTTGTTTGTTTTCTGACAATCTACTGAACCTACTGGTAACTTGTTTGCCACGTAGCAATAAAAAATATACTAAAAACCTTGATTATTCTGGTTAGTCACATTGTACTGCTATTATTTTGAACAATACTGTACACACTGGAGCTAAATTCATGTGTTAATTCAGCTTTTACTGAATCTCATTCTAAACACCAGTCAATCACAGGAGTAACAACTGGATTCTACAACCGAATTAAACCAAAATTATATGCATTGTGCACAGAACCAAAATGAACTACTTATTAATGACGCATTTAAATGCGCATCAGTCTCTCGTTTGTACGCTCAAGAAAATCACAGGAAAAGAGGTATGAGCCTTTACTTAGGTAATGTTTACACGTCAATGATGTACTAAAAACATTAAAAAAAAGTTTTTCATCCAGTCATTGTCAACAACATGGTTTTTTGAGTCATTTTCACTAATCTATGTAAAGGGATTACATAGATCAGTGAAAATGACTCAAAAAAACGTATTGTGCTGCCAGGCCAGTAATTGGTGATGTCACTTTGTAAAGACGCGTTATGCATCACTGTTTTCACAAATATGCATTTTTGTAGTTTACACAGAGATGATAACAGTACATGCCGTATTTCCTGAATTTTAGAATTAATTTTTAGAAATTTATTCAAAAAATATTGCAACTCACATTTGCCAATATTAATAATGCCATAAACTATATATATATATAAATATATATATATATATAAAGATGGAGCTTATAATAATATGGAACAGTATTGAGTATCACTATTCCTCGTATAGGATACAGGATTAAAACCTCTAACCCCATGTTTTAAACTTGATGTGTATCAATCCACATTCTGTGACATGAGGCCTAAAATTACTCTTTTTTTTTTCTGAGGAGATATATTACTCTTCTAACTGAACATACCAAAATAGGCAAAAAAGCCATAGGGGAATGATTTTAAAGAGACTTGTGTAGGCTATATGTTATTAATTATAAAAACTTATAAAAATCTAATTGCAATTGTAAAGTTAAAGGGTTAGTTCATCAAAAAATGAAAATCCTGTCATTAATTTCTCACCCTCACGTCGTTCCAAAACCCCTAAGACCTTCTTCAGAACACAAATGAAGATCTTTATGATGAAATCTGAGATCTCTGTCCCTCCATTGATAGCTACGCAAATGATAATTTGACGCATAAAAAGATAGTAAACCTAATCCTTATGAACTAAGCAGTTTAGTCCACTTTTTTTAAAGACTTGATCGCTTTATGTTATGAACAGATTATTATTATTCACATATAAATTAATCAACACACAACAGTTCTGGTAAACGGAAGCTCAAGCATGTTCGCTTGACATGCGAGAACCAATGAGGTTCATTCCCGTGTGTTAAGCATAACGTTTGCGCTTCCGCAAGAACCAATGAGGTTCATTCTTGTGTTACGCAACATGTTTGAGGTTCAGCAAGAACCAGAGAGGTTCATTCTTTGGGGATACACAGCACGTTTGAGCTTAATGTTTGGACTAAACCGCAAAATTCATAAGGATTAGTTTTATGATCTCTTTATGAACCCTTTGAAGCGTCAAATTGTCATTTGCATAGCTGTCAATGGAGGGACAGAAATCTCTGAGATTTCAGCGAAAAGATTTGTTCTGAAGATGAACAAAAGTCTTGCGGTTTGGAATGACATGAGGGTGAGTAAATAATGACAGAATTTTCATTTTTGGGTGAACTAACCCTTTAAGCGTTAAGGGTAAAGTTATAGCCATAAAATAAGAAAACAGACCAGACTGATATGCATCTTAGGACAGAATTATGTCCCTGAGAAGTATATCAGTATACTTCTATATGTAATGACCAAATAGTCAGATAATAAAAAGAAATACACTCTTAATGTTCTTTATTGCACCAGGCACTTCACAATAACCCTCCCGACGCCACACTACGAATGGACCCATAAATCCACCACCTAAATACTATATATTAAACATCATCTTTCTGTACAATAAGAAAAACTGAGAATTGGAACTAAAGAAATGCAAACTACACATCCGAGAGTGCCAACTAAGTAAAACAAGCAAATACAACTTTCATATTCGTCACAGTATGTAATGCCCTGAAACCGCTGCGCAGGGCTTATACAGCAAAGTCTCCTCATGAGACTCATTGTCCTTCTGTCCCCGTTCACAGACTGTCACAACCGCTCGCCTTCATTAGTCGAGGAATCATAGTCTTCCTTAATAACATATTTAAGAATCAATAATTTACATTAAATATCATACAATATCTCTGTTTTTGAGTGAAACAATCGATTGGCCTTGAGTGGTTTTCCCCCCCAGGATAAGATTGAGTTGTGAAAGAGGAAGTTGTCCACGTCTTAGAAAGAGAAGCAAATCCCGTGGCTGGTTGTCTCTCTGTTTCTTTCGGCTTCTCAGACAGATTTTCTCGCAGTCAACACCCGTACGATGGACCCCAGACCCCCTACACCGAAAGCCTGAGTGAGAATATGAAGACAAAAATAGAAAGAGACGTGAGATGGGGAAAAAAAAGGCTTAAAGGAGATCAAACCTCTTTATTTCAAGACCGACCTTTTCATGCCACTGGAGCAGGATGGCACTGCTGTTGTCTGAGGGCTTCTCGAAACCTCTGTAGATGTACTTCATCAGCAGGTCCACTCCGTTCTTGTCCAGAGATTTCACTGCCGGCTCAATATCGCTGCTCTTGAAAGCAGTCAGCACTCGTAACACCACTGCAAGGGCACGCTCCTGAGAGAGGAGGTGGACGAAGAACAGGAAACAAGTGTAGGTGGTGTTAAAAAAAGAAACAGTTTGGACCATTTATGGCCCTATTTACACTGCATGGTTTAAGTGACCCAATTCTGATTTTTTTCCTCTCATGCGGCACAGATCGGATATGACGTGACGTTTTAAGCAGGAAAAAAACATAAGACTGTAAAAAAATATGGACGTAGTGTCTGTCACGTCACCCATAGGATTCTGGAGAGCGTAGTTCTGAGACGAGCTGGCCGTTGCCATCTTGGCAGCGTGTCATCGCTCATCACTCCCGGTTAACTGACAATGGGCAAAGGGGCACGACGTGGGTGGAGCAGAGGTGACATTATTATGACTAACAGGCAGCAGACAAACGGCCAACCCCCTATCATTCAAAGTAAGCACACCCTTAATTATGCAGAACTTTAAGGCTTTACATAATGTAAAACAAATGAGTTATAAAAATAAAAATAAAATAAAAATCACCCCAAATCACAGTTGTCATAAAGTGCAAAATTAGCCATATAGACTAAATCCACAATTTGTACCAGGCTGTAATTTTTTTTTTCTGCTGTTAAATTGGGAATTTTAACATGGGGCTCAATGAGATTCTGCTCCCTTCTGGAGCCTGTCCCTAGTGGCCAGTCGAGGAATTACAGTTTAAGTCACTTCCTTATTGGCTTCAACAGAAACTGGGGGAGGTTGCCGTTTTTGTTTTTTTTTAACGCATGAATCCCGATATCCTGAGATCGGATGTTGATGATGCGCTTGATGATGTAAGCGGGTCGTTAAAAAAAAAATATATATATATATATATATATAGTCAACAAATCGGAATTGTGCATCAAGACCTGCAGTGTAAATGCAGCCTAAATGCATAACTAGAAAGGTCGAAATATTCAAATTTATGGGAATTAATGAGAACTAGACAGTTGTAAAATTGCAAGTTAACCCATACCAGGGAACTTAAAACATAACGGTTCATTGAGTAAGGTCTTTATACACCACTGAAAACATAAGTGGTATATTATATTGCATTTCTGCCAACAGTTCCTCATAAATATTACACACTGCGCCTTTACTGTGAATTTAGTTGAATTTCTACCCAGCGTATTTTCTGTTTCTTAATCTCATGCACACAGCACTACTTTCTGCTTTCATTTTTAATGGGACATTTTTTTGGGGTGGTTGGTAGGGGTGTCAACAATAATCGATTCGGCGATGCATCGCGATGCGGGGCATGAACGATTCAGCATCGATGCGGCAAAGTGCCATAATCGATTATGTGCAATTCCCCTTTATTCCACAAGGTGGCAATGTCTGATACCCAATGATGAAGTGACGTTTCACTCATAGTTACCTCTGACAGAAAACGAAACAATAATTATAATCTGCAAAACTTGAAATGGCTCAGTGATTTACTTCAGAGAGCAAGTACTAAACACAATCATATGTTAGTGTCACTGTCTCTTGATGATGGATGTGGTCAAGAAGCTGTCAGTGATCAAAATATTGATTTTGAAAACATTGAAAATGAGTTTGGAGAATATGCTGGAGATCGCGAATATGAGGCAGACGCTGAAAGTACTGGTAAATGAGCTCTGACGAGGACAGATGAGGATGGTATTAAACATCTGCTCAAACTGAATCCTTCCAAGCTCCAAAAGGTAACGAAATAGGTTTTATTTTATTCTTCTGTAGCTGTTACTCTAAAATCAGGAGTTTTATATATTATCACGACAGGTAGAGGTCTATCCATGTTAAATATAGATCTGGGTCGCTAACGACCTGAATATGTAAGAATGTTTGGTGAAACAGTCATGCATTTAAGGGGTAATTGCATTTTTTATTTTATTTTATTTAATTACATTTTATTTTATTTAATAACTTTTATGTCAAAGATACAGGAGACACATAGCAGCCAATACAACCTGTTGTTTAATATCTGCTTGTATTGCCTCATGACTGATGAAAAATTTGCTTTGTGTGCAGTAGAATTTTGATGCATCACAATGCATCGTAGAATCGAATTGAATCGAATCGTTACCTGGTGAATCGTAATCGAATCGAATCGTGAAGGCAGTGCCAATGCACACCCCTAGTGGTTGGGGATCACAGGGAATATGTTCAACATTCATGTTTTTTTGTTGTTCAATGAAAGAATAAAAAAGAATAATAATTTACAGTCAAATGAGCTTAACTTGTACTGAACCCGCAAGATTCCTTTTAACCATCCAGAGGACTGAATTTCACACCCCTCCAGGTAAAAGAACATTTAAGGCACACAGTGATCACAACCCATTATGCACAAATAGCCCCCCAGATAGAACAGTGCATCCAAAAATCACACTGTCCGAGTAGGTACTACATTTGAATTTACTTCACGACTGTTAAAATGTATATTCTATATAGTATGAATTTACACTCACCTAAAGGATTATTACGAACACCTGTTCAATTTCTCATTAATGCAATGATCTAATAAACCAATCACATGGCAGTTGCTTCAATGCATTTAGGGGTGTGGTCCTGGTCAACACAATCTCCTGAACTCCAAACTGAATGTCACAGCATGGCATGGTTGTTGGTGCCAGACAGGCTGGTCTGAGTATTTCTCAATCTGCTCAGTTACTGGGATTTTTACGCACAACCATTTCTAGGGTTTACAAAGAATGGTGTGAAAAGGGAAAAACATCCAGTATTCAGCCGTCCTGTGGGTGAAAATGCCTTGTTGATGCTAGAGGTCAGCAGGGGAATGGGCCGACTGATTCAAGCTGATAGAAGAGCAACTTTGACTGAAATAACCACTTGTTACAACCGAGGTATGCAGCTAAGCATTTGTGAAACCACAACACGCACAACCTTGAGGCGGATGGGCTACAACAGCAGAAGAACCCACCGGGTACCACTCATCTCCACTACAAATAGGAAAAAGAGGCTACAGTTTGCACAAGCTCACCAGAATTTGACAGTTGAAGACTGGACAATTTTTTGCCTGGTCTGATGAGTCAATTTCTGTTGAGACATTCAGATGGTAGAGTCAGAATTTGGCGTAAATAAGAATGAGAACAGACCCATCATGCCTTGTTACCACTGAGCAGGCTGGTGGTGGTGGTGTAATGGTGTGGGGGATGTTTTCTTGGCACATTTTAAGCCCCTTAGTGCCAATTGGGCATAATTTAAATGTCACAGCCTACCTGAGCATTGTTTCTGACCATGTCCATCCCTTTATGACCACCATGTACCCATCCTCTAATGGCTACTTCCAGTAGGATAATGCACCATGTCACAAAGCTCGAATCAATTCAAATTGGTTTCTTGAACATGACAATGAGTTCACTGTACTAAAATGGCCCCCAGTCACCAGATCTCAACCCAATAGAGCATCTTTGGGATGTGGTGGAACGGGAGCTTCGTGCCCTGGATGTGCATCCCACAAATCTCCATCAACTGCAACATGCTATCCTATCAATATGGGCCAACATTTCTAAAGAATGCTTTCAGCACCTTGTTGAATCAATGCCACGTAGAATTAAGGCAGTTGTGAAGGCGAAAGGGGGTCAAACACAGTATTAGTATGGTGTTCCTAATAATCCATTAG
The DNA here is from genome assembly GCF_024679245.1 of Pseudorasbora parva. Lineage (NCBI taxonomy): Eukaryota > Metazoa > Chordata > Actinopteri > Cypriniformes > Gobionidae > Pseudorasbora > Pseudorasbora parva. Next base: position 17,976,401 of record NC_090184.1, read on the forward strand.
GTGAGTGTAGATAGTATGAATGAAATTAAGACGCATTACATCTGACATGTTGTTACTGTCAAGTCATAAATCATCATAGCTATTCATAAATCCTTTCCCAAAGCCTCATGGATAGTAGTGTCAGACGAACGTGCACTTCAAAATCTCAGCAGAAGTAGTAGGCCATTCGCATACTTTTAAATGCTGTGCACTGGGACATACATACCAGTTTTCTCATTCTATATAGGGAAGTAATCGCTTTTGAACACTGACACTAGGGATGGGTACCGAAAACCGGTATTAAACGGGCCCCGGGGGTGAATTTTGAAAGACCGTTGTATCGATAAGCTCGGACCTTATCGGTTCTTCTGTCGGTACTTTTGAAAATACACGTGTGGAGAAAGAGAGAGAGAGAGAGAGAGACCACGAGCAAAACGACAGAGGGCATAACTAGTCAAACATAGCCTGGTTACACTTTAGATCTGTGATAGTCTGATTTTATTTTAGATTTTGGCTTCCAAAGATTAAAATAATATTTATGTCTAGCGCAACTTATGTAGGCTAATTCCCTTTGCAGCAGTAGCCCACGCTGTCATTTCTCCATAAAACTCAAACGCAATGACAGAATCAGCACGATCAGGGATTGTTGTAAAATACAGTCTAGCTACTGTTGGTAAATTGTGGGGTGCGTTTTAATAATAAAAAGAGCGATTTGAAATTTGAAATGTGCGCAAGAGGATGTTCCCAAGTCGGCGCGCGCCCTCCGAAACAGCCCGCAACGAGACGAGCAAATTACACTTTCGGTTTCACACTCGCGTCTAAACGATCAAATGTACACAAACATCTATGTCAAAATCCCGGCTTGGAGAGTCTCTTAAACACAACAGTTTAACAGGTTTAGTTTGTGTCTAAAATGGACGTAGTTATATGGATAGTCAGGAGAAAATGTAGTGCATCTGCCTATTATCAGTCGCCTAGAGCTGCACATCTGTCTTAAAGAGGCAGTGGTGTTAATAAACATGCTGATGAATTACTGCGAATTAAACAACCAAATGCAAAGAGAAAAATCACTCACAGCTCTTGAATTAATAACTTCAGCTTTATTACGCATTATTTTGGCTATTTATGATAAACTATGCAGTGTTATTTTACTAGAATTCTTCCTGAAATTAAAGCACTGTATAGGCCTATATAATGTGTATTTTTGTTAATTGTGTGTGTGTGTGTGTGTATATATATATATATATATATATATATATATATATATATATATATATATATATATATATATATATATATATATATATATATATATATATATATATATATATCAAAAAGTACCGATAAGAATACCGTTAAAGTACCGGACCGATAAGCAGTATCGGTAAGAGTAGTAATACCGTTAAAATCTTAACGATACCCATCCCTAACTGACACAGTCTTCTTGAACATCTGAAAGTGATAGATCGAACTGTCTGACCAACAGAACTGGCTCTTACTTTCTCTGCTGGATTCTTGGAGTTGATTGGTGGATTCCTCAAGGCGATGTGAAATGCTGTCATCATGTCCCCTGTCCATCACAGTTAGTTAAGAAAAGCTGATCAACCAGTCAGTCGCTCTCAAAGAAACCCGAAGAGCATTCCTTTAAATGGAGAGTTAACCTTATTTGAAGTTTTTCTTTTGATGAGTATTAGAAAAGTTTACAGAGAAGTTGGTGTTCAGAAGTTTGGTTTGAACATATCTGGTGTCAATCTCACTGGCTAATCATGACTTATTTAAATCTGAGGGTAAAATATGTTGATTTTAAAATACTTTCTTCCATCACAGCTTGATATGAAGAGACAACTATAAATAAATCATTTGTGGGTTGATTTGGCAGAAAAATGTAAACTCTCTCGCTTTCTCTGTGGTGTATAAATGACTCAAAGTCCAACTCAAGACTTGCACCTAAAATAATAAATTGAAAACACGTAACCTGCTGCCAAGGCAAACCTTTAAACACTATTAGTACATACGCTGATGACATGAACATGCAAATCATGTCTTCAATTTATTAGTGAAGGAAAGTAAAGGAGGCCGGCGTCAGACTCAGACCTCTTTAAAGCTAGTCTAAAAATGTACCAAAAATGGATCATTCCAGTCACAAAGGCTGATGACCTGATTAAATAATGACATCACGCACAGTAGGAGGGAAAAAAGGGGGGAACTTTTTTTTTCTCAGAAACTAAATTACCGTTTACTCTCTGATTTGGCAACTCTTGGTGTGTCATTTAAAAACACATCCATCTAACACGTCAAACCTACATGACCAGGTCATATTCAAGGTTATTTAAAGTTGAATGTAAAAACAATAAACAAAACAAAAAAACATGCATGTGATTACAAAACCCGAAACAAAAATGTTCACGGATCCTAAATTAATGGCAGTGTGTTAAAAAAGTGCGTTAAAAATGCTCAGTCAATGTGTTAACATAGCTAAGGATATTAAACCTAAATATAATACATGATAAAATAATTTATAATTGATTAGGGGTGTAACAAAATATCCTGACACAATATATCACAATACAAAAATGCAACTATCGTGGCTATCGACAATCTGTATTGTGTATTAGTTCACAGGAAAAAAAATTAAAAAAAATCTGTGAGAAATTCAAGTTTACCGAGTTTTAGTGTCAGTAGTGGGTCCTGCGTGCAAGCATATTGATCTTAAATAAGCATTTTCAGCTTGATAATTATTAATATTTTTATTCAGGTGTCACCATAATGGTATATGCATAATGTGCATTTGGTACCCAGCAAGTCTAAAACTATTCATACTATTCACTATGCATTAATGTAATACCAAATTAAGCTTTTAAATCAACAGTACAATTATTAATATTATTATTATTATTATTTTTAGATTATTTTAAAATTTGTTAACATTTCTCCATATGTCTTGGAATATCGCAAAATTATATTGTATCGTGGGGTTAAGTCTATAGTGATGTCGAATCGTGACGTGAAGATATATAGGCTTCACCCCAAAAACGAACTAAACTAATTTGACGATAATTAAACTGAAGCTAGAAAAAATATATAATAAAATAGAAATAAAACCTAAATAAATCTACTTCAAGCAATTATGAATTAATAAAACAGAATAGGCATTCAGTAAAAGCAAAAACTCCACAAAATAACCTGTTACTTCAAATACAAAAAACACAGCATCAACACTTTTGAGTACACCTAAAATCATCCCACGTCACGTTCCTTGTTTGACTATTTGACAGGTTCATGAATATTAACATTGCTTCAATACCCAGAGAGCTGCCCACTCTGGACAGCATTTCTGGACACTGATGCCTAACGTTAGATACTAGACAGCTGACTGACTGGTGTAAATAATGTATGAATTACATCTAAACTAGGACGAGGTTGTTTTTTGGGTGCCGGAGATCAACTTTTCCCCTTTATGTTTTCTATAGATAATACATATGTATAATCGATGATAACAGTGAACAGAGCTGATCTGAAGGATATTGTCTGATGAGCTCGTCCACCTCGCACGCGTCCGGTCCCTGCTGCTCGCCCGCCTCGTCCTGGTCGTCCACGAATTTATTCTCGTCGTATTCATCGATGTCGACTCCCCGGAATCGTGAGGACAGGGTGTTTTTCGCCATGAGGAGGAGCAGCTTCAATTAATCATGCGCGCCCGGGAATGTGCGGTAACGGACAGGTCTGCAGCTGCACGAATGCGCGCGCGTCTCCGCTTCCCTCAGTGACAGCGACAGTGCAGAGAGCCGAAGGCACGGGCCGCCGTTAATGAGTTCATCTGTCAACAGGAAGGTGCGGCTGTTACCTCTCCCACAGCGAGAGCATCTCTTCCACACATTCCTGCAGAGCGGACAAAATCCCGACTGGAGCGGAAACGGAATTGCACACCATGGTTACGCCGTGACACGGTGTTTCCGTTTCCTGTGAGGAGACGATGGAACTCGAATTTATGCAGATTTTTTTACGGTCTATGATTAATACAGATTGTAACAAACAACACCAAGAGAAATATTCATTCCTTATCAAAGAACACTGTCACTTTATTAATTTATTTAAAAAAAATAATCAGCATCATCCTCATCATCGACATACACGCAAGCTTTAATATAATTGATTTGTTTTTATTTGATGCATGTATACAACAATCCTTTCAATAACTGTAGCCTATATTATGAATTTGGCTATTTAAATAATATAATCCTAATAATAGCATATGCTCTAATATCCTTTTTTATCGTTTTATTTTATATACAACATAGCCCATAATAATAATAATAATAATCATAACTGTACAACATGCCTTTTATAATTATATGTACATCTCCCAGTCTTTTTTCTTCATGAAATTGTCAATCCAAAACATATTTGCATGCTGAGCAGCAAATCACTATAGCCTATATTATATGATTTCTGAAGAGTCCTACACTTATATAACAGCTTTTTTATATTGTAATAATATTTCAAAATATTAGTAGGACTTCTTTGAAAACATTTAAAAATGTATTGTTTTACACTTTTGACCAGAAGAAAAATGTAGTAAATTGTTTTATGTGAAATGTTTTATCTGATGAACCTATATTATCTCCAAAGGTGTTTGGAAATATATCAAGTATGTGAAATCGGTGACAAAACTATTTAAATAATAAAAGACATTTTACATTACATATCTAAAAGTGTACTTGACTGATTTGGGGGAAAGAAATAAATTAGGTTAAATATTTTATATACAATTATGTTATAGCTTTCAATACAGTTTTCCACAGGTCACTTAAGTTTAAAGGGATAATTCACCCACAAATGAAAATTCTGTCACAATTCACTCATCCTCAAGTTGTATCAAACTTGTATAAAAGTATTTCTTCTGCTGAACGCACAAGAAGATATTCTGAAGAATGCTGGTAAACCAGACAGTTGATGGACCCCACTGACTTCCATAGTATTTTTTTCCTATGGAAGTCAATGGTCCATCAACTGTCTGGTTACCAGCATTCTTCAGAATATCTTCTTGTGCGTTCAGTAAAAGAATGCAGGTTTGGAACAACTTGAGGGTGAGTAAAGATGACAAAATGTTCTTATTTGGGTGAACTTTCCCTTTAAAGGAGCTTTTCAAAGTGTCCTGGCCAACAGCAGAAAGTGACCACTAGATGACAGCAAATGATTTCAACTACATGTCTATTAAATTTTACAGAAGGATCAAACCAGTATACCATCTTGAACAAATGTGTTTTATTTGTTTACAAGAATACTTTTGTTGTTTTTTATACTGTTTGACAAAAGACATGAGGCTTAATGATGCTATTGTCTTATAATAAAGAATTGCAATTACCGGTATTAAACTTTAAAGTAGTAAATGAATTTCTCAGGTTCATGTAAATAGAATCTAAAAAAAGATGCTAAACTCAGTTTGTACTTTAATGAAATGGTATGCAGATCACTGGGAGTGTCTGACCCAGTCTGTTCTCATTCATACACCATCATCATTTTCATGAACATCACTTTTATTGTTTTTCTTCTAATGAAAAAACAGCAGCGGTGCTTGCCTTGCAGCTAAGTAATGTGTATGTTCAGGCTTTATCAATACCCGGCTTACATCCTCTCTCTCTCATTTTCTGAGGGCAATACAAATATTTACTCTGAGTCTGAACTGGAAGGGAATGCTGGGAGACAGAGACCTCTGGGTATTCCACACATCCCGTCTGCTGCTTTATGAATGTAGTGTTCATTTTATCTGATAATCTGGCATTGATAAGAGTGTCAAGTTACACTCTTTGAACATATTCAGAATTTGAATAATTCATTCAACATATATGGATTAAATGGAAGAGTATAAAGAATGACTGTGAGTTAGAAAACTGTGAGCATGTCCTTGTGTTCTTTACTGTCTTAAAAATGAACTGATTCTTATGAAGTGTATTTTATTTTTAATACAATAAAATGGACAAAAAGTCTTTACAATTGTAATGAGGTCATTTTCTTCTATAGTATAAAAAATATATCCCCCCCCCCCCCCCCCCCCCAAAAAAATACTATGGAAGTCAATGGTGCCCCACAACTATTTGGTTACGAACTTTCTTCATAATATCTTCCTTTGAGTTCAGCAGAACAAAGAAATGAACCCTTAAATGCAGGAACGTTTCCCAAATCATTATTACATATTGGGGTCTTTAGCGACCCAGATCTATATCTACCGATGGATTCTGTACCGATGGAGACCTGTTGTGATAATATAAAACTCTCCTGATATTAGAGTAACAATTACAGAAGAATAAAATAAAGCATATTTCGTTAACTTTTGGAGCTTGGAAGGGTTCAGTTTGAGCAGATGGTTTTACACCATCATCACTGTCCTCATCAGGCTGATATCTGGTTCATATTCGTTAACATTTTCAAAATCAATATTTTGATAGCTGACAGCTTCTTCCTTAGATCCACCATCAAGTGACAGCGACAGTAATATTTGCTCTGCAGTAAATCACTGAGCCATTTCAAGTTTCGCTGATGATGCTTTATTCTTTTGTTTTCTGCCTGTTTTCCACAGGTCACTTAAGTTTAAAGGGATAATTCACCCACAAATGTTTTTTTAATCCTCAAATTGTTCCAAACCTGTATAAATGTATTTCTTCTGCTGAACACAAAAGAAGATATTTTGAAGAAGGCTGGTAACCAGATGCCACTCATTGACTTTCAATGTATTTTATTCCTACTACGGAAGTCAATGGGTGCTGTCAACTACTTCCTATTCTTTTGTTTTCTGCCTGAAGTAACTAGCTGCGTCTGAAAACCTAGACAGCTGACTCGTTGCTTCGCTGCCTTATGAGACAATGGCTTGTAAGGTAGTGTTTTGTGCATGAAGGCACCTCACTAAACTGATTTCGGACAGACTTCTAAGGCAGTGTAACAATTTAATGATCTACAGCAAACTAGCAAGCTTTGGTGGGAACTAAACCAATATTTAATTACTACATTAATAATTTCTTGCTAGAAATGACATCAGAAGTGGAAAATATTGGTAAAAAAACATACATTTACACACAAACTGATCTTTTTTTTTTCCAGCTCAACTGTCATTGAATGAAAAGCACAGGGTTGTGGGATAGCAAAGGCAGCAAAGGATACATGTGTGCTGCCTTCAAAAATCGATTAGGAAGTGAAGCTAATATTAGATTCGGAAGTGGCTTGATGCCTTCCTGCCTTGGAATGTGTCCTCCGAAGGCAGCATTTTCCAGGTTTCGGACGCAGCCTATGAGTGAAAACATCCCTTCATCACTGTGTGTCAGACATTGCCACCTTGTGGAATAAAGGTGAACTGCACTTATTCAGTCATCAAAAATGTAATTACTATTGTGCAGAAAAAAAAATACTTGCACTGTTACACGCCTCGGGTCGTTGGCGACCCTATACAATTTTTACAAAAAATTAATGGGAAAACAAATAATCTATAACCCATGTCACTAAAGACCAAGCCTAAAAATCTAGACGCACCCTAGCGGCAACAAATTTAATCTGCCCGCGAGTGTCGTCTAGCAACTCTCAATACGCTTCTGAGTTGTATTCGCCTAACTCTTACCGGGCCAATCCCATCGTGTATAGAGTCGGTGGGCGGGGCCATAATGACGACGGCCGAGTTGCGTTTGCGTGCTTCTAGTAAACACAGAAACTGGTGAACGGCGGCGGTCTTTCGAATCAGCTTTGACCACGACTCTGGAAGACTTGGAGTTAAAGGGGTACTTCAGCGCTGGGAAGATGAATCTGTATTTATACTGGGTCATCAATGCAGTAGAAATGTGAAATTATTTTTGAATTTGGTGTCTTCTAGACTGAGAAAAGACAGAAAATGTATTTTTGTCCCATGGGGATGAAAAACTACAATTCCCAGAATGCTTCGCTGCCCTGTGAGGCCATTCCCAATGCCACCAACTTAATTACTGTGACTGAGTTAGAGAACAGAGAAGACACTACAATTAAAAACTAAACGTGTCTGTCCAATATAATGAGTGAGTCACCGCGCGAGTATTACAGCACTGAGCACTAACTGCAGGAGTGATGAGAAGTGAGGTAATCGCGACTACACTCGCGGCATACATTCACAATGCGAGTTCAGTCTGGCGCGTTTCAGTTCATGCCTTTGCAAGCTTAACTTTCATAGAAATTAATTTGAGAAGTTAAAAGACTTACATTGCTCACCATAGCTCCGTTTAAATGAGTGCCTGCAGCTGCTGAGCTCTCCCTGCAAGCTGAGTGTTATCTCCCATCCCCCATGCGCGAATTCAAAACATGCGGAAATGGCTCCCTCTGCTGGCTGTAGTCTTTAGCCTCTGGGCAAACATTCCTCCTATGATGCAAAAATCGTCAATTTGCATCATAGGAGGAATTTTTCCAGAAATAAAATGCATAAATCTCTTGTCTCAGGGGGATATGAGGGGGGAAAGCACAATCATTTGAATATACTCCTGGGTTTCTACTGATACAACGCCATATGCTAATCGCTGAAGTAACCCTTTAAGCTTTTCTCTGAGAAAAGGAAAAAGAACTAGCCTGACGTGGTCATACTCAATTCTAGTCAGAATATGAGTCTGAAACTGCTCCATTGGGCTGTGATTATGAGGCATGTTTCAACCGAACCAGGAAAGACATCAATTGGATAGACCTACAACCAATCAGAGCAACGGAGCGACGCATTGTCAAATGTCAACAGAGCTCAACTGCACTGTGTTGCCATGTCTGCGTTTTTTTTCCCGCGGGTGGTGTTCTATGTCCGCAGGTTGAAGCGACTATTATGTGATATATAGACCCATGAGTGCAAATTTTAGCAGGCAACCTTGCCAAAATAAGACACATTTTACCCCCCAAACGCCATTTTTCCCTCGGAGAACCCCCGAGAAGCTATTGTTTAGGGTCTAATAGTTGGCGGGTTTTGTTGTAAAAACTTGGGAACCCTGTCTGCACACACGCTGAAATCAGGCTGGAATATACGATCTTTGCCGGTGTTGTAAAAAAATAATAATTTATTGATACACAGAGTACTAACCCAACATGATCATCATTTCTGAGAGAAATTGTGAAGGTGAATGCAGATACAAACAAGCTCTCCGTTTAGGATTCGAGTAAATATAATCCAAGCCCCTTTGATGACGTGATGATTACGTTACTGTTGATCATCTGTCCGTCATCGTCTAAAGCCCGCCCTGATGATTTCATTGGTCTGAACAGTTTCTGTTCGGGGATAATTACTCCTCTATGGAGCGAAGCCAGACCGAACTGCCCGTCCTAAAAAAATTGTGTTTAATCTATCAACGAGCTCTGTTTCACCTTCGTTGCTCTGGTTGGTTGTAGCGCTATCCTATTGCGTGCAGAGGGAGTTTGAAAGACAACCGTTTATCCCGCCCCTCGGATTGAGCCCTGTCTATGGTGAGTTTCCAGAAACATCTTGATGTGGGTCTGGTTTGTCAGGCTACTAAAGACCCAAAGTATGCGTTTAAGTGTTAAATGATGTTAATGATGACAGAATTTTCATTTTTGGGTGCACCATCCCTATTAGCACCAGAGCTGTTTTCAGCATTGATAATATTAAGACATTTTTGAGCAGTAAATCAGCACATCAGAATGATTTCTGGAGGATCATGTGACACTGAAGACTGGAGTAACGATGCTGAAAATTCAGCTTTGCATCTCAGAACTTTTTACTATATTTTTTGATCACATAAATGCAGCCGTGGTGAGCGTAAGAGACTCCTTTCAAAAACACTACAAAATCTTACCAACCCTAAATGTTTGATCAGTAAATTATATGGATAAATTATGTTCACAAAACAACTTATGGAACTGATTTCAAAGTATCTGTAATTGACCTGTTAGTGTGCACCATCTGTCACTTAAATGTGCCTTTATAGTTTGAAAATCAACAGCTGTTTTTGTTTTTGTTGCATATGAATACTTTTCTCTTTGACCTTTAAAAGTCTTATGTAATGCCTTTTTGTTGAAAAAAACGGTCGCCAGACATGATTTTTGGATGAAAAAGTTACATTTTTTTATTTTTATATCAAGTCAGAGAGAAATAAAAAGCACCAAAACCAGCATAGATTTAATTTTCAATTAAACATAATAATCAGTGTCAATACCATTCCCTGAGAAAGACCAGATGGCGGTCAGAAATACTAAAAAGTCTACCATTCTTCTATGATTGAAGGAAGGAACATTGCAGCTGGTGCTAAAACCCTTCTTATCAAAGCCATAGACATTTGAGTTTATTAAAGTGGTCCAACATGCCAGCCTGAACTGCTTTGATTCAATCAAACAGCTTTTAGCAGAGCAAATTTTCTGTATTGGAAAGGCATGAAAGGCCACACACAACTGTGCAGTCACATCGCTCTCAGACTTAATCCAGGCTTCTCCACCTGTTCACATGACTTTGTCGCTCACACACTGTCTTAGTCTCTTGGGGCCCCTCTGGTCCCCACAAAAACGTCTTGGTGGTTTTCATTTTATGAGGCTGGGACCCCCTGTCAGGGCTCATTATTTTGGGGTGGGGGCTGACTGGCAGTCCAGCTCTTGTTTTTAATGAGCAGGGGTTTCCTTTTATTTCTATGGTTCTGTCATTCATCGGCCGTGTAAATCTGTTGTCATCACAGGCTTTTCCGGCCCTTGTTTTGGATCGGCAGGGCTCGGACGTCGTTCTGATGCGATAGCCAAATGAAGTTCTATAAAACGATGGCAGGACGCTGACGGTGGGAGAGGCATTTCGGTTCGTCGGGGTGGACGGGAACATTAGAGCTGTAGCTGCGGCCGGGTAACGTGCTTTGGCATCATGCGCTTTGTAAAAACTTCTGTTTGATTTGGTTCTCCTGGCTTCAGTCTTCTCTGTGATGTCATGCTCCTGCTTGTCCTCTATGATATTAAAAGATCTGCCAATGTCACATTGACTCTCTATTATTTCTTGTTGTCTGTTGTCATCTTGTCGACGTCTTTCTTCCATCTCGTCACTCTCGAAGGTTTCCTCTGGAGTGTCGTTCTGCATGTCATTCTGCCAGGTAGCTGTAATCTCATATCGTGGGACATCTGCGTAATCATTTGGTTTTTCATCTTCTGTTTTGTTGATGGTGATGTCTTGTTTTTGGCTGTCCATGATGTCCTGTTCCTCTGTAACGTCTTGGTTCTTGTTCACCTCTGAGCTGCTTTTAAGGAAAACAAATTGTCAACAATTAAAGGAAAAATGGTAGAAAACAGACTGTTTACATCATATCTTGTTTAGCCTAAAAGAAAATGCTAGCCAACGCACGTGGACAATAAAGTTTACATATTTGTTCGCAGATTAAAAGACTGTTTGTCTGGAGGGCAAAATAATTTTACAGCATATTACTTTTAAAACTATTTGGTTTTAGATGTCCAAAAGTCATAAAGAGTGATTACATCCTGAGGCTAAGTAAGCCAGAAATCCCTTCTCGATTGCTGCACCCTGGAGACCTATGTTCAGAGAACAAAAGTTTTGCTAGCCTGGAACATGAGCGAAACCTGCAAATGCCTAATGTGAAATAATATTTGTGGCCTGACCTACAGCTGTATTACAGCTGCTATGATACTGAAAACATGCAGTGAACTATGTAGTCATGGGAACCTGAAAATGTATGAGACAAAACTTACAAATGTCCATTGTAATTTGAGTAGATTGGAGATTTGCTCTTTTGGCTCTCTGAAAATGTTATGGTACCGGTGACATCAATACTTCATTTGGTTAATTAAGCCAACGATGTGATGCTCATTTTTCCGGATCAAAAAAATTGTGTTCCGGGAGGGGGGAGGGCGGGGCTGTCCTCTGGTAAAAATTGCAATCTGAGGGGTAAAAATCTAACTCCGGTAGGGGGGGTCCTCTGGAAAAAATTGCATTTCAGACAATAAATGATCGTGTTCAAGGACGGTGGGGGCGGGAGAGAAAATTGCGTTCTGGGCTGTAAACAACAAGTTCTGAGAGGTAGAGTCCTCTGGTAAACATTGCATTCTGGGGGGTTGTAATCGTGTTCCAGGAGGGGGGATCCTCTGGTAAAAATTGCGTATTAGCCGAGTTCTGTACTGTAAAAAAAAAAAAAAAGTCTCCAATTGAAAATTTTCTAGTGACTGATCACATCTAAATATTTCAGTTGGCCAAACTGAAATTCTGTGAATTGATGATTCGCAGAAATTCAATTCAGCCAAATGAAAAATTTTGATGTGATCAGTCACGTGAAATGTTCAATTGGAGACCCGAATTTCTTTTTACAGTGTGGGAGGGGTGTCCTCTGGTAAAAAATGTGTTCCGTGTAGTAAAAAAATCTTGTTCCAACAAGCAGCATTTGCCATCAAGCAGGTAGCTAACATATTTTTCCTAGCCCTGCTGCAAAATTACACCATTTTTGTACAAGAAGAGCTATTTTATCCAGTGTAATTTATTACCACCATCATGCTTTTTCTTATCTATTTTTGTTTTCTGACCACCGAGGAGGTTTTGTATTTTGCGGCAGAGATCTCATGGTTCACTGGCTGCTGTCAGCAACTACTGAGAGGGGCCTCCTTGAGGGGGATTCCAATAACAGGGTCATTGCACTATACTGCATTGACGATAAAAGGCGCGCTCACACAGTTTGTCGTTGCAATTTAATCTTAACCTGTCATTGTCTTGGGGCCCCAGGCCAGCTCGGGGCCCCAAGCAATTTAATTGCTTACACAGTTTGTTGTTGCATTTTATTCTTAACCTGTCATTGTCTTGGGGCCTTAGGCCAGCTCGGCGCCCCAAGCAATTGCTTGGTTTGCCTGCCTTGTTACGACGGGCCTGTCCAAGAGCGGGGTCCTCTGGTAAAGATTTCATATAAGTTGAGTTCTGGGAGGGAGCGGGGTCCTCTAGTTCAAAAAATGCATTGTGGCAGTTCTAGAAGTTCTAGGAGGGGGGTCCCTGGTAAAAGAATTGTGTGAAAAATCTAGCTCCTGGAGGGGTCCTCTGGTAAAAATGTATCCAAATCGAGTTAACGCAAATTATTTTAACTGCACTCATTTTATTAACGCATTTTTAATAAAGTGCAACCGAACTCAGAGCACCTCCTCCAGGATTCGGTCTCAGGTTCTGTGTTTCCTGGTGCGCTCACAGGTCTGCATGACAGCTTTCACATTACCAATTATTCATGCAACCTGTGCCCTCTTCTGAACTAAACTGCCAGCGTTAAAACTCCCTTTATTCATATTCTTAAAATGAGAAAAATCACTGCTTATTCTGAATTTTCAAGTTTAGGCTTAAGAGACATGAACAAGTTCTTTGAAAAACATCTATGACCTTTGATACATGTCTAGTCTTCATGCTCTGTTGAGTATGGTTTGACTAATAATAAACCTACATTTGCATAAAGCATTTGTCCATATACCCATGTTGATAAGAGTATTCAAAATTAGAAAAATCTTAATTTAAGGTACATTTAGAACTGATAAAAATGTGTGATTAAGTTAAGATTAATCATGAGTTAACTCATGACAATCATGCGATTAATCACAATTAAATATTTGAATCGGTTGGCAGCTCTAATATTTATATATAAAATTACGACACAGGAGAATAAATAAATATTTATGTATAGTATATTTATTTGTTTATTCTCCTGTATCGTAATTTTTCCAACACCATGCTCCTTATTAAGAAACGCCACATGATGAAGTTCACCCCAAGGTAACACACATGACTAAAACAATGCAATAAACATTCATTTAACATAAGATGTCGAATAAAATGTTACTTTCCTAAAAATTCCTTTCCTATTTCACTTTTTGTAGACGATGAATATTATTCTTTATTATGGACCCAATTACTGACTGAAATCAACTGAAATCTACTTGCACTGGCTTGCATTTTGAATGGGCCCGTCACCTGGCCAAATGAATAGGCTTTATCATAGGGGACCTTTGTGGGACCCCCTCAGCATGGGAGCTGAGACAATGTTCTTCCCTGACGACAGCCCTGCAGCTCAGTAATGTCTGTTGAGTGTAGTTGATGAGTTAAATTTACTTCATCTGTGAGCATCAGGTTCATGCCATTCCTAGCAAGAGTTACTCTAGTCTGGCCTCCTCTGTTGTGAGTTTCCATGGAAGTGAGAACATCAAACTGTCACCAGTTGAACGGCAGACACTAACCACATGGTTTACCCTGTCACTTAATACTGCCTCTGTGGCTCAGAGGACTCATGATATCACTCATGTATCCTTTTTAACCGCTTAAGGGGATGGATGAATGAGTCCATTATTGAATATGCTAGCCATCCATTTCGTTTCACATAATTTTACTATACAAGGGCTTTAGACTTAAAACATTCTCACTCCTAAGGTGTCCGATACTGCTGCATGTTAAAAAGCCAAGGCTGGCAATTGCTGTCAATGAGAAACCTGTAGAGTTCTGCATGGTTGACTTATTTTTGTAGGCTTACACTCAAGGCCTAAAGGTTCTTTATTGGCATTGATGGTTCCATGAAGAACCTTTATCTATAGAACCTTTCCATTTCACAAAAGGTTCTTTATAGATTGTTTAGGGAACCAAAAAAAAAAAGGTTATTCTATTGCATTACTGCAGACATTTATTTTTAAGAGTACTGTACCAGGAAGTTAGCACCACCTATGGTTCCCTTGACAAAAACCCAATAAGATTTTTCCATTGACTTTTGAATTATTGCATAATATAAGCTCTATGACCAAAAACGTTTTGTTTTTCTTCACAAAAGTTTTGGCCTATATAAGTTATTACTGTAGCACTCTTGACGTATGACTTATTGTCATGATTTTTATGAAATTTTATGTTGGGGAATAATTTGGTCAATGTGATATGATATGTTGAGGTATGATTTTTAGTTTAAACATCCAATTTTAGTAGCCTTTTTCACTATAGGATTTTTTTTGAACACCTACTAATTTCTTAAAATAAAACAACCTAAGATAAAACATGTAACATGCAATAATGTCTTCCATAAAATTACAAATATTCCTAGTAATTTGAATCCAAACTATCACACTGTGCGAGTAACAGATGCAAATAATTGATTATTGCATCCATCTGCCTGATCAAACCTTTTTTCACATATATGAATTTAGCAGATTTTCAAAGCTGCACTATGTAACTTTTCCATTCGCTAGAGGGCGCCTATTCAAAACAAAGGCCGAGTGTTAATATTACTGTAGTATGAGCAGGCCGAGTGTTGTGGGAGCGATTGGTAAATGAACCTAAACGTGCCTCGCGGGCAGCGGGATTTTTATTTTGCCACAGTCAACATCGGTGGTTGCAACCCAGGCTCATTGGAAATACGTGACTCTGCCTACATTTTTGCAAAAACCGAAATATGTACCTACAGATAAGTTTACCTGCACTTTTTGGGTGAAACGTCCACCGGAGGCGCTCCGCCAATCTGATAGAATGAATATTTATAGCCTAATTTTATATTTTGGAGCAACTAACTCCACTCCACTCCACTCCAACCCTAAACCTACCAACTCTCAACAATATAAAACACGTAACAGGCAAATAAATGTACAGTCACATGTATTTATTGCAAAAACGATCGCGCTCCTTTGAGAACAGAACACACAGTCTCACACACACACGCACTCTTTCATTCATATTTCTAATTCAAATGATACTCACGGAAAGTGACGCAATCGGTCCTGAGACACACGAGAGCCAATAGCATTTTACAATCAAAGCTGACGTAATGACACATTTGGTCACGAGACACACGACAGCCAATGATGTCAAAGCTGACGTGACGTTTCTTCCGGCGGCAATATTTAAAATGTATTATTAATATTCGGCGGATGGACTCGACGTTACTGATTGCTTTTGGGGAGTTTCTTCACACAAATCAATCGTTTGGCCGCGGAACAATTGGGATTTTTGTACTTTCTGAATAAATTGTGCCTGCAGTCGTATCTGCCTGTTATATCCTGTTTTTTATAATACACAAATGGGTATGTTTAGGGGAGCATTTGAGTTACGCGTTCAAAATGTGTCTGAATATGTGTGTGTCCACAAGGTAAATGGATTTATAAACATACTAAATTGTTTTTTTGAAAATGAATTGGTGTGTCATACATACGCCATTTCATGAGATCAGTTTGTGAACGGAGAAAAAAAACGTACCACTTAGCACCTCCGGTGGACGATTCACCCAAAAAGTGCAGGTAAACGTACCTGGAGGTACATATTTCGGGTGTTGCAAAAGTGTAGGCAGAGTCACGTATTTCCAATGAGCCTGGGTTGGGTATTTCAGCTTTTCCGGTTATGAGTATGAGGTAATGCAGCTCTGTTTATCATATTGGATACATTTAAGTGTGTTTAAAATTATGTTATGTGCGTTCGCTCAGTGGCTGCTGTGACACTTGTTGCACACTGCAGTTAGAGTAAATGTTTCTGCCAAATAAAACCAGAAATCGGGGGTAATGCAGATATGACGCAATTGACAGGACTCCCTCACACGTTCCAGGTCCTTGGTTAAAATCGCAATTTTCTCACAATTTACAAATAGTTGGAAACCTTTGTGATACTGTAAGTACTCAATTGAACAAAATATATAACACTGGCCTAGTGGTTTTTGGATATTTTACTGCAAAATGTTACATAGGGCACCTTTAAGACTTGAGAATCGCACCCATGGCCGTGGCATTAACGCTGTGCTACTGTTTAGGCTGAAGAAAAGTTGTAGCTCTGTTTTAATAATTTGTATACTGCACTTTAGTTTATAAAAAATGCTGGGTTAAAAACAACTCAAGTTGGGTTGAAAATGGACAAACCATAGTTTGAACCCACAGTAAATGGACCCATTTAAACATCAGTTTCTAGGTTTGTCCATTTTCAACTTGAGTTGTGTTTTACCCAGCATTCTTTAGAGTGTGGTTATCTCTATTAGTTCAGTTTTAGTTCGTTTTACCTATTATCCTGTCCCGTAGCTGGGTCTTCTCCCTTCTCCTGCAGCTGGTATGATGATGGCAGGTAGAGATGTAGTGATGGGGTTAGATTGCCCTCAGTAAAATGTGTATCTTTAAGAACATTTTGGTCATCTTTTCTTCTCCAGAGAATCTTAAACATGGGTGTTTCTCCAAAAAAAATGAAATGATTGAGAATTAGTGTGTGGGAAATGGATGGATGTTGGATGATCATTAAATTTGCTGCTCTTAATAACTCTCTTGTAAGCATTTCAAACTATTTACTTTGAGGAGAAGAACATAGCAACAGCTTTCTTCTGCTAGTTTATAATTTTGATCACGAGACCTTTGAGATGACATAAACAATTCATTCATTCGCATGTTAACAGTTCAATGATTCCACTTGTCTTAGATGCCAAACAAAACATGCCTTTGCTAATCAAATACCTTATGAATGTCAGTAGAAAACCTTTCTGTAGGAGTTTTTGGAACATTATCATTCATTTTGTTATCACAGTTTTTTTGGATTGCTTACACACTAAAATTAAAAGTAGTACACCAGCAAAACCTTACAATGAAGAAGCAAAACATCAGCCCATATTTGCACAACGATAAGCACATTGTCAACCTTACGCTTGTTGCAAAACTCTACACACACTTAACGTACATTACAAGTCATGTTCCTTCCAATACCAAAGCACTGAGTGTCAAATTAACGAACCGTCCAACCAATTGGTCCAACACAGTCATCAGGTGTGCAAACACAACACTTGTGTGCTTAAATGTAGACACACCAATCAGGTGTATAAGCACTATAAAAGCAGCAGGTGAGTTCATCGGTCTTGAGAAATAAATGAGTTTCTTCAGTCTGCAACATTGGTCTTGTGTAGTGTTTGGTGGATTTACATTATGTTTGTAGTTTGTTGATGGTAGCCTACTTTAATCATAGGGAAGAAGAAGTGCTAAAAGTGTTTTAGGTTTATCGCAGCAGAGTGTAACTCGTGCAAACAGAGTATGGTAATGTGAAACGTGTGTTTCATATGGTAACAAAGTGTGATTTTTAAACAGAAGTGTATCGTTTTTACAAGTGTTTAATTACGTCAAGGATTTGTAGTGTTTTGCTAATAGCGTGTGGTTATGCTAATTGTGCGTAGTGTTTTGAAAACATGGCCCTGTTTTAAAAATCGTGCTTACGCAATCCAAAAAAACTCTAAATATTTAGTGGTGTTATTTAATATGAAATGGGATTCCAATTTTTTAAAATTAAAAAGTGTCCTGAGAATATTTTAGGGGAATATTTTTTTTCCCACCATGACATATGTTGATATGTTATCAGTTTGAACATCCAATGATTTAAAGGGGGGGTGAAATGCTGTTTCATGCATACTGAGCTTTTTACACTGTTAAAGACTTGGATTCCCATCCTAAACATAGACAAAGTTTCAAAAACTAATGTTGGACGTTTGATGGAGTATTTCTGTGTCAAAAATACTCCTTCCGGTTTCTCATAAGTTACAGAGAGTTTTTTTCGAGTATGGGTCGGCTTGACGTTAATAGAGCTGAAGGTCCTTGTATGGGCCGTACGGGCTCTTCTCCCGGTAGGGTGCGCGCGCGTGACTAGAGCGAGAGAGGAAATGCACGCCCATAAACACTCCGCGCTCCACTTTATTCCTATGGGTGACATCAAGCGACTTCAACACTTCAGCACGGCATTCCGGGAAGGCAGCGCTGCATTTGAACCGATTTGAACCCAGAAATGACGGGAAGCTTCACAACATCGCTTCAGTCGCGTCGCAAAGTGGATCTCCACGGTCACTGCTGTCACAGGACTTCACCAAATCATACCAAAGAAGTGTGTTTTTGACGGAGCGGTCCCAGCGATAAAGGTTTGGTCCTGCTTTGGAAGCGGCCGGTGAGTAAAACTGCTTCAAATGTCTGTACTGTTGGCTATCGTCGCGTGAGTAAACATCAGTAAACGACACGATCGCGCGCTTCGTCATTCAAATGCGCTAACGGTTACTCCATTGTTGTTCCATGTATAACGTTACACTAGTCTGACGTGCAAAACCGTTTTGCTTGCTACTGCTAAGGTTTAGTCGCATACAATAGTCCATAAACCGAATCATGTCCTCATAAACTGCGAGTAAACACACACAAATGTTGACAGGCCACTAAATACAGTACATACCACAGAGACGGACGTCCTGCTGTTGCTGTTTCTCCTGTTCAGTTTATTTCAGCCTCCGAATGACTCGGTATCATATATCTATTAGCTGAGACCGATAGCAAGGGTTTCTCCATGCTTGAGGACGTCACCGCTTTGCGCATTTGTTATTCTTTAGCTCCGCCCACACGATACGCCTCCAGGCACTCGTTTTTTTCCGGAAAGACTCGGTACAGCCCATATTTCTTTTATAAATATAATAAAACTAAAGACTTTTCGGAGATATGAAGGATGCAATACTACTCTATAGGTACTCAAGATTGACATGAGATTGACTGAAACTGAGGTGAAACAGTTTCCTTTAAAATAGTATTATTTTGTGTGTGCATGTGTGTGTGTGTGTGTGTGTGTGTGTGTGTGTGTGTGTGTGTGTGTGTGTGTGTGTGTGTGTGTGTGTGTGTGCTCTTGTTTATATTACATTGTGGGGAGAGTAAAACCTGAGATTACCTACATTGTGGGAACCAGCCAGCGGTCCCCACTTTTCAAAATGCTTATAAATCATACAGGATGAGTTTTTTTTGAGAAAGTGAAAATGCAGAATGTTTCCTGTGATGGGTAGGTTTAGGGGAAGGGGCAGCTGCATTCAAGCCTTACATCACCAAAGCATCGCATACACCAGTGTAAAGCATGCTGCCACTGGATTTTCAGCCGGATCTCACGAAAAATGCGTATAAATATTATGAGTGTGCAATGTCGTGGAATGTATATGCCAAAACTCATTTTGGCGTGCATATGATACGCTGTTTTTTACGTGCATATGATACGCATTTTATGGCGGATTATACATACGAACCCCCCACCCCACCACCCTAAACC
Source organism: Pseudorasbora parva (assembly GCF_024679245.1). Lineage (NCBI taxonomy): Eukaryota > Metazoa > Chordata > Actinopteri > Cypriniformes > Gobionidae > Pseudorasbora > Pseudorasbora parva. The sequence continues at coordinate 17,996,373 of NC_090184.1, forward strand.
TACCCAAGCGTGTCATATATACGCCATAAAGTGCGTATCATATGCACGCGAAAAACAGCGTATCATATGCACGCCAAAATTAGTTTTGCCGTATACATTCCACGACATTGCACACTCGTACTATTTATAAGCATTTATGTGTGATCGGGTTGGGATTTTAGAGTTTTTTTTTTTTGGGATTTTAGAGCAATCCAATTGACAAGTCTGGGTTTGGCGGTTGACAGGAGAACGGTACTCGTCGTTCCAGTAAAAGGAACTCTCAATTTCATGCTCCCAACTTTGTGGGAACAGTTTGGGGATGGCCCCTTCTTGTTCCAACATGACAGCGCACCAGTACACAAAGGAAGGTCCATAAAGACATGGATGAGCGAGTTTGATGTGGAACACCTTTGAATTAGAGCGGAGACCGCGAGCCAGGCCTTCTCATCCAACATCAGTGCCTGACTTCACAAATGTGCTTCTAGAAGAATGGACAGAAATTCCCATAAACACACTCCTAAAAATTATGGAAAGCCTTCCCAGAAGAGTTGATTCGGATTAAACCCTACAGATTAAGAATGGGATGTCATCAAAGTAAATGTGCATGTAAAAGCAGGCATCCCAAAACTTTTGGCAATATAGTGTATATACATATATTCTTTTTTTTATGGAAATAGTATTTTGACACACACAAAAAATACATTCCCAATTTGACACAATATACATTCCCAAACTTGTATGATTTTTTTTCGTTAGTTAAATGCAAATGAAGATATTATTCACTTTCATTGAATGGAAATTTGGAAATTGTGTGTTTTGTTTATATTAAGTAAAGTTGCAGTATATAATTTCTGTGCCATTAGTGACACCAAGAACAATTGCACAAATGACTGTTTTCAAATGGACACCAATTCATGTCACAGTTCATGGCTTGATTGGTTGAGCCAATGTTAGGCTGTATGATCAGTTCAGTTCACTACAGCTTGTGGTTTAAAAAGGATATAGGTCTTACAGAGACATCGTGAAGTAATGTGTTCCAGTACCTGGTGTGTTTAGTGCTCGGCGTACCATCTGATTCTCTAGTGGGACAGTGGAAGGCCGGTGGGTTAAATCCAGCGGGACTCTCTGTCTGTGTACACTGCTCCTCGCTCTCTCTCTGTCCTCTGTTCTTTTTATTGCAGTGTATGATTCCCATACCCTTAGTTCACCCTCTTTTTCAAAACGGTCTCTACTGCATTTCTGTCCCCTTGCAGAAGTGGAATGAGGTCTGTCTTTCTCATCTTTATGGGGTGATGATGTGGAGCAGTTGGAGGGTCGTGGTGACAGGACACATCGCACTCCACATGCTGCGAGAACATAAACAGAGATCATGACTAATAGGGTTTGAACGTCTTTAACTGCAGCTGCTGCCAGCATCAGCTGAATCTTGTTAAAGTAGTTATATTTATTAAAAAATATATAAATTAGAAAAAAAATAGTTTTACTACTTGTTCTAATTACTTAATTAAAATGAGCTCAAATTGATGTTTACTTCATCTGTTTGTGTTGAGATTACACAAATGACTTGTGTTACATTAACTGAAACTGGGCAAGGCTTGTTAGTTCCCAGCATGCTTTGCATATGGCAAAATCAAGAGAGAGTAAATGTTGTTATCTTATATGTAAAAGTGTTATTTTATGTATTTTTGAGCAAGATGAGAAAGGTGAGATTTGATTGTGTTTAATAGTGTTTAATATTCAATTAAGTTGCAATTATTAGAGCAGTTTAAATTATAGTGGGTTACCATTGTGCAGAAGAGGGGAGAATTTGCTTAGGCTGTGGAATAATGTCAAATGGCTGTGCTGAAGAAGCATTTAATGTTTAGCATTTCAAATGGTAATGAGTGCTATTGCTCGCTAAAGGTTTACTAGCTAGTGCAGTATTATTAATTTGTGTAATATTCAAATATGTGGAATTGAAGTGGATGAATACATATATAAAATTGAATGCATTAATAAATGTATGGGAGGCATATAACATTCACGTTAAGACTACTTAATTGGGTCACTTAAAACGTAATTATTCCGTGATGTTGAAGTTACATGAGCAAATTATGTTTGTTTAACTTAATTGATTCATGTGGGTCAGATTTACAATTAAATCATGTATCTAACTTTTTTGTCTGTGCAATGCATTACAAGAGTTCTGTAATCAGATTACTTTTTCAAGTAACTAGAAAGGTAATACATTACTTTTAAATTTACAAAAAAAAAATGTCTGAGTTACTTTTCAAATAAGTAAAGTTACTTTGTTTTTCCATTTATTGACTGACAGCTCTCCTGTCCATATGTCGAGAGAAATTGGGAATAAGTGAAGATGGGGTTGTAAGCACTGTGTGAACGAAGGACTAAACGTGAACATGCATTTACTCATCTCACTTGCAAAAAAAAAAAGAACAAAAAAAAAAGAAAAAAATTATTACTCAAAATTATTAAACCCGGTGAAATGCAATCTTAGAATATTACACATACCTGCAATAATTAAGTATATTAAATCACGTATATTAAGAATACTTTATGTGTTTAATCTCACTTTATTAACACATATCTTCTCTGGTGACATTCGATGATTCACTTCAACCATACCAAAAAGCAAAAATTAATTTAAATAAACATCACATTTTCGTAACATTTCTTCCCCTGCATCCTATTCTTCTTCAATACAGAATAGCTGAACAGCTGAATTGTATTTTTGTTTTTTGTTTTACTATGCCCTCTACTTTACTGGTGTGAATTTTTATTTCTTTCAGTCCGAGGCTTATTAATTTTACTTTTGTTATGAAAGGGTCTTTTCATTTGCCAAAAATAATACTTTTTTTGTTGTTATTAAAAGTAATGTAACACATCACTTTCCATAAAAAGTAACTAAGTAACTTTATTTAAAAGTAAAAATTACTTTTAAAATTTCCAAAGGCTTTGGCTCATTTGCTTTTTTAGGCTCTTAGTACTTTTGAAATAGCTGAAATAATTTGGCGAAGTGATGGAACTAACTACAGTAAAATGGGTTCCTTTTTTTGTTTGTGTTCCTGTGCTTTTGTTTTGTGACTTTTAGTTTGACTTTTTAGTTTCCTGTCTTCTGTGCTCTATTTTGTAATCCCTTTGTAGTTTTCATGTTGATAAGTTCCCTGATTGTGTCCAGATGAGTCTTGATAGTCTGACCCTGTGTGTATAAACCCCTATGTTAGTCAGGTCTTTTCCTTCCATGGCTGTTTTGTCGGCGTCCTTTATTCTTGTTTCCTTAGTTCTTATAGATGTTTCCCCCCTTTTGTTTTGGTTGTTGTGTTAATAAATGATTACTGCAATTAAATACTATAGTCCTGCGTCTTTAAAGTTCACCAATCTTAACAGTTTGACAGACCTGGAACTACTTTATAGCTGTGCCTTTACTAGAAAACAATTGCCTAGAAAACAATCAGAAACATTCAACAATAACTGTCATTATACAAAAGGACAGTGGAATGTTTGTTTCTGATTGGTTGATGAATGTTCAAGGCAATTGTTTAACTATAGCATAAACTATATGCTAATTGTCTATATCGTCTTTGACGATAGGGGTCCTGATGATATAGACAGTTATCAAATAGTTAAAATTGGCAGTATGGTTCTGTTCTGGGCAAGAGCAAGGAGAGCACTGATAAACTTCCGTATTGCATATAGCATTAATGTCAATATTAAAATGTACACTGTAAAAAAAGGCACATTTTTTACTTTTGCAGTACAATCGACTTGGATGTTTAAGTTATTTCAACTTAAATTTAGTTAAACTGACTTTAAAAAATGAGTTACATCTTGTATAACTAATAAAAACAAGTTTAATATTTAAAGTTACAACAATGTAAAAACATATGTTGTCATAACTTATTGAACACATCATTTTTTACAGTGTACAATCTAATTCAGGAATTAAGTTTAATTCAGGGGGAATCAGAATGCCAGATCCTGAATGGACAAGAGGAGGAGATGGGGATGGAGGAGAGTAAAGCAAAGTTCAGCGCGCTCCACTTTACACAGGCATTCAGTGCCTGTTCGCGGCGACTCAGGAAGTTGTTCAAAATCCTGCCATGCCACAGAGCTCTATTTCAAGGTTTTATATTAAATTTATATTATATTTCCCTCAGATCGTCAATGTACAATACTGATTTCACCCGGTGCTACAAGATACACCCATCGTGCAGCTCTTCTGTCAGAAGTCGATTCAAAATTGAGCTTGCGCGTATATAATGTGCGCGTCCGGTGTGAGAAACCGGCGCTGAGCTTCGGGTCCGGTGTGCGACCCCCTTAAAGGGTTAGTTCACCCAAAAATTCAATTTATGTCATTAATGACTCACCCTAATGTCGTGAGAATTAAAAACTCACCCGGAAGAGAAGACAATGCTGAATAAAGTCGTAGTTTTTGTGATTTTTGGACCAAAATGTATTTTTTAATGCTTCAAGAGATTCTAATTAACTAACTCATGTCACATATGGACTACTTTGATGATGTTTTTAATTAGCTACCTGGACATGGACAGTATAGTGTGCATACACTTTCATTGAAGGAACAGAAAAGCTCTCGGACTAAATATAAAATATCTTAAACTGTGTTCCGAAGATGAACGGAGGTCTTACGGGTGAGGAACAACATTAGGGTTAATGACATTAATTTCATTTTTGGGTGAACTAACCCTTTAAGTAGCTCAGGAGAAACATGATACCAGCTGATAATACTGAAGAAGCTTATATATGTACGCTGTGATCGTATTCCTAGGTAAGCGACTTACAACTGAGGAATACAGGAAGCGATCTGTCGTGGAGAGGTCGATATCGAAGTTTTGGACATTGCTTAGAGTAGCATAAGCTAGAATAAGGATGGGGATAGAGGAAAAACACCCCCCCCCCCCTTTTTTTATTTAGATAAGTTTAAGTTATCACAGAAGAGATGAGTTTTCAGTTATCTGTATGTTGTCAGCAATTCTGTATTCCGGATGGAGGTGGGGAAATCTTTCATCTAACAAGGAACAGTGAATTATAATTCTCTGGAAAGGGATTGCCTCTCTGTGATGGTACCACAAGCCTCCATTCCTTAGCTGAGCTTCTGGTGGGGTGTAGTCTCGTAGGAACCAATCGACGTGTGCGGGTGCTGAGCCTATGGTGGATCCATTCCATAAGGAAGAGTCAAAGCCTTGAACTTGACGTGGGCAGCGAGTGGTAGCCAGTGCAGAGAGATGAAGAGTGGTGTGCCATGGGCCCTTTTGGGCTCGTTGAACACAAGATGTGCCATAGGGTTCTGAATAATTTGAAGTGTTTTGATTGCACATGATAGAAGTTCAGCCAGAAGGGCATTGCAGTAAAGCCTAGAAATGACCAGTGCTTGGTGAACAGTCCACTATTAACTATTTGTTTATTGGCATGCATATTACTAGGATATTGGCTGTTTATTAGTACTCATAAAGCACATATTAACGGCTAAATCACATATTGAACAGACACGTTTCGTAGCTCTAGCTGAACTGATTTAATGAAAATGAACGTGGTCGCGGTGGGAGAGTGAAAGTGATCTAGTCACAGTGATTCAGTAGAGGTGGCTTTGGAAGTGGACTTGTAGGGCAGCGAAGGATTCTGGGAATTGTTGTCTTTCATCCTCATGAGACAAAAATACATTTTCTGTCTTTTCTCAGTCTAGAAAGCACCAAATAAAAAAAATATTTCACATTCCTACTACATTAATGACCTAGTTTAAATACAGATTAATCTTCTCAGAGCTGAAGTACTCCTTTAATTACATTAAAAATTTAGTACTGTATACTCTTTACTCAAGTAAAAGTAATTCAAAGTTTTACTTAAAGGGGGGGGGGGGGGGGGTGAAATGCTGTTTCATGCATACTGATCTTTTTACACTGTTAAAGACTTGGAATCCCATACTAAACATAGACAAAGTTTCAAAAGTTAAGGTGGACGTTTGATGGGAGTATTTCTTTGTCAAAAATACTACTTCCGGTTAGTCATAAGTTTCGGCAAGTTTTTTGAGATCATGCGTCCCCTTTGACGTTAATGGGGGCGGAATTTCCTTGTATGGGCCTTACGGACAATTCTACCGGAAGCGCGTGAGAGAGAGAGGGAGAGAGCGAAAGTAACAGGCTACCCCCATTAAAGCGCTGGCTCGTAGGCTGCTGGACAGGTGATGTGCACATAACAATGTCACCAAAAAAGTGCGTTTTTTGCCCCGCGTTAAGGCAACAGTGGATGTAATTTGCTTTTCCGGATCAGCAACTGAGTTGCGCGAATGTTTATATCTGTTCGCTGCATTTCGGTGCCGACTGTTTCATAAACAAGGCCCAGCTTGACGCCGGCTTTTCCAATCGCCTAATGCTGAAGGATGGAGCAGTCCCAACGATAAAGGTCCTAACGTTAGAACCGCAGGCTGTGAGTAAGAGTGCTTCAAATGTCTATGCTCATCAAGTAGCCCAAACATGATCACGTATAGTTAATTGATCAATGGAGCATGCGATGTGTAGTGCGTGTACATTTGTTTAGCTGGCCACTATATGTGTAACTTTATGTTTGTGTATTGTAAAAGCACTCCAAACAACAATACACAAAGAGGGGGGAAATATGTTGAACTAAATAAGCACGCTTCTTCATTCAAATGCGCTACTATTCCGTGTCTTTCTATGTAAACACTAACTTAGCCTGCGGTGCAAAACCAGTCCGCTTACTAACGTTACAATTGTCTACACAAACCACGTGTAAACACACAAACACACGTGCACAACTGCACTTCCCACATGTACACCTTCAAAGACAAAAATACGACGATATAATTCAAGTATAAATATGTAAATAACACAAGCCGCTAAGCATATTATATAGTTAGTGTATAACTTCACTGTCAGAAAAAAAGGTACAGAGCAGGTACAATTTTGTTCCTAGAGGTACAAAACTCATTTAAAGGTCCACAATTGGTCCTTAGGGTACAAATATGTACCCAACATGGCTTATAAGGGTACAACATTTTAGGTTTAGATGTGAAAGGTCCATTTTTGTACCTTTTGAAACGTTTTTTTTTTCTTTTTCTTTTCAGTTAAGCTCCAACTAGAAAAACTTTTGTCTGTTTCTAAATTAATTAAAAGTACGTCAGGTCATAATAACAGCAAGACAACATATTAAGTATAGTTTTAAATGTTAAAACTAAAATGGTGAGATGTTTTAGGTATATATATATATATATATATATATATATATATATATATATATATATATATATATATATATATATATATATATATATATATATATATATATGAATAGGCTACTTCACACCATCACTTCATGTAGCCTATCCTGTCTGTAAAATAAAATTGATGTTATTTTCAAAACACATTATGATTCTATTAAATTAAATATATTTATAATAATTGTTCATGTTTGCTGTAATGCAGTATACTTTTTTTTCAACATTACGATTGTTGTCGGCTTGTCGCTTTAAGAATTTCCCGCTCTTGAGTTGTTCAGTCAGTGTGCGCGCGGTGCGCGGTCCTGCTGTCCTGACTCCTGACAGAACTTCAGAACACGATTTCGTCGAGCATTTTTGGACACATTTTTCAGGTAAATGCGAGATAATGTTATATATTCACATTTCTTCAAGTATTGTGCTGTGTTGTGTTGATTTTGTCTAATTCGATGTTCCCCTGCTTAAAGCCAGCGAAAAGTCAGACGTCAGACTGTTCAGAATGGATTTGGGAAAAATGAATACCACACAATTAATAAAGGAGCTTATGCAGTTTGGCATCGAAATCACTGATGAGGAGAGGAAAAAATTTGAGGGTGAGTATGATTATTATCACATGTTGAGATGTTTTAAGATAATCTAATGTAGGCCTTTCTCGAGGATAACACACTTCATCAATATAAACTTTCATAGCTTTTGCCTCACATACCTAACGTACTTTCATAGCTTTTGCCTCACATAAGTTACCAAATTTAATTGATAAAAAACTGTGGCCGCCACTACATATTGGCAGGACTAGTCATTATAATTAGTGGTTATCTCAGTGTTTTACATTTTGAGACTAAAAATATCCTGCCTGTGATTGCGTGGTTTTGTTAGGCCGCACGAGACTAACTTAACGTACTCCGACGCAAACTTAAAATCAAGTGATTAATAAGTAAGGTAAAATTTACAGCACAGAGGCGGTATGAATATTTATTCATTTGTTAAGCACACTTGATAATATAAAAGTATTTGATATTAAAGCAGCAGACAGCAGTTCGTATTTTTTCCTCTTTGTCGCCATCTCTGTTCGAATTCTACAATTGCAGCTATTCGCGGATTTAGCAACTTTAGTGAATTGTGCCTCGGCTCGGCACATGCGCGGATGAATCCAAATGAGATGTGCTGTCAGTCACCGTGCAGGTGTGGAGACTGTCATTCGGAATCACAGATTCTACATTTTGAAAGTATGACCTACATAATAATTTTCTGTGTAAAATGTCATCTGAACAAGTAAGTAGCTAACATAAAATTTTGTTCTGACCAACTAAGGGGAAAAAGCATTGCAATAAATCACGATGATTAAATCTAACGATTTTAAATCTAAATTAATCAATAAATAAATACATGTAAAATAAATAAATATAAAACAGAAAAAAAATGACTGACCGCACACTGAATCCAGCAAAGACTGAAGTCTAGGAAAATACAAAAAACTTTTGTCGACTTTTTTTTTTAATTCGAATATTAATTTTCACCTTCGAAATTGTTTTTTTTTTTTTTTTTTTTTACTATTTGAATTTAAAATTATTAATTGACAGCCCTACATTCTAATCTTGCATTAAGCAGCAGACAATATACAGACAATATACAGCTCAGTGTCTTCATGCAGTTAATTAACAAACCATCGGTTTATTATATCGGCCTCTTTCATGCTATAGCCGATTTGCCGATGGTTGTGAATTGTCAAAAATTGGGCAATAATGTCTAAAATTAACTTAGTGATACATTGTCCTGCAGCGCCACAAAATCAGGTGCTGGCGCCTCTGTAGAACTTAGTAGCACTGGTGCCACTGCTCTCAAATGTTAGGTTACGTTTTTGAGTGTGTATTTTACCTGACAGGCAATGGTGCCGTGTTCCAGCCTCAAAAATAGTGGTTTAGTGCATGGTTATAATGATGGGTAATTCAGTTGTACTTTTCATGATCTCTTTTATGTTATAGACAATGATGTCGATGGAGAGACTGTTGACATTGGGCTGACGGAGTCAATGGTTTCATTCCTCTTTGAGGGATCATTTAAGAAGCAGGCAAAATTCCACCGATATGTCCAACAGATGAAGGAAATGGTGACATTAACGCTTGAACCTGTGCCTGCAGAATGCCTTTTTCAGTCTTCAGCTGGAGCAAGGTTGTTGCTGTTTAATATTGTTTCATTTGTTTCAAGAAACTATTCAATCAATTACAACAAACTGCAATCATTGACTTATTTACCACGTTAACCACGTTTTACAGCGCTATTTTTGCTTGTAATAAGAGCATGCGTCGCGTCATCTAAGCGTTGCGCCTGCCGCAGTCTTAGTTTACAGACTACTGGTGAAGGTAGGGGGTTTCAGAGAAACAGATAACAGATGCTTTGACATGGGGATACACACGGGAGCATTTGAAATCAGGCGTCTATCAGCCTACCGGCCCGCTGATCAATGCATGCTTGTGCTTTCAACCGCTTTCGCTTTCAAAGCACTTTCAAACACTTCCGTGCATTGATCATTGTTGCCAATCACAGACGCATCCAATGAGTGCGTGAGCACAATGGCCAGTCACAAAATATCACATTTTAAAAATTTCAGTACAAAATTGGTATCGTGGTCGGTATTTTATCAGCGCCCATACCTGGAGACTGAGTATTGGATTGGCGCATCCCTATACTGATAACCTTAATCAGGTGTGTTTGATTGAGAAGATATGCAAAATGTGCAGTGTTGGTGCCCCCCAGGAATGTGATTGGGAACCACTGGCCTATACTATAACAAAGTTATTGTTGTTTTTAAATGAATGTGTTCATTTGTTTTTTTCAGTAGTAAGAACTGGTACTTTACAGTATTTGTCATACTTTATGTATCCATGTAACATTTCATGCCTAATTATTACTTTCTCTTTTTTTTACCATAGTAATATCAGCCCATCAGCAGCTTATCCTGCACTTTTTGAAGTTCCTAAGTTTCCTTTTGATGTTCAAGCTAAGTTGGACCAAAAACAAAGCAAACTTTCAGCATCAGATAGGATAAAAATTATAAGAACATTGTATGAAAGCATGGCTCAGTACAGTATGTAAGTATTCCCCATTAACTGTGCCAAGGTTTTAATTAGTTACATTTCAATACAATTTTAAACAAAATGAAACTCTACACTCGTGTTTAAAATGTTTTTGCAGGTATCCGACTAATGAAGAGTATGTTCAAGTGGCTAAGGCCCTTATTCTGAGGTACCCCTTTTTAAAGGACAAAGAAGGCAATGGATATGTAAGTAGATGAGTAAATCTTAATATCCTACTCTTGGTTCTAGTCATACAGTTAATTTTGTGTAAAACCTTATTTTTTTTTTCTTCTTTTTGCCAAAATATGTTTTTTAAATAGCACACATGGCACATGTCTCTGAAACGCAAGTTTAAATTTGAACGGACACCTTTGGCTGATGTTGGAGAAGTGAAAAGACTTAAACAAAAGTTTGGTCATTCAAAAAAGTCTCTGGAACCTGAAAAAAGCACTTGCAAACAAATTAAAAGGCCTTGGGTGAGAGCATACATTTATAATATTTTTACAATTGTACGTGTTGCCAGTGTATTATTCTCAAATGTATCATTATAACAAGTGACAAGACACTCGTGAAAAGGCAAACATTTTCTTTATTGTCTTGCCTAGAAGTTATTCTACCTGATTGTTTTTGTCTGTGCACAAGGACATGGATGTTGCTGGAGAGGATGCTACCTCAATAGAGGGACATGTGAAAGTCCTACAGGACCAATATCGAAAGACACAGCCAGATGCTCGCATTGTTGAAGAGCGAATGAGGAGGACCTTTGCCTGGAGGCGTAAGGAGATTACTGGTGGGATGACTGTTGAAGATGCTGTCAACAAATATCCTTTCTTGAAGACTTCATCAGGGGTAAGTGTGGAAATAATAAAAGTACACAAACCATTAACATGTAGGACACTGAAACTGTATAAAAAAATCCTGACTTTCTTATGTTTTGTGTCTTTTTAACAAATTTCAGCTTTATCAAGAAATTGGTTTCCTGTACAAGTCTGTTAATCTTTGCCGGCACTTTCAAGAAAGCTTTGGAAACATTGCATCCAGTGTGCTACAACTTGCTTGCGGGAAATCTCTTTTAGCAAAGCCGCACATAGAAGCGAGAGAAGAATCTCTCATTGAAGACCATCATGGTAATTGAGGTTTTTTAAAATCTTGTCCTATTTACCAGTATTATATTATAGCAGTATATTATGTCAGTATCATGTTATCTTTTTTTTCAGGAATTGATTTCAAAGCAGCACTTCTCATGTTGCCAATCTTGTTCAGAGAGAAGCTTGAACACTTCATTGTGCTTGGGGAGGTATGCGCATGTTTCTCTGTCTCTGACTTGAATGTCTATCATAAATTAGACTTTTTTCATAAAACTTTGCGGACGTGAGTTTTTGTTGTAGATGTCTGTCTTTAAAAAAAAAAAAAAAAAAAAAAAAAAATGTTGTGTATTGTGCTAATTAATTGAGATTTCTTACAGCTCTTACAGGTTTTTGGCCTTGTCTGTTCCGTTGCTTCTATTACTCTCCCCTTTTTTGTAAGTCGCTTTGGATAAAAGCGTCTGCTAAATGATTAAATGTAAATGTAAAATTAATTTTATAATTCTTAAAACATATTTACTGAATAATAATCATCTTACTCCTAATACAGATTAGTTAAAGGTGACCTAAAAAGAGTTGAAACTATATTTTAAATTGTTCCCTGATATCTAAATAGTGTATGTGGCTTATTTAAGGGCATAAAATGTCCAGATATGGTTTTCCTGGTCCATTTACAACCCTAGAAATTGTCCCTAGAATGAAATAGGCTGATACTGCCTTATTTGGAAGGGTCATGAATAGTAATGTGGAGCTCTGCTCTGACTGGCTGTTTCACTGCACAGTCAGTTGCGGCATGGGTAACACTCACCTTTCAACAAAATGCGCCCTTTTGAAACCAAAATAGGTGACCTATGTGAATCATGTAGATTCAATGAGAAATATTTTAGGGGGAGAGCGATATTCATATTCTGTGAATTGCGAACAGGTGCGCATGCCAGAAGGGAGCGCGAGTAGAGGGCCGGCCCGCGGAATAGGCAAATAGGAGTAGCCAGAGCGAGCTGAGTGACGCTGAAAGAATGCTGCTGTTTGCTGTCTGCAAAATGATCAGACTTCCTCTGGAGTTCGTTCTCCTGAGTCGACCTTGGCAAGTCATTGGCTGGCATATGCAAATGTTAGGGGCGTACATCCCGGTTATGTTGAGATTCGCCTATTTTTCCGTGGTATTTTTCACGCACGAGATTTACATATGAAGACGGAAGCAATGGTGTTTGAGACTCACAGTATTTGATTTTTATGTACTGAACACTTGTTATTCAACTGTGACATGGTTAATTAAATGTTTCATTCTAGGGCACCTTTAACCTGTTTGATCATAAAATTTGACTGATCTTATTTGTGCTTTTGTCTTTTAGAGTGACCCATCTTCACCATATCCTACTGTTCAAGTACAGGAAGCCACTGACTGGAAAACTGTGCTTACAAGAAGAGTCACTGCTGTCATCAGAGTTGATGGGATAGAGATCTGCCGGGCTAGCGGTGTGGACGAAGGGGTTCTTGCTGCATTCTGTGCCTATTTTGTCTTCAATTTGACATATCCACCTCACTTGAAGAACACTCTGGTGTTTCTTCAGCGGTATGTTTTGAAACTTACTGTGGATGGTGACAAGCCTCTACCTACTCCAGTTACCAGAGTAATCAACCTTTTACAGTAATATCTGCAAAAATGCCTCGCCCGTTCTGTTGTCCTAAATGCTCTCGGAGAACATTCACAATTGTCAAATTAATCCAGCACATTGGTCTCATTCATGCACATGAGGCAAATTTTTCAATAACTTGTGGTCTTAATGACTGTCAGAGAACATTTTCAAAGTACGAGTCCTTTAGATGTCATGTTTACCGAAAGCATAAACATGCGGTGTTACAACAGACTATGACTGATCCTCTTCCTTTCTTTGAGGACGTTGAGGAAGAATGTCCTAATGATACTGTTGCACTTCCTCCCCCCCCTCCAAACATGAAGGAGCTGTTTCAGCAATTTAGAGAGAACCTATGTGCCTTTGTTCTGAAATGCAGAGAAAAAAATCACTTGCCTCAGTCAGTGCAGCAAGAAATTTTAGATGACGTCAATTTCTTATTTAGTTTTTTCAAAGAGAACTATGATGCATTTCTTGCATATCATCTAAAAGAAAATGGATTTGATCTTGCTGCATGCCCAGAACTTCAAGAAGTGCTACAGTCCCCTGACTTTTTTTCAGAGGCCTCAAGACTTGTTAGGTCTCCACACATGTTAAAAGAGTTTTGCAAATCAAAATTTGAGTTGACTGAGCCTGTGCAGTATACACTAAGAGACTCGTATGGTAACAAGACTGGAAGTTACTCGTACGTTCCTATATGTGAGGTATTGAGGAAATACTGTTCCCATGAGGACATTTGGGACCAAATACAAACTGAGTTGAACACTGAAAAAGATGAACTTGTTCTAAAAGATTATCGAGATGGACTTCATTTCAAAAACCACAAATTCTTTGCAAATAACCCACAAGCCCTGAGACTACATCTTTATGAAGACGAATTTGAGGTGTGTAATCCTCTGGGTTCTAAACGTAATAAACACAAACTGTGTGCATTTTACTATACAATTGGAAATATAGGTACAAAGTATTGTTCTCAGTTAAAACACATTCATTTAGCTTTACTTGCTCGCTATAGCCTTGTAAAACAATTTGGATTAGATGAAATTTTGAAGCCATTGATTGATGATCTTAAAAAGCTTTCATCAGAAGGAATTAATGTACTTGTTGATGGTGTGGAAAGAAATGTTCGTGCAGCTGTTGCAGTTGTATCTGCTGATAACCTTTCCTCTCACTTAATAGGTGGATTCAGCATGTCATTTAATGTTGGTAGAATTTGTAGATACTGCATGGCCACACATAGCAACATTAAGAGATGTTTTAATGAATCTGACTTTGTTTTAAGAACTGCTGATGTCCACAGATATCACTTGGAGTGTGTAAAGGAAAATCCTGACACAAAAGCCATTTATGGTGTTACCAGAGACTGTCCTTTTGACAAACTGGACTACTTTGATGTCACTACCTCACTTCCACCGGACGTGATGCATGACTTTTTAGAAGGTGTAGTTCCTCTAGTGTTGCGGCTTGTTTTATGTAAAGCTCACAGAGAAAAAGTCATAACCATACAAGAGTTTAATGAGGAGCTGAGGAAACTTACTTTTGGACAGAATGATAAAAAAAACAAGCCTGTTCCTCTTTCTGAAAAACTTCTACACAACTCAAATTTAGTAGGGTCTGCCACACAGAAATGGTGTTTATTTCGCCTACTGCCCTTTTTGGTAGCACATAGAATCCCTGAGGGCTGTAGCTATTGGCATGTCTACTTACTTTGTCGTGAAATTTCTGACATTATAATGGCACCAGTTGTAAAAAAAGAATGGCTTCCCACTCTTGATCTCTTAGTTTCTGAGTTTTTGTCATGTACAGTTGAAGAGTTTGGTGATGTTCTTACTCCAAAATGTCATTATCTAATCCATTACTCTCGTTTGATGCTATGCTATGGGCCTTTGCGTTCTTTATGGTGTTTGAGGTTTGAAGGCAAACATCAATATTTCAAACAGGTCGCTAGCGCTTGTAAAAATTTCATTAACATTTCATCCACTTTAAGTAACCGACATCAGCATAGACAATGTTGGGAATTGTCTTCTGTTAATATGTTGGGGGAATATGAGAAAGTGGCTGGATGTTGTGTGAACACACCCTTTCAGTCTTTGCCTTCAGCTCTCCAGCATTCAATAAGTGTGAACGAAAAGTACAGCCATGTCAATTTTGAAGGCAAACAGCTTCAACGAGTAACAGAAGTAGAGATTAATGATGTCAAATATTGTGTTAAAGATGTGTTTACTGTGGGTCACCTCCATGCAGAAGAAGTTCCATTGTTTTTTCAGATTAAGTACATTCTTAACATGGACACAGACTGGTTATTTTGTGGCAAGCTGTTAATACCTGAATCCTTTTGTCATCATTATTATTCATACTGTGTGAAATATGAAAGTGAATGGACTGTCCTTTCACCGGGTGAGGAGGTTGATTACCAGGCACTAGATACCTACAGTGTTGATGACAAATTATTTATTAGCAGTAGGTATTCTTGCTGAAAATGCCCTTTGCTATTGACGTCAATGAGCAGCAATGAAATAGCCTAATAATTAGCTGTATATCAGTTCTTGTATTTTTTTTATTTGTAAGGATTCTGCAGTATTTCTTGTATTCCTGTTAATTTTATTGAAGAGGTTGATGTTTTAACTTTTATAACTGTTTATATTTAATTAATGTCTGATGAGTTTTTATGTGCTATGAACTATTCTTGCACCTGCTGTTGTTGTACGATGCAATATATTTAAAGCAATTATCTTTATAACAGAAAGTTTATAAATAAAATTGTGTAAGCCAGTTTAAGATGTATTTTTTTTGCCCACATAGGATCAAAACTGCTTTAATTGGGAATCCTTTTAATAAGGTGCAATTGTGTGCTCTTTTCAGAATGCACAATTGTACCTTGGGGTACAAAATTGTTCCTTAAATGGTACAAAGTTATGAGGTACAATTTTGTACCTTGCTTTAAAGGTACAAAACTGTACCTTTGAGGGTACCACCCCAGTGACGACCACTTGTACCCTAAAAGGTACAGTTTTGTACCTTAAAAAGTACAGCTTTGTACCCTAAAAGGTACAGTTTTGTACCTTTTTTTTCTGACAGTATGGGGTACAAAATTGTTCCTTAAATGGTACAAAGTTATAAGGTACAATTTTGTACCTTGCTTTAAAGGTACAAAACTGTACCTTTGAGGGTACCACCCCAGTGACGGCCACTTGTACCCTAAAAGGTACAGTTTTGTACTTTTTTTTCTGACAGTGTTGTACCACATAGAGACGTCCTGCTCTAGTCGTTTTTGCTGCTGCTCCTGTTCAACTGCAGCCTCTGGGTCTGATTCCGGATCATAGATGTATGGCTGTATCTGATTAAAAGCCATTTTTTTATTTTGAATAAAGTTTTTTTCCCGCTGTTAGGGATGACAGCTTTACGACGCACTCGACTCAACACAAAAGCAGCAGCGGGCACACGTCATTATTTAGTTCCGCTCACACGACACGCCCCCACCCGCTCGGCTTTTTTCGGAAAGACTCGGAACAGCGCATCTTTCTTATATAATTATAAAAAAAATAAAGACTTTTCGGAGATATGCAGGATGCAATGCTACTCTATAGGTACTCAAGATTGACATGACACTGACTGAAACTGAGTGTTTCACCCCCCCTTTAAGTTTTACAAGTAAGAAAGAACTACATTTTTAATGTAATTAAGTATTAAAGGGGGGTAAGTGATATCTGGTAATCGTTGTTGATATTTCAAATCACCAAAACAAACCCGCCCCTACCCCCAAAAAGGGACTGAGCCCCTATTCTCCCCCATAGACACACCCCTTACCTGCTGATTGGCTACAAGTTTGTTATTCCACTCGGCCCAAGTTTTTTTTTCTAAAATGGTTTTGAAATAACACTTACCCCACCTTTAAAGGTAAGAAAAAATCTTTTATTTATGAAATAAATAAAGTGCATTATATATTATGCTTTAGAATGCTGTGAAGTAAAAGTTTTCCAAAGAAAAACACTGATAAAGAATACTTAAAAATTTACTTGAAAGTAAAAATACTCTAATACTGTCTGCCTCTGAATATTTGGATCCTAAACTGTTTAGGGTCCAGTTCTCACTAATAACTAGTTGCTTATAACATCCATATTACTAGGATATTGGTTGTTTATTAGTACTTATAAAGAACATATTAACAACCTATAAATAAGCATTAATTAGCAGTTAAACATGTTTTGGCATTTAATCAAACTACGCACGGGTTCTTAATGCAACTCGCCTTCAGTGGAACATGTTACACTAAACATTTTGCTCAAATTTAAGAAAAGCATTAACATATAGTTTACCAATTATACCTATTACCCATATATTAACATACCTATTAGCAGAGCTTTTTTGGCTGTGAATGATTTCTTGGATGTTTTCTCTGAGAGGTTTCTTAAATCTTTAAAGGACCTCCCCTGAAGCATGCCGTTGCTATAGGCACTAATGTTTGGAGAAGATGATCCATGTTGATGTGTTGGAAATGTTTTAAGAGGTGGGACCCCTCTGTGGTTTGTGACTTGGAGCTGCAGTCTTTGTTTCAGTATGGAGTTCCATGCCATTGAGCCCGCTGTTCTGGTGGATCCTGTGTGGTCTCTGAAACATCTCACGGGACAGAAATCCATCGTGTAGCTGTGCCCATTTTTGTTCATGGGTCAACATGGGACACCTCACTGAATCGAAAGGGATACACCTAGTGAATGTAAGAAGAAAGAACGAGAGAGAAAACATACAGCCAGTTATGAACATATATCTTACTTTCTGTCATTTCTGTTATGTATCACATTTTGAACTATGTACTTTTACTTTATCAAAATAACTATGCCTTTAAGAACATGTTTTTTATAAAAGGGTATACAACTAGACATCCAAAAATATGTTCTGGACAAACTCAACTTTATTAATGATGACTGTTTGATATTTACACAACATGAAGCAACCCAAAAGGATGAAAATAAAGAGCTACAAGAGTGAACTTACATGAGAACATCAACATGACTTTTACAATTATCATAATTTCTGTAACAGAATTGAATGTATAATGGAGCCCCTAAAGGGAGACAAAATTTCGATGGGAGGAAAAATGTTATTTCATTGGGCCAAATGTATGCATTCTCTCAGAACTTTTGCCAGATTTACACAAAACTGGTGTTGGAAATCAAATGAGATGGGAGGGAAAGCTATGTCTGTGTCTAGGGCACTTCTTTTGAATAAGTAATAACTGACTGTTAAAATATTTATTACTAAAATGTAATCCGGACATGTGCTTCCATTGTCATGTGACCTATCAGTGTCAGTTGCAGGTCACAACTCCTTTCCCATGGCCTACTATGATAGGAAAGTGTTCTTTGTATGGTTACTTCTTGCCAGACATTTGCAAGCAATTGCAAAACTGGTGATGGAATTAATATGAGATAGGAGGGAAAACTATATTTCAGCGCTTTTGTGAGTGAGCGCAACTTTCTTAGGGGAATGCAGAACTTTTGTGAGAGAATGCACAGTTTCCTGGGGGAACGCAATGGATTGAAAGTGAAAAACCTTTGAAATGATTACCAAATAAAACAATATTAATTCATTTCAAACATTTTGATTAGAGAAAGGGAAAATATGAAGAATCAGCTGAAATATTTTTTCATAAACTTTTTGTTTTAAAAAAAAAAAGTATCTTAGAAGTTAGAGCAGCACAAAAGGGCATGGCAAAATGGTATTTGATAAAAACGTAATTGTGCTATTGCGATGATAGAAAACTAAAATGACTAAAAAAAAAAATAATAATTCTGGCCCCAAATGAAAATTTTCTAGTGACTGATCACATCTAAAATGTTCAGTTGGCCAAAATGAATTTCTTTGAATTGATGTAATTCAACAAGATCTGCTGCATCCAAAAATGTTGATGTTTTTAATGAAATCTGAGAAAATAACTGCAACTATATCACTTTCAAGCCCCTGAGGTAGTTAAGGCATCATGTGAGTCCAGTGGTTTAACCCAAGCAGCAACCACCCACAGTTTCTCTTGAAGCCAAAACGGAAGTGATTTAAACTGCAATTCCTCGACTGGCCACTAGGGTTCCAGAAGGGAGCAGAATCTCATTGAGCCTCATGTTAAACTGGTCAATTTACAGCAGAAAAAAACATGTTTACAGCCTGGTACAAATTGTGGGTTTGGTCTATATGGCTAATGTTGTCCTTCATGACAACTGTGAGGGGGGTGATTTTTGTTATAACTCATTCCTTTACTCTAGCCTGACAAGCCAGATCCACATCAAGATGTTTGTTCTGGAAAACTCACCACTGACAGGGCTCAATCCGAGAGGCGGGATAAACGGTCGTCTTTCAAACTCCCTTTGCACGTGATTGGATAGAGCTACAACCAACCAGAGCAACGAAGGTGAAGCAGAGCTAGTTGACAGATTAAACTTTCGCCATATCGGCGGCAAAATTCCGAACACATTTTCCCTTTTTAAGAATGACTTCAGTGCCGTTCTTTGTTCTTTTCTCAGAGAAAAGCTTAAGTCTTCCAGAGTCGCGGTTAAAGCTGATTCGAAAGACCGCCCTTAACCAGCTTCTTTAACATTCTATGTGTCACGCACAACACAAAGGAAAATGGTGCGAGGACTAATTTTATTAACAAAAAATAAAACATAAACACAAAACAAAACAAAACCCACAAGGGGGCAAAACACATAAACTAGAAATAACAGAACACAACTTAAACATACCAGAAAGGAATCACGGGGAAGACGGGAAACGTAGACATTACAACGATCTGACAAAGACTGACAAACACCAGGAGCTTATAAAAGGGAATAAACGAGGCAGGGAACGAGGGAACACAGGTGGGAGAAATCAAACACTAATTAGATAACAAGGGGGAAGGGATCAGACGATGACAGAAGCACAAATGGCCATACTGACAAAACCCACATGTGCACACAAGACAGGACAGGCACTATGGTGTTTACTAGTAGAACGCAAGCACAACTTTGCCGTCACTAGGTTAAGCCCCGCCCACCGTCTCTATAGATGATGTGATTGGCCCGACCAGAGTTTGGTTTTTACAGCTCAGAACTGTATTGAGAGTTGCTAGACGATACTCACGGCAGATTAGATTTGCTGCCGCTAGGGTGCGTCTAGATTTCTAGGCTACCTTTATACCATATAAAGCCTTAAATTTGTGCATAATTAATTGAGTGACAGGTGGAATTTTATCCGCTGTCTGTTAGTCACCGCGTCACCTCAGCTCCGCCCACATCCCGCCTCTTTGCCTATTTTCTGTTATCCGGGCGTGACGCCCTACCAAGATGGCAACGGCCAGCTCATCTCTACGCTTCAAAACTGCTGTTCAGAATCCTAGGGTTGACATCACAGACACTACTAGGGGTGTGACGACAGTGGTTTTCAAACCTGTCCTGGAGGACCCCCAGCCCTGCACATTTTGTATGTCTCCTTCATCTAACACACCTGATTCAACTCATGAGCTCATTAGTAGAGACTGCAAGACCTGAAGTGGGTGTGCCAAATATGGGAGACATATAAAATGTGCAGGGCTGGGGGTCCTCCAGGACAGGTTTGAAAACCACTGGGTTAGTATATAACCGTGAGACTGACGGTTATAGTTAAACGCCGTCATTAGAACTCTATAACCGGCAAAACCATATTATTAAAATATTTTTTACAAATATATTTAAAAAAAAAAACATGCACTCCAGGGGGAAATTGTAGCTATCAGCTGATGAGGGAAACGGAGGCGGAGTTAGTGGTGCTTCGGAGGCTGCTACTGCTAGAGATGATTCGGGAGAGGTCTGAGAAATCTTGGAGACCATCATCTCCTTAATAAACGGAGGTCTGAATTCTCTGTCCCTTTACCGTTACGCGTGCTGACACAGTTAACCCGCTATCTCCAAGAACAACCAATTGATTCTACGGCTAATCCACTAGCATGGTGGAGAGACAATGAAACACGATATCCTCTCTTAGCAAAATTGGGACGTAAATACACCAACATGCTTCACCATGTACACGACCTGACCGGATTACTTTTGAGTGTGCGTCCTTATTTAACGTACACAGCGCGTGCTGCGCTCACATGCACCAAGCTATAATGTTGACAAGAGAGGGATAAACGTTTTATTTCGTAAGAAGTTATGAAGATAAAGTTGGCATAATGTCACTGTCCCTAAACCTACACATGTAAGCAAAAAAGCAATTACTTCAACTGCGCCTGACATTAGAATGAATTGTTTCTGAGATGATTATTACCCTTTACAACAAATAAATAGCTTTTATAAAACCGTATAAGTCCTGGTGGCCGTTGAGAGATCCTAGAATCATCATAACCGTCATCACCAATTCTGAAACCGGCACACCCCTAGACACTACCTCCATATTTTTTTAGTCTATGGTTTAACCTCAATTTTATGAAACGACGCGAGTGTTGTTTGGACCAAAAAAACCTGGCAAAACCTGCCCCAATGGATCTCTCTATGAGAACCCATTAACTTTTTCACCACAGATTTACATTGAAAATTTGCAAATTGGGATGAGTTTCTGTATAAGTAAAAAATTGTATCGTATCTGGGTTTTGACCCGATTCTGTATTTTGGAAGGCAGAAACAGCTATTTTTTGAAAACAGTCCCAGAGTTGTTAAATCTGAAAATGTACTTTGTGAAACAATGATGTCATCAAGCCACATCTCGGCCCTATTCTGACATGGCATGCACATGCTCCAAGTCTTCTTCTGCATTTTTATTGCATCTCTGTGGCAGAATTACAGCGCTACATTCTGGTCTGCATGTATACTGCACCGTTTTGAGTCGGTTTCAGTAGTTTTGTATGTATGCAGATATTTCTTGCAATAAAAAAAATATTGGATAGGGAACTGTGTAAGGATGTGCCTTATATCATGAATCCATGCGCTACATTTTAATATACAGTGGGTACGGAAAGTATTCAGACCCCCTTAAATTTTTCACACTTTGAATTATTATATTGCATCCATTTGCTAAAACCATTTAAGTTATTTTTCTCATTAATGTACACACAGCACCCCATATACATTTTTGCAGATTTATTAAAAAAGAAAAACATGGTCAAGTATTTAGAAAAACAAGTATTTAGACCCTTTGCTGTGAAACTCATATATTTACCTCAGGTGCTGTCCATTTCTTCTGATCATCCTTGAGATGGTTCTACACCTTCATTTGAGTCCAACTGTGTTTGATTATACTGATTGGACTTGATTAGGAAAGCCACACACCAGTCTATATAAGACCTTACAGCTCACAGTGCATGTCAGAGCAAATGAGAATCATGAGGTCAAAGAAACTGCCTGAAGAGCTCAGAGACAGAATTGTGGCAAGGCACAGATCTGGCCATGGTCACAAAAAAAATCTGCTGCACTTAAGGTTCCTAAGAGCACAGTGGCCTCCATAATCCTTAAATGAAAGACGTTTGGGATGACCAGAACCCTTTCTAGAGCTGGCTTTCCAGACAAACTGAACTATCGAGGGAGAAGAGCCTTGGTGAGAGAGGTAAAGAAGGCCCCAAATATCACTGTGGCTGAGCTCCACAGTTGGGATATGGGAGAAAGTTGTAGAACGTCAACCATTACTGCAGCCCTCACCAGTCGGGACTTTATGGCAGAGTGTCCTGACGGAAGCCTTCCCTCAGTGCAAGACACATGAAAGCCTGCATGGAGTTTGCTAAAAAAAACAAAAAAAACAACATATAAAGGACTCCAGGATGGTGAGAAATAAGATTTTCTGGTCTGATTAACTTTTTGGCCTTAATTCTAAACGGTATGTGGAAAAAACCAAGCACTGCTCATCACCTGTCCAATACAGTCCCTAAAGTGCAGCATGGTGGTGGCAGCATCATGCTGTGGGGGTGTTTTTCAGCTGCAGGGGCATGATGATAATAGAGGGAAAGATGAATGGGGCCAAGTACAGGGATATCCTGGATGAAAAACTTCTCCGGAGTGCTCAAGACCTCAGACTGGGCCGAAGGTTCACCTTCCAACAAGACAATGACCCTAAGCACACAGCTAAAATAACGAAGGAGTGGCTTCACAACAACTCTGTGACTGTTCTTGAATGGCTCAGCCAGAGCCCCGACTTAAACCCAATTGAGCATCTCTGGAGAGATCAGAAAATGGCTGTCCACCAATGTTTACCATCCAACCTGACAGAACAGGAGAGGATCTGCAAGGAGAAATGGCAGAGGATCCTCAAATCCAGGTGTGAAAAACTTGTTGCATCTTTCACAAAAAAAAACTCATGGCTGTATTAGATCAAAAGTGTGCTTCTACAAAATACTGAGTAAAGGGTCTAAATACTTAGGACCACGAGATATTTCAGTTTTTCTTTTTTAATAACTGCAAAACTGTCAACAATTCTGTGTTTTTCTGCCAATATGGGGTGCTGTGTGTACATTAATGAGAAACAATTACTTAAATGATTTTTAGCAAATGGTTGCAAAAAGTGAAACATTTAAGGGGGTCTGAATACTTTCCGTAGCGTCTGTATCCTGCTCTTTACGACACAGTCTAAAAATCCCAAAAATATTTGTTGCAGAATTCTGAATACATTTACAATTTATTATTAATTCAGTGTATATACACTGTAAAAAAATATTTGTTCAATAAGCTTTGACAAGACAACATATGTCTTTACATTGTTTTAACTCTAAATTGTTTAACTTTAAATAAGTTAAGAAATGTTAAATTTTGTTTATTAGTTATACACAATGTAACTCATTTTTTAAAGTCAGTTTAACATAATTTAAGTTCAAATAACTTAAATATTCAAGTCGATTGTACTGCAAACGTTCAAAATTTTCCTCTTTTCTGTTTTTTTTTCTTTTTCTTTTTTTTACAGTGTAGAGGTCGTTGTTTGGATGAATATTTGTGACTCCAGTGGTTTAAACATCCGTGGCTCCTCTGTACAAGCCCCATACCCTGCATCCCATTGTGCATAGTATCCACCCAATCTGCCCTAAATAGTATTGAAAATTACTAATGTCATATACACATACATACAGGCATGGGTTACTTTAATGATGTTTTTATTACCTTTCTCTGGGGCTTAAAAGTGGTAGTTGCGTAAGCTGTCAATGGAGGGACAGAAATCTCTCAGATTTTATCAAAAAGATCTTCGTTTGTCGGGAACGACATGAGGGTAAGTAATTAATGACAGAATTTTCATTTTTGAAACCCTTTAATATTTCATCCGATGTATTAACACATGAAATGGGGTCATTAAACTGTACCAGGCCAAGGAAGGACCCCACTAAACCCGGATTATCTGTCAGTCTGTGCTGTCATTATGACTCATTTAAGGAATGTAAGTCCCAGCTGCATCTGCTGCCTGCACATAACCCATGTGCTCTCTGCGTCCAACCCTCTTGTGCAGCGTTTTGATGTTTTATGATTTTGGACAGTGAGTTAAATCCTAATCCCATGATGAAAAGGCTTCGAGATGGCATATGGAATGTGAAGTCAACAGTAACACCAATAAGGGCTTCATCATTAGTCTTTAATTAGCTCAAGTTGTGTGAGTTTATATTTCAATATGTGCCACATGTTTTACCAAGATGTTCAGACAAGTTTTAGACAAGTAACTGTATTTATGTTTATGATATGTTACAAAGAGCAATGTTATACAACTGCTTTCCCAAATATATTTTTTTTTACTGCTTTTAATGTTTTGCATTCATCCATATGCTTTGCATGCATCCAATCACTTTAAAATAGTGCTTTATAATAATATACTTAAGTGCAAATTGAATGTACATGTTTTCAGAGACTTAAATGTATGTAATTTGTGATTAAATGAAGATTATACAGTAGTTTACATTTATAATACATGCAATTAGTAGTCTTTTTTGAACCACTTAATTATGACCAGTATCTTTATATGACTTTTTCAATTACTGTTGTCATTAATATAATTAAACTGTACTGCCAAACATGTATGGCATCTAAAATATACTTTCATGTCATCTCTATTGAAACTTGTATGTAACTTGTAAATACACATTTTTAATGATGCAATTTAGTACAGATATCTTTTTTTAATTAATTTTAAATGTAATACCACAGTTCAATTTATAATCAACATGACCTTTAGTCAACACACCAAAATAAGTGTTCCTTAAATTTCCCATGAAATCAATATGTTAGCCTTACTGTTATAAGCTAGCATGCTCCAAAACAATGATACAATTTCACAAGGTTTGCTTTGAAGTTTGACAATGTATCCAACCTGATCTCACAGCAATTCATATACATTTGTATGACCTTACCCATATGATTGGTACGATTTTGGCTAAATCGTATATTACAAATTGGTCAATTCATATGATTTTGTACGAATGACCTAACCGCAAACCCCACCTCTAAACCTACCCATCACTATAGACAAATGTGATGTGTGGAATAGCCAGAAATGCATGGATAAGGGCCTTCAAAATTCTCATGCACCCATAAGTACACAACATCTGTAAATCCTTAAATGATCCACCAACCAAAGAGATACATTATGTTCTCTTTCATGTGGCCCAACCCTGAAAAGGGATTGTTCATGAAAACCCCCTCGGTTCCTTTGAGAAACAGGGAAACGTGTAGGAAGGTTTCCATCTGCTAGTTTGAGAAGGTTGCAGTTGCACTCTTACCTGCCAGTAAAGTTAAGGTCCAAAGTGGTTCTTCTGCATTTATACAGTGTTTTAAACTCCAGCTCAAAAGTGAAGATGTCTCTTTGTTGAAGGTCTGACCATCTTTGGAGTTTCCTAGGGAACTTGCAGCTTTGGTTTGTGTTTTTGTTTAGTGTCTGGTGGCAAAGGTGAATGAGCAAGACCGATTATGTCGTCAATGGATACAACAACAAAACCTTGCATGAGCTCTATAATTATGTGTTTGAGTGTTAAACCAGGGCACCATTTCAAATACGAATGCTCAGCGTTTCCATGATTTCAGAACCTATTCCAGACAAATATTATGTTCACAATATGCATCTGTAATGCACATTCTGCGCATTCTGTCATTTTGCTTTCGCAAACTACAGAAACACCATCTAAAGAGTGTGAAACACATCGCATATGGATTAACATTCTGCCTGTTCGTTCCCCTTCCCAGCCTCCCGCCCATTGTTAAACTGTCAGGGCATGATGATGAGGCTTCTAGCTATAGAAAAGCATGTTTTCGATTTATAAGCATGTGCATTCATTCCAATATCATGTACCTTTGATTCCAATGAAAATAGTGCTTTTTCCATCTATTATAATTATGAGTATGGGGCCTGATAAGTCTGAAATTTGATTTGAATGTTAAGTCTTTTGTCTTAATTGAGTTTTAAACGTTGAGTCTCATTTACTCCACAAATCTGTCTGTCAGCAAATTGGCCAATGCACGCTCCCATGATCCTTTGTGGCTGCTGACTTATGTCAATTCTACAAATGTACATTACCTTGCAGTACAAGTGATGTAATCTCCTATGAGAGACGAGGATATGCTTGCAAAACAAGTTTGAATAGTTGAATGATTTTTAAATGTTGGCATTTCATTTTTTTAATGTTGGAAATGTGATGTCATCATTTTAAGGTCTGGTTTTATTCTTTCAACACGCTAGATCAAATATAAACTATTTAAAAAGGTTTGAAGAGTTCAGATGCTAAAGCCTCTAAAAGCTAGCAAGCCAGACCCACATCAAGATATTGGGTCTAAGAAACTCACCATTAACAGGGCTCAATCCGAGGGGCGGGATAAATGGTTGTCTTTCAAAGTCCCTCTGCACGCTATTGGATAGAGATACAACCAACCAGAGTTGTCTCTACTTAAACAAATCAAGTAATCTTGACAAATTATTACTAGTTTAGTCCAAAAACTCAAAAATATAAGTTAGTATAACTTATTAACCTACAAAATACATATACTTAAGATTTGAAGTTGTATGAACTCAAAATCATAATTAATTAAAATAGCTCACTCTGGTCTTGCTTTGATGTGACTGGCCATGAAAAGAGTTCTGTCTGGCAACAAGATAACTAATTCACTGATTCGAGGACATTTACCAAAGGCAGTCCTTATCGCCTCGTCTGTTGCTTTTTGCTGATTCAAATTAAGATGGAGACTTTTTCCTTGTGATGCAATGTTAAATTCGATAAGCAAAACATTTTAAGTTACTAAACCTAACAATAATATGTGAACTAACTTATAAATAACCAGACTTTATTTCTGTTTTAATGATAATATAGTTTCATGAAAATAATAGTTTCATTTGAAGTCACCATGATGGAGATCAGTGTTTGCTTTAGTTGGGCTCTTGACCCTTGACTGTGTAATATTGGTAGTTCTCTGGCTGCTTTGTGTTTGTGAGACACATTTGATAAGGAACAAAGAGTCAAGAGAAATTATCTTCAAGTGATTTTGTTAATTCATTGATTATGTTAATGTCATCATGTATTGACAGAATCCCTGATATCATGCTGAGTCTAATGCTCCAGTTGCCAAAGTGGTTTTCTAATAGTATTAACATATTCATAATAATAGCCATGAGATCCTTCACTATTGTGTTAACTGAACAATTAATTTGTTATGTGCACAAAATGTTTAAATCTACAGCATTAGTTAGACCCACACAGACATCAAGAATCCATGTATCAATCTCTACAATGGTGACAATCAAAAAAAAAAAAAATTCTGATAAACAGATCAACTCTGAACATAAAACAAGCTACAAAAACATCAGAACAAAAGTAAAAGCAAATAGTAAGAATCAAAGAAAATTTGTCACAATTTAGATGCATATTTTATTCATGCCACAATGCATGTTGGGACCCATGGGGAAGTTCTGATTGGTTGTACTCAGCATGGTGTACTGAACTTCTGGTGTATCCAGTTTGGTGAACTTAACAATTTAAGTACAGTGAACATGAGCACCAAGTTAAGTGAACTTAAATATACAAGTTTGGGGAGACTCCATTACTCAATTTAATTGAGGGAACGAGTTTACTCAAATCAATTGAGTTAAATCAACTTATTAGGGTTTTCAGTGTGAAGCGGAGCTAATTGATAGATTAAACTTTCGCCGTATCCAATCTGCAAAACTCTGAACACATCTTCCCTTCTTAATGACTTCAGTGCTTTTCTTTGTTCTTTTCTCAGAGAAAAGCTTAACTCCAAGTCTCCCAGAGTCATGGCCAAAGTCGAAAAGTCAGAAGACCACCGTTCGCCATGATTAGTCATGATTAGACCCGCCCACCGATTCAATTCACGATGTGATTGGCCTGACCAGAGTTTGTTTTTTCCAGCTCAGAAGTCTATGGAGAGTTGCTAGACGACACTGGCTGCAAATTAGATTGGCTGTCGCTAGGGTAAAAGCCACTTTGGTAAAAAAATGAGATAACGATACTGAATGCTGATAGTTAATGCTCTCTGCATATATAGTATAAGTTCATCACTTTCACTTTAAACCCAACCTCATCCCATTCAGAAGTATGAATAAAATACGTTTTTTATCAGACGGACTTAACACATTTAACCCTTTCATGCATGGCGTCCACAGTGGACAGATATTTGGAAGGCATTTTGAATGTCCCAACCACCAAGTGGCAAACATTCATAATGTTTTTAAGGATTTAACAAGTGTTAAATCCTTTTATTCTCAGAAAACCAGACAGGAACACAATATATTTTTCAGCTAAATAAGATATAACACAGCTTCTTGTACATTATCTTCGGTCCACTCCAGTGGACGTTATACGCCAAAGGGTATATTGGGCCTATATTTAGATTCTGTTTTAGTTCAGATTATGATATAATTTACACTTGGATAGTCTTATTAAACAGATGGAGCAGAGACCCACAACATGGATGATATTAATAAAACAGCAATTAATAATTTAACTAAAATTAATAATAATAATTTGAAATTATTATTTGATTGCAGCAGAACTATATGCAGGCTGGATGGTGAAAAGAGATGTAAAATAGATGAATGGTGCATAGGAATACTGACAGTCTTTATCATTGAAGATGGATGAGGTAGATGAAGATGGTGGAGAAGCTGGACGATGGAGCACACACCTCTGGAGAGACTGGAGATTGGCTGGAGACTTAGACGGTATATAGATGATATACAAACACGGAGGACTTGGAAGACAATGGAAACACAAAGGATCAGGAGAGCCGATGAAGACAAGTAGCAATCAAAGGATCCTTAAGGATTAGTTCAATACAAAATTAAAATTTCTTGATATTTAACTCATCCCCATCAACAACCGTGATGTTCATGTCTTTCTTTCTTAAGTCGAAAAGAAAATAATTTTTTGAGGAAAACATTCCAGGATTTTTCTCCACACCATTAACTTCCATGCCAAAATGTTGAAGGTCCAAATCATTGCAGTTTTCGAAGTGCTTCAGAGGCTCTGTGCGAATAGGGTCTTATCTAGCTAAATAAATTGTACTTTTTTAAAACAAATATATGAATTTTAAATGAATTTTAATTTTTTAATTTTAACCTAAATTGCTCATCTTGTGCTGCGGTTCACCAATCACATCGAAAACGGCACACTAGAAGTAGGTGGAAGTACCGCTCCAAGCGCACATGCGAGGACTAATACAAACACCCTTTACCAAAAAACACTCCATCTTCAACTTCAAAATCGTCTGACATCGTTGGTTTACCTTGTTCGTTTGTTTTTTGCCAAAGGATGTTTGTATTAGTCTTCGCATGTGTGCTTTGTAAACACGGGAGCGGTATTCCGCCGTGACTGGCAAGCTGTAGAGCAGCGCGAGATAAGCAATTTAGGTTAAAAAGTATAATCTTTTTTTTTCTTTCTTTCTTTTGTGGAAAATGATGGATGGTTTCGCTAGATAAGACCCTATTCATCGTCTGGGATCGTGCAGAGCCTCTGAAGCCCTTCAAAGTCCTTTAAAACTGCATTGATTTGGACCGTCAATATTTTGGTTGCCAAGGAAGTCAATGGTGTGGAGAAAAATCCTGGAATGTTTTCATCAGAAAACTTAAACATTTTTGACTGAAGAATGAAAGACATGAACATCTTGGATGAGATAGGGTTGAGTAAAATATAATTGTCATTTTGAATTAATCCTTTAAACAAGACCAGAAAAAGTGACTGTGTGAGATCTGTGCTTATGTGCTGCTATGATAAAAAAAGTGCATGCAGGTGAGAATCAAGGAGGATGCTGGGAAGTGTAGTGCAGACATGGTAGATCTGTGTCACAATATTAAATAGTATTTGATCATTTATTTCAATGCTTACAGTCTATATTTATTTATTAGGTCATATAAAAGTGCTAGGCATAGGCAAACTAGGCGGTCGCCTGTGCGCCAACAGCTGGGGGGCGCCAGTGAGCCCCCGCCCCAACAAGATTTTTTTAGTTTTTTCATATATATTTTATTATTAATATTTCGTACCTTTGCTATTTCAAGGCATTATGATTAGTTGCGATTATTGGAGTGAAGTCGCCATGGTGATTGTGGCGCTGCTGTAATGGAATGAGATCATGTAGAGGGCGGCGGCAGGGAACGTCGTCATCCGTGGCATTGTAACCATAGACTGTAAAAAAAAATATGGACGTAGTGTCCGTGACGTCAGGCTTCCGATAAGCCGTTCTGAAGCTTAAAGTAGGGTCGAGCTGGGCGTTGCCATCTTGTGAGCGAGTCAACGCGTGTCACTCCCGGATAACAGAAAATGGGCAAAAAGGCGGGATGTGCGCGGAGCTGAGGTGAAGCAATAACTATAGACGGCCACTTGTAACCACGCCCTTAATTATGCAGAACTTTTTATAATGAGAGAGCTTTATATAATGTAAACAAATGAGTTATAAAAAAATTCACCACCCTCAGAGTTGTCATGAAGATCAAAATTAGCCTTATAAGCCAAAACCACAATTTGTACCAGGCTGTAAACATTTTTTTTTCTGCTTTAAAGTTGAGAATTTTAACATGGGGCTCAATAGAGTGCCGAAGTCATGACGTCACTTTGTAGGCCAACCCGGAAGTTAGCGGCGCATGGGTTCCCTTGATCAAAAGCCTATGCATTTTCATTTATGCATAGACATAGACTGATAGCGGACATTAATATAATTTTGTCATAATTAGCTAAAGTTGATAGTATTTCTTTGTTACTGAAAGAAAGTCTGAAATATAGCTTGACTAAGTGATCCAACTCTGCCATGTCCTCTATCAGTATGCTATGCAATGAACACTGATCGAATGCGTTATTCTCAAGATTTTATTTCGACTTTTTTTCTCGAAATATAACAAGTTTTTTCTCGAAACACAACGACTTTATTCTCGATATTTAATGAGTTTATTCTCGAGATTGTATCTCGACTTTTTTTCTCGAAATTTAACGAGTTTAATCTCGCATTATAATAACTTTAATCTTGAGATGCTTTTTTTTTTTTTTTTTTCTTGGCACTAATCCTCTTCCGTAGAGGACAGATATGTAACTGCCTCAAAATAAAATATTTTGATGATTTTTCACTTGTTTAAAAGTAATGATAAACATAATATATATACTTTGTGATTCAATAATTCATGCATGAAAAGGTTTCAAAGATAAATAAAATATAAACATGTATTCAATAAACAATAAAAAAATATAAAATGAATAAAATAAAGAATATATTTGTCTTTCTCTCGCTCTCTCAGTGCTCTTTGTGTAGCAAGATTTCCAATGTTAGCCAACACTAACATTAGCATTATGAAGTGTATGTCTCAACATATTATAGATGGATTTAAAGTACACTTTAACCAGGGGGTCAAGTTTTTGCTTTACACCCAAATGCTCTTTCTTTTCTTCCCTCTTCTGTTGATTTTCACATATGGAGCCAAGCCTGCTGCTATAAAAATATGCTATCATGTGTATTATCAGAACCATGTTGCATTGAAACTGCCCACTGGCAGCGAAAACGGATACTAACAGTTCTTGAGTGATCCTCTTTATTATTTTAGCAGTAAACCATGATAACACACATTCTTTTTTAATGTGATTTGCTTGGTGCTGTGCTTGTGTTGGATATCAACGAGAACCCTATTGCACAGTTTATGCTCACTGTGTCAGTGGATCGCTCATTCTTCCTCCACATTTCAGATGGATCAAAGAAGACAGATGGTGATGGATTCACTGAGGGAAGTCTCAGGGTAAGGAATGCAAGGAACACTCACTTTATCGTCTTCAATATCAAGCAAGCAGCACATATAGCAGCCTGAGGCTTAAGATATAGATCTCTTACGAATGTCCATTTTATTTTTCAACACTCAGTTTGAGGTCTGAAACGCATCAGACTCCCTCAACTGACCTCCTTGAATAGATTGAACATCCAATATGTTCAAGCTCAGAAAAGAGCGTATAAGCCCTATAACAGTGTTTCCTATTCCTGCCCTGGAGGTTCTCAAACTCAGAGCCTCAAGGGACATGAATGGGAATCGCTGCACTATACGACTGAAAAAATTTACTTTATTAAAGTTTTAAAAGCCACATCCTGATTTCGCAGAGTTTAACACATTCCTGGGTCAATATATTTAGTTGATCCTGGAACAACATTCCAGTCCTAAGATTAAAATTTAGTCCTAACCCTATACCTACCCTTAAACCTAAACGTACCCTTAAGTTATCCCTAAATTCAGAGGGAAATGATAGGTGAATAATGCTGCATTCACATGGGGCATCTGCGTCAAAGCATGACAGAAAGACGCGACAGTCTTAGGCCACATTTACACTGTCTTGATGCCCAATTACGATTTGGTGACTATCCGTTTTTTGACAACCCGCTTCCATAATCTTTTAAAAATGATCCATATCTGGTATTTGCATTTACACTATACACTGAACGCAACAGGCTAGTGTCTGCGCTAGCATAGGTGATCTGACTGCCTGACGTCTGCATTGACACTTGAAAAGTTGAAAACTTTTCAACGTCTGTCATGGGCCATGCCAGGGATGCGGCTTAATGGAACCTACAGTTCAGCAATGCATGATGTCACCCATTCAAAGTAAATGATTAGCGTTGACGCAGACGCCCCGTGTGAATGCAGCGTTACACTGATGTAGAAGCACTTAACCCTGGTTGTAAGCCTAGCTTGACATAAACTGTGAACTCCCTCAAATCTGATTGGTTGTGGAATGTTGTTCCAGGATCAACAATGATCTGGGAACATTGCACGTGGTGAAATCAGGTTCTGTGTTTAAAGGGGGGGTGAAATGCTGTTTCATGCATACTGAGCTTTTTACACTGTTAAAGACTTGGATTCCCATCCTAAACATAGACAAAGTTTCAAAAACTAATGTTGGACGTTTGATAGAGTATTTCTGTGTTAAAAATACTCCTTCCGGTTTCTCACAAGTTTCGGAGAGTTTTTTTCGAATATGGCTCGGCTTGACGTTACTAGAGCGGAAGGTCCTTGTATGGGCCGTACGGGCTCTTCTCCCTTCAGGGTGCACGTGCGTGTGACTAGAGCGAGAGAGAAAATGCACGCCTGTAAACACTCACTCAGCTGCAGATCCACTCGTCCGTGAACACTTATGACACGCCGCGCTCCACTTTATTCCTATGGGTGACATCAAGCGACTTCAACGCTTCAGCACAGCAGTCCGGGAAGGCTGCGCTGCATTTGAACCGATTTGAACGCAGAAATGACGGGAAGCTTCACAACATCGCTTCAGTCGCGTCGCAAAGCGGATCTCCACCGTTCAATGCTGTCAGGACTTTACCAAATCATACCAAAGAAGTGTGTTTTTGACGGAGCGGTCCCAGCGATAAAGGTTCGGTCCTGCTTTGGAAGCAGCCAGTGAGTAAAACTGCTTCAAATGTCTATGCTGTTGGCTATCGTCGCGTGAGTAAACATCAGTAAACGATGTTGTCATTCAAATGCGCTAACGGTTACTCCATTGTTGTTCTATGTATAACGTTAGAATAATGGCTAGCCCAAAACTTCCTCTTCTTAAACAAGGACAAAACTGAGGTCATTGTATTCAGTCCCAATGACAACACTCAGCATATAAGCCCTGAGCTAGAAAGTTTATCCGCTTTTAGATCGACAAGGGTCCAGAACCTAGGTATTATTTTTGACCAGCATTTAAAATTTGACAGACATATCTCCTCTGTCATTGGATCTAGTTTTTATCAGCTTCGTCTTCTGTCTAAAATTAAAAACTTTCTCTCCCCAAAAACTCTAGAAATGGCTGTTCATGCGTTTGTTACATCGCGTCTAGATTACTGCAATTCTTTATATTGCGGTATATCTAAATCTCAAATTGCACGACTTCAGCTTGTCCAAAATGTTGCTGCCAGATTTCTTTTAAAGCGTCGTAAATATGAACATGTCACTCCTATTCTTAGATCACTTCATTGGCTGCCGATTTGTCAGAGAATAGATTTTAAAATTCTCCTCTTCGTCTATAAATCCCTTCATAACAAAGCGCCTGTCTATCTATCAGAACTCCTTCACTCCTATACTCCTTCCAGAAGACTCCGTTCTTGTGATCATGCTTTGCTGGTCGTTCCACGCGCTAGACTGAAGCGTAGAGGTGAGCGTGCATTTGCGGTAGCAGGGCCACGACTCTGGAATACCCTGCCTTTAGAGATCAGGCTGGCCTACCCTGTCTATTTTTAAGTCACTGTTAAAAACTTTTCTATTTTCTTTAGCGTACTGATTACCCTGATGTGTTTGACTTTTAAAAGTTGTGCTTTTTATTTTTTACTCAGTTCTGGTTTTATTTTTATGTATGTATGCTATTCTTGACCTTCTGTAAAGCACTTTGGTCACCCTGGGGGCTGTGGGAAATGTGCTATATAAATAAAATTGAACTTGAACTTGAACTTGAACTTGAACGTTACACTAGTGTGACATGCAAAACCGTTTTGCTTGCTACTGCTAAGGTTTAGCCGCATACAATAGTCCATAAACCGAATCATGTCCTCATAAACTGCGAGTAAAGACACACAAATGTTGACAGGCCACTAAATACAGTACATACCACAGAGACGGACGTCCTGCTGTTGCTGTTTCTCCTGTTCAATTTATTACAGCCTCCGAATGATTCTGGATCATATATCTATTAGCTGAGATCGATAGCCATGGGTTTCTCCACGCTTGAGGACGTCACCGCTTTGCACGCTCGTCATTCTTTAGCTCCGCCCACACGTTACGCCTCCAGGCGCTCGTTTTTTTCCGGAAAGACTCGGTACAGCTCATATGTTTTTTATAAATATAATAAAACTAAAGACTTTTTGGAGATATGAAGGCTGCAATACTACTCTATAGGTACTCAAGATTGACATGAGATTGACTGAAACTGAGTGTCCCCCCCCCCCCCCCCAATATTTCAACACTTTTAATAAACGCTTCGACATGAGATTAGGGATTCTGCCAATTCATGATGTTATCATCAATGAATAACCAACATCATTTGATGATATTTTCTCTTGACTCAATTTTCTCTTGACTTTTTGTTCCATAACAAATGTGTCTCACAAATACATAGCAGCCAGAGAACCACTAATATTACACAGTCAAGGGTCAAGAGCCCAACTAAAGCACACAAATCTCCATCATGGTGACTTCCAACAAAACTATTATTTTTATTAAAACAGAAATAAAGTCAATATCGTTAGTTATAAGTTAGTTCACATATTACTGTTAGGCTTAGTAACTTACGATATTGTGTCATCTGAAGTTAATTTTCTACTCATAATGACACATCCATACTCAGATAGCAATCTATCGAATGTTTGTAATCATGGCTGCGTTGCGTTTTATTATAGCAATGTACCATTACGATTTAACCAATTGATCTTGACTCCTTCTGGCCATTAAAAATCACACAAAAATAACTTTATATTTATATATTTGTACTTACCGAATTTAAGATAGCACACAATGAAAAAGACTCCATCTTGATTTGAATCAGCAACAAGCAACAGACGAGGCGAAAAGGACCGCCTTTTGTAAATGTCCTCCAATCAGCGAATTAGTTCTCTTGTTGCCAGACAGAACTCTTTGCATGGCCAATCAAATCAAAGCAAGAACAGAGTGAGCTATTTAATTAATTAATTAATTATGATTTTGAGTTCATACAACTTTAAATCTTAAGTTTATGTACTTTAGGTTAATGAAGGTTAATGTTAATGAAGGTTAATAAGTTATAGTATTATTATATATTTTTGAGTTTCTGGACTAAACTAGTATTATTTAGTCAAGATTACTTGATTTGTTTAAGTAAAGACAACATTAGGGTTTACAGTGAAGTAAAGTATGTTGAAAATGTCGTTTTACATTGACTTAAATGTTAAATTATAGCTTTTAAACCTAAAGATAGACATCAAGTTTTAAAAAGTTGCCAAACAAAAGGTAAATATTTGTGTTTCTCTCACATTCAAATCAGTCTGTGTATTTAAAATCCTTTGGATCACTAGATACAGGTCCTGCTTTCAAACATGTGAGAGATATTATTTTAACATTGTTTGAAGCTGGATGTTGAGTATAGTGCTGAAAATTAAGTGGCTGTCTTTGGCTAAGTGGAACATATTTAATAAACAGTTCATGAACAGCACATATTTCAAGTTGTCACATTGTTTTAAGTTTATGTGTGTTCACATTCATCTTCTCTGCAACCTCAGGGCTGTGGCTCCTTGAAAAAATAAATTAATATTTGCTACAATTGGCAGTCCATAAAAAACACATTTAATGAAAGAACAGAAACACCCCCACCTCCCCTTATGGATCTATAAGGCCTATGTCTCCACTATAATGTATCCACTCACTAAATAACTCTCCAGTGCTCCTGGTTTCAGAGATGCTGCTATTTCCTTCATAAAAAACAAACAGGCAATTCCATGGAATGAGTGTCTAGGAATTTGCCCTGGTTCTTTGTCTTCCCTCTTGAATTTTACAAGTAAAATGTAGTCTGGCCCTGCCAACATCTGCTCTGTGGAAGACACCAGTAAATCCACTTTTATATTGGCTCTTTATCTTTCTACCCAACACATGCGGATACTGCTGTCCACCTCAGCCTGTGGAGGAGATGTGTGAGTGAAATAGAGATACTAGAATTTCAGAGCTTTATGTAACAGTGTTTGCAAATGAGGCATAAGCTGCATCAGTTCCAGAGTTTTTATGGAATGGTAAAGCAATACATCTCCCACATGAAATGTATCATAAAAGTCATCCAGGTGACTAGTGTGCTATACTCCAAGCCATCTAAAGTTGTCACTTGTGAAAAAGAATACACTTACATACTTTATAAATTAAAATAGCATACTTAAGTGGGAACTGAATGTAATTTTTTCAGACACTCAATTACATACCAATACATTTTAATTTTATCATTTAGCAGATGCTTTCATCCAAAGCGACTTACAAATGAGGAGAGTAACAGAAGCAAATCGATCCAGCAATATGCAAGTGCCCTGAGTCTGACCAATACCAGTTAGTCCAGTAAAGTAAATACACAGAAATGTATTTATTTTAAATAGAATAGAAAGTGTTAGTATGAATGGGTCAAGTGTTGCCGAAAAATAGGCGTCTTCAGCAGTTTCTTGAAATTGGCTAAAGACTCAGGTAGAGATGGGCAGGTCATTCCATCAGCCTGGAAGAGTCAGGGGAAAGGTCACTGAAAGTGATTTTGTGTTTTTTTGGGACCGCACCACAACACTGCATGAAAACCCTGGAATACGGCATTATCCGGGCATGGTAAACTCCTGTGTAATTTGAGGTTTACCGGACGTATGTGGGAAAAAGCGGATCAGAGTAACACGGAACAGTATATTTCAAGATACACCCGGAAACCTCACATATGCGGACATATACAGGCATCCGTGGAATTTCACGGAAATATACAGCTGAAACACTGCTGGGTGCTAGGACTGGTGACTGTTAGGTGTGAAGAAGGCCTTTCATATGTTAATGACACTGAGGTGCTGGCTGTTCTCAGAGGGAGGGGTGGCAGGGGAGGACTTCAGGATTGAGAATTATGACTCTTAATCAAAGTTTTTTTTTTTTTTTAAAAACACCCCGAACATATAGTCACAAAAACAGAGTATTTAAATTAAGAAATTGAATGGAAAAAATGGAAAATTAACCAACCATTTTAGAATAACACATTTATTGTTAAGTTTTACAAAATGCAGTTGATAACAATAACATTTAATAAAAAGGAACGTACATAAATGTGAAATAATGAAAAAATGGCTTTAAAAAAAAACACACACAAAAACAGATATGCTCAAAATAAAATTAAAGGAATAAAAAGGTAATTGGAAATCGCATGGGGCTAAATCTCAAACATTGTGCGAATGGGAATTTTTTACCAAGGTCTCTAATGATTGAGTTACTTTCTTGTAACAATAGGTTTGTTTGGGGTACAGATATTCCTTGCCGTTGAAGCTTATCATCTTTTTCATTAATAGATGGAAAGACTCAGAAAGTGTATGTTGTCTTACACTTGGGACATACAACATATTCAGTGAAGTTGTTGTACTGGCATATTTTCTTAGTTAATATAAAGTCTTGGGAATCATACCAGCAAATTGCAATCAATCAACTTTATTTATATAGCGCTTTTACAATGACGATTGTTTCAAAATAGCTTCACAGTGTCAACTGAGACAGCATTGCAACAAAATTTTAGTTGGCTGTACGGTCGACAATGTTGGCAGATCAATATTATAGTTTATAGAATTAAATAAGACCTAATTAATTCATTTTATTTGTATATTTAGTTGAATAACTTCGATCATAAATTTAGTGTTATAGTTTGTGTGTCCCCAACCGAGTAAGCCAGGCCACAGTGAGAATATTTCCTATGAGCCATCAGTTGTCTGAGGCAAAGCAGCAGTGCAGTGATGGCATTGTCTGAAATGTTGAACAATGCTTGCCAGGTTAAAAGCATTATTGCTAATAGCTTTACAAGTAATAAAGCAGAGCTGTCTCTATTGCCATTATCTTCTTCAGGATTGTCATCTTGAAAATCCAAATGTTCACTGTGCTGACCATCTGTAAAGACATGTTGCTCTTCATGGTCACTGTCATCATCTGAAGACGTTTCACTGAGCTCCAAGGAAAGCCTGAGCAGCTCATAGCATTCTTCTTAAAAAAAGAAGAAGAAAAGACATTTGTAAGTAAAGAAAAATAAGAAAAAATGAATAGAAGTGTAACATAATACACATCTGTCTGTGCACATCTATCTGTGTGCATTAATTTAAATGTAAGGAGCCTTGCCTTCAGTGATGGATAAATCAAGAAGATCTGCCGAATCTTGGTTCTCATGTAAATGCTTGGTTTCTTCAAATATGCAGAAATCAACTTGCTCTTGGTCTCCAATGTCCTCTGTAACAATTAAAGAACAATACAACGATTTTAGCTACACACAAATTTACATACACAAGCTAAATACACAGATTTAGTTTAAACAGTGAAACCTCACAACACCAATTTGATTAATGGCTGGAGCTATGCATTTGGCTAGCATTATCTTAGTTATGAACTTTTTACTAAAATCACCTGCTAAGTATCATGCACTTTACAATACATCATGTGTACGGGTCATGGTGGGCCATAGAAATGTTAATGGACCAGTCGTAACGGTTTATCCAAATAACTATTTATTGTTATGAATGGCCCATTAGGCTATGCATTAAATGTTTAGCAAATACAGCTATGACCAAATTTGTAATAAATAAAAGTTACAAATGTATTAACAAGACGTATGCCTATACTGGAAAAAACACAAACTTACTACATTCTGAAAACAAGCAAATCACTATTGTGTGTCAACTCTAACCAAAGCAGAACATGGACATATACATAAACATCAGTGTAATGTTGCACGACATCAGTAAATATATAAACCAACTGCTGATGATCACTCTTATTTTACTTGTCATTTGGTTTTACATTTAAAAAAAAAAGTTCAATAACTTACCCAAATGAATACCAGCATCATCCCAGTCCACAGGTCTCATTTCGGCTGGATGAAGTTCATCACATGCACCCTCTTCCAGCTCTGTGTTGTGATTTGTCTCAGCTGTAATCACTCCATTGTGAAAAAAACTTTTTTTGGTCGCAAAACCGCCGGGCTCTCTTTCTCATTTTATTATCAAGAGGTGGTTGTCCTTCCATGTTGATAGATAATTATGTCCAGCATTATATTTTTTCACCAATTTAAATAGATACACCTGCAACGCGTCATACCGAGGGCGTGGTTTGAGTGGGGATTAGCAAGCAAACAACACACGCCGAAGAGGGGGCGGTTTGAGGTTTGAAATCAACCACTCACAATACAGGTGGGGACGGAGGCGCACCCAATAGTAGTGTATATTGTTACAAGCGCGCGAAAGTTAAAACCTCCGCATTGTTTGCGGAAGTACAGAGAACGGATTGTTGGTTTTTGTGGTGTTTGGTTGAGATTTGGAATCGATCATTTTCGACAGATTTAATATGGCGAATTAAAGGAACCTTAGTTTTTCTACTCCACTGAACAAAGGAGGACAAGCAGCCTCAAGCTCAAGCCCAGTTACTGTGAAAGCCTTGATGAAGCAGCTGATCTCCGGCCAGAATGCTATATCTCGTCAGCGTTCTACTTTAATATCTGCACAGCCTGAACAGGCTGATCTTCTCATAGAGGCTCTTCATCGTCTTTATTTTCTCGAGCAAAAGTATGAGCAGCCTAACAACATTGTGAAAAGATTTAAAAGGGCACATAACGTGAGGTAAGTTCAGTTATTGTTATATAATGTCTGTAAACCAAAGTTGGCTTACAATTAACGTTAGCCTTATAGTGTTATGTGTTTTGTCTCCAGCGGTTACTTTGATGGCCATCTTATTCAAACTTGAAAATGTTGTGGTTCTTGCAGATTGTGAATCCGTTTTTAATTTCAAACTTTACAGGAATCTGTAAGGTGACTCCACAATTCAGAGAACATCCCGCACAAATACGATCCACAAACTGGGTAAGATTGCTTATTGTATAGCCTACTGTAAATGTTAGGTTAACCTACTACTAACATCATATGGATTTGAAATGGCAAAACCGAATTTTTAAATTAATTATAACTGCAACTTTCCCCCCCAGAATAGTCATCACACAACCTCGCTTTGACCATTTTCCTTTGAAGAATTAAGGACAACTTTTAAAGATGTTGACCTTGAATGTGTAAAAGGTAATCTTAAAGATTTTTTTATTTAAAACTCATTTTATATAAATATTTACCATGTGTGCTTTGTTTTCCTTACTTTTACTGGTATTACAATTATTCATGATTTATTTAGCAGGTTGCAAGACATATTGAGAAACCGCGGAGGAAGTATTCTTTGGCTCAGCCTGAAAAGGCCCAAAAAGGACACACTATGAAGACCATGGCAAAGAACCGTCAAAGAAAGAGAAGGGTAAGTTAAGAAACTGGCTAAGCATTTATTTTCTCTTTAGGAGATATGATTTTGTCAATATTGTGATTAAACTTTACCTCATGTAAACCCATACTTTGATCCAAACTGAGTGCGACATAACCATACTCATTAGTGAATAATGCAAATTGCATGTAAACTGGAGTGAAGAGTTCTGCTCATGTCATGTGAGCATCTTCCTGCGATTAAGACCTTACTGTACATAGTTGCATTATTGTTGTTGCACATACAGTCACACAGTCTGTGTTTTAGTGGTTAAATTACTGTCATGTTTTGCAGTTGCTGGAGACCAGGTCCAGGGTTGTACAAGCTAACGCAGAAAGAGACCTGTGAGACCGCTACAATAGAGCAGATGTCTGATGAAGATGATGATGAAGGAAGGCCAGTGTGG
This sequence comes from Pseudorasbora parva, assembly GCF_024679245.1. Classification (NCBI taxonomy): domain Eukaryota; kingdom Metazoa; phylum Chordata; class Actinopteri; order Cypriniformes; family Gobionidae; genus Pseudorasbora; species Pseudorasbora parva. The sequence goes on from NC_090184.1 coordinate 18,038,225, forward strand.
ATGGTGAGGTCTCCACCAAACAGAACCACGGTTGTTTGCACTCTGCCAAGTGCTATGAACCAGACAAGAGGCTGACCCATGCTACACGTCACATCATCAGTGCATCATTTTAATGTATTTTTACAATGCTCTTTGGAAAATTTTCCACCTATATATATTGTTTACTTAGAACATTTACATATGCATTTTTTCTTTTATTCCTTTACATCGCTGTCCTTTTAAATACATTTGACATTTTTTTCATTTGGAATATTTATGTATAATATACTTTTCTTTACATTCTAGTTCTTATTTCATAATGTCTATGTTGTATATTTATTACTTTTTAGATAAACAAAGTGTATTTTATTCCTTTTACATCGCCGTCCTTTAAATAGAATTTGCTCACTTGTTTTTTTTTCTTCACTTATTTTTATTGTTTACTTAGAACATTTATGTATATTATATAACCTTTTTTAACATTCTACATTCTGGTTCTCATTTTATAATGTTACTTTTTAGATACACTGTGTATTTATTCCTTTATATCGCCAACTAATTAACACAACATAAAAATATGTTGTGTTAATTTTTTTAACTTTTTTACCCTTTCATTTTAACTTATATTATTTTATATATTTATATTGTTTATTTGTTCCTTTTAAATGCCCTTTTATTTTGTTGTTGTTGTTTACATTTTCATCCCTTTTAAATACATTTTGTTCACTTGTTTTTGTTTCCCTGTTCTGTTCTTATGCTTGTTTATAATGCTCTTGGTAATGTTTTATGTACTTTAATAAATATTCAAAATTTACCTAAATTATTCTTTGTGTGTATTTTTCCTTTGGGGGGTGGGGTTTATGGTGTATGTATATTTGAGCAATATCTGCATAGCTGACCAATAACCAATCAAATCACTATGCTATAAGGCCTAGGGCAGGCTAAGTTTTAAAAGTAACCAATCAAATGACTTTGCTATAAGGCCTAGGGCGGGCTAAGTTTTAAATGTAACCAATAAAATCACTTTCCTGGGTTTTCAATGTGCCCTGTCCTCCAATAGCAGTTTGGGTTTTGGGAGTGGTTTTAAAAGAACAACCAATCCAGTTTGAGTTGAAAGGCCAATAGGGGATGGGAGGCAAAGCTGCTCAGAGGTGTGAAAATGTCTCCTGAAAAAACCTGATGGGATTATTTGCCATGGCAACAAATGGCTGTAGCATGGAAGTATACGGCCACAACATACATCCGATTTGGTATCATTCCGGATGTATACGGATATATACCAATCCATGGAATTTGACCTATCCGGCCAGTATACTCCTGGATTCTTCCGAATTTCAGCAGTGTATACAGGAGTATACGGGTCCGGATACACCTCTTTTCATGCAGTGCAAGTTGCCATTCACTTACAGGATGCAAGCTTCTGGATAGCATGTAGGTCTAAAGTAATGAGTTTAGGTGTAGGGGTGCAGAGTCAGTGGCTGTTCTGTAGGCATACATCAGTGCCTTGGTTTTGATGTGCAGGGCAATTGGCAACCAGTGCAGTTTTTGAGAGGAGAGGTGTGAAGAGTAGGCTCTCTTCAGCTCATTAAAGACCACTCTCACTGCTGCATTCTGGATTAGTTGCAGAGATTTTGATAGTGCATGCTGGAAGGCCTGCCAAAAGAGCATTACAATAGTCCAGTCTGGAAAGAACAATAGTTTGGACAAGGATTTGTATAGCATGCTACTATAGGAAGGGCCTGATCTTCCTAATGTTGAATATGGCAAATCTGCAGGACCGGGCAGTTCTAGCAGTGTGGTCTGCGAAGATCAACTGATCATCAATCACAACTCCAAGGTTCCTGGTAATCCTGGAAGAAGTTATGGGTGATGATAGCTGAATGGAGAAGTTGAGATAAAGTGATGGTTTGACCGAGAACACAAGCAGTTCTGTCTTAGGTGGTCCTTCAACCAGCAAGAAATGTCTGTCAGACAGGCTGATCTTTCGATTTTCGCCACTTCCTCTCAGCAGCCCTGGGTTTAGAATGATGCTCCTTCTTAACTCACCAAAGCCAGCTATAGTACTTAAACTGTGTAATCTAACACTAGATACAGAGAAGCAATCAAGCAACAAGAAGAACTGTAACGTGACATGACTACTTGACTGCAGTGCCGAATTGCAGAGCTTGTGGAAAACATACACATAGCTATGATCAGATGCTTGCTTAACTGTTGTTTTCTAACTGCTGTCATTTTTGTTGTGTTTATTTTGTTAGTGAGAGGAAAGCGCAGCACATATTCATTTAAACCCCGCTCTCAACAGTGTGGGTGGCATCAGGATGTTCACTAACAGTATACCCTTACAAAGGTATATCAAACTTCTTTTTACCCCTAAACGGAAAAAAAAGAACTTTGCTGTGAGTATATCGGGACCTTAAGTGTGTTAGAAACATTAATGAATGTGTGCTCTCTTATGTACACTTGGGTCACATTTTGTTTTGGTAATATTATCTCAAAGTACAGTTTAGTAAAGTAAATTGCACTTTTAATATTTAAAGTTCACTACAAGTGTAGATTCAACTGGGGTATGAGGAAAAGTGTGAATGAGTATAATTTCCAGATCACATCGATAGCCCTGCCCAAGGCTTCATGCGATTTCATTTTGAAAACCTGCATGATTCATTCACAAATTTGACTGATTGAGTTATTGAGTTCAACTCACTGATGCATCTATGTTGTTGAAGCACTAAACAGATCACTGGAGGTGAAGATTACCCGTGAATAATTTATTAGTCTTTTCCTCACAAAAAAAAAGCTGTTATATGCCTTCAGAATATTGAAATACCGTTCACAAATCATGGACCACTTGCATTATACTTATGGTGCTTTTGAAACTTAAAATCTCAGACCAACCGGAAAGTGACAAGGACTTGAGTGCTTGCCAGAAGAAATAAATTCACAGATTTGGAACATGTGGATCAGTTAGTTGCATTGATTTTTAAGTGAACTATCCTTTTAACCTGGGTGCTGGCATTGTAGATAGCTATTATTTCCTTATTCACTCTCCCCAAACACCAATGCTCACATACATCAACGTTCTCTGATTTAGTTCCGTGTGATAGTACAGTTTACTTTTGGAAACCTTCCCTTTTACCCCTTGTTTGCATTGGCGCAGCATCTGAATATCATTGGCTTCAAAGTCAGTTGCAGAACGAGGCATGACAATCAGTTACAATATGACCCAAGACCATCAGAGATGCAGGGCGATCTGATTTCACAACATATGGCATCACCTGTTCTTTTGAGGCAAGTATTGCGCTCATCCCGCCGTATTCCACTCAAACATCTGTGGCTAATTTATCATTCTCACATTAAACAGGATTTTTCAGATGCCTGACTGAATCTGCTCTCAACTCCGTAAGGCACTAAATCCTGTTATATCACTCATAGAAAATCTCAGCATGTCATAAAGAGAAATGTAATATTACACCATGTGTTTGGCCCAGTTTATGGAGGGTGGGTTGGTTAATGTATTAATTAAATGTGTATTTGATTTTACCAGAGCCTGGTCCTGCAGATCATATTTTATATGAGTAAAACATGTAATGGAGATTGGTGCAAGTTGTCACGCAAAAATGTTACAAGGACAAAATCTCAGTAAATAAAAACCACATATTAAATATATTCAAACAAGGGTCAACCATATAATGGATGAAGAAGTTAAGCAGGTGTTTTAAATGTTATACATTTATAGAATGTATTAAAAATAAACAATGTTATATTTTTGTATATTAGAATGTAATTTAATTGTTTGAGGACGATATCATTTTTAATGATGTTTTACTTATTCATTAAAATCGATCAAATGTGACCATAAATATATTTATAATGATTGTTATTAATATATATTTCACAAGAGTTTTTAAACTTACTGACTTAATCTTACAGTATATACTTATTTCCATGTGGTTTCTCGCATAATACATTAAATTAAATTCCATTCACATTTAGTTGTATAGTGCTTTTCATAATATTATTTCAAAGCAGCTTCACAGAAAATGCATGTATTTACATTACAATTTAAAGTGGTTTGTTATCAGAGGAGACTGTGTCCAAGCATTACAGAAATGTACATATACGAAGCACACAGTTAGCTATAATGTTTTATTAATAAAGTTTTTTTAAAAAATTAAACGATTAGTTTACCTTAAAATTAAAATGTCCTGATAATTTACTCACCCCAATGCCGATGTCCATGTCTTTCTTGCTTTCTTTCTTTTCTGGAAAAGAAATGTAAGTTTTTTGAGGAAAACCTTTCAGGATTTTTCGCCACACAATGGACTTCCATGTTGAACGTCCTCGTCAATGCAGTTTCAAAGGGTTTTAAAGTGCTTTAAAGTGCCAGCTGAGGAACAGGGTCTTATAGCAAAATGATCATTTTCTAAAAAAATTATGCCTGACTCGTTGAAGAACAGCACAAGACTTTGCTGCTTTTTCTTTCAAAAAAAAGTATAAAAAGTAATTTAAAAAGTTACCCTAAACTTCCAAATGCATGGAGCCCTGAAAATGACATGCAAGAACAAAAAGTTGGGGAGATCATACAATTCCCACTTTATATTAGGTGGCCTTAAAGCTGTACTATGTAATTTTGTTTGTCCGCTAGAGGACGCCTATTCAAAACAAAGGTGTAGTTTGATGACGGCAAATTTCAACAATGTCAATATAATTGTAACTACAAAAAAATAAATAAAAAATCAACAGTGTCAATATAAATGTAACTACAAAAATGTATTACAGATGTATTACATGCATATTTTAAAAAAATGTAAGCACCATGTAAAAACATGTATGTACACAGTAAGTGAATTGTATCAAATGATTAATTAAAATGTTAGTTAATGCCACCTAATATAAACTGGGTCCGTAACACTACTTTATTTTTCCTGCATGTTATGTGCAGGTCACACAAATAAAAATAAATAAAAGCTGAAGTAAGAAAATAGCTGCTCATGTGTGTCACTTGAAAAACACAGTGGAGCAGATGAAGGGTCTCATTTGCGTAAGGCCCTCCGCCTTTTATAGCTTGAATCAGCCTCACTCAGAGGCATAGGGTGATGTCATCAGGGCCTTTTCTGACTGACTCTTAAAGGCATTAGTTAGAATAATAAATGTAAGTGCATGTTATGGGTTCAGGTTACTGGGCTGTTTCCTCATGTTGGGACTGGATAGGAACAGGGCCAGAACAGGAAACAAATGATTAGTGCTTTTGTCAAATATTGTACTCAGACTTTGACCTTATACAGGAAATTAGTCTTTAGTGATAGAATGGGTGAGTTTTTATGTATTAAAAAGCTAAAATAGCATTAGGTGCAACAGCTCTGTTGTTGCATACAATTTATTGCTAGATATTCAGTGTTTTTCTTTTTTTAAATATGTCCAGAAACACATGTTCATTTACAACGTGAGTAAAATCATGCTTTTTATTAGAAATTGGTGGTGCACAAGAGAATAAAAGAATGAGTCCATCTTTCAACCGATTTTTGTTTTATGGCAGCGCACATGCCCTTGGGAACAGTTGTTGTTGACAACAGCATTTTCATAAGCATTTTCCCTATCCTTAGAGCAAATATACATTTTGATATGAGTTGTGCATAGCGTCCAGGTATCTAGAATCTCCTTCATCTATACACTGTAAATATATATATATGTTCAATAAGTTATGACAACATGTTTTTACATTGTTTTAACTAACCAAATAAGTTAGAAATGTTAAACTTTGTTAAACATTTGTTAATGTCAAGAACAGACCGGTCAAGAACGGTTTGACCTAAAATGATCAAAATTGAAACTACTGGGGAAACAAATACTCCTACATCTCGGATGCCCATAAGGTAAGCTAAAACATATCAAAATTTAATTTCAAAGTGAACTATCCCTTTAACCTCTTTCTGTTCCTGTCGCCTAAGAATAGAATAGCAAAAAAACGAACTAAACCGAAAAGGTAAAAACCAAAGTATGAATTGAACCGTGGACTAACTGTATTGTTGAATCCCTATTAAATATGCAAATATTATCCAATCCTAGCCGTGGGCGTTTACTTCTAAGTCTCCGGTGCGTCACGCCCATCAAAATTCAGAGTTCAGGAGAGAGACTCAAAACCAGTTTAGAAAATAGACTTTTCCTTATTAGTTATGATGTTTTTGAATGTAAAAACCATTCAAATGTCATAAGTTGACCTCAGACAACAGTATAAAAACATTTAAAAAGCCATTTCATGACACCTTTAACACTAGGGCAGGGATGTCCAAACTCTTTGGATGGCACTGTCTTATAAACAATGATGAAGTGCTGTTTCACTCAAAAGCCCCATTTCCACTGAAATTACCCGGAACAATTTGTCCCAGGAACTTTTTTTCCCAAGAGCTCTTTTCCCCCAGACCTGCTGCTGTCTGTGTTTCTATCACGGTCTAAAGTACCATGAAGATTAGACCGGGTGACATAGGACTTTGTGCATCGACTTTGACAGTTCCCACTGGATTTCGTCCTTTGCAAATAAACCTCGTTTAAACACCATTGTTGATATTCAGAAAATGCTACTAGATTTTAGATGTTGATTCCCTTCCAAGGGTATAAACACTCGCTGTATCCAAAATTAAATTCCCTTCAGTATAGTATGTGGAAAAACAGTACACCAACAGAGTGTCCGAATACAAAGTGTTCGAAAAACAGTAGGTGAAAAATTCCCGGATGGCCTATTACCAAGGGGGTAATCTAGCTCTCGGAAAGCGTTCCACCCACAGGGGCGGCCATTGCTAACCAAGCCATCAGCTGCTGTTAGCATCGCATTGACTCCCATTCAATTTTGAGTCACTTTGACAGTGAATAACTTTACATCTGAGACGTTTAAAGACTCCATTTTTCCATTGTCTATTTATAAAGAAACACGACAATGCATAAAAGGCTCCGTTACCTTGTATCTTACACTATCGCCCCCGTGGAAGCTGTTTTTGTAAAAATAGGCTAACGATTGCATCATAACCAATGCGACTCTGTCGCACAGTTGAGAAATTACCGTATAGACAGGAGGAGACGCTCAGAAGCAATCTTTTACTGTCTATGAGGCAGTCAGGGGGACGTGGAGACATAAAGTCCGATAAAGTCAAGGGAGAAGAATGGGGAGAAGCCGATAGTGAGAAAATATTTAAACAACGTGATTCAGCTTTCACAACTACTAGAAGACCTACAACTGTCAGACAGGTTGCTCATGTCACATCTACGTTGTCAAGCTCAGTCTGAGCCTGCGCAGTTCGCCCAGCCATCAGGAAGTGAGTGCCTCTGATTGGCCTCATTTTCCGCCATTGAAGTCAATGGGATAGCTCTGTCCATTTCTTTTATTGTCTATGCCTATCACTTCCAACGAGGTTCTGAAGTGTGCATTCAGTGGACACTTTATTATCCCATGAGGCCACGGAAGGATTTATGAATGACATTTATGAATACTATATAGAACATACTTTTTGAATGGTGATGGAGTCATTTTGAATTTAAATGTAGTACACTCTTAGAAGAAAAGATTCTATAGAACCTTAAAAGGTTTTATCGGCACTACGTATTTGGAACCCCTAATAGGTTCACTGCAAATAATACTTACTTGGTATTTTTGTCTTGTTTCTAGTCAAAACATCTAAAATTTCTTAAAACAATAAGTATTTACTAGACAAGCAAAAGTAATTGTCTTGTTTTGGGAAAAAATACCTAAAGGTTTTTTGCTTAAAATAAGCAACATAATCTGCCAGTGGGGTAAGTCAAATAATCTTAAAACAACATTATTTTACTTACCCTTAATTTTGCTTATTTTAAGCAAATACTCTCTTAATTTTGAGTTATTTTTTTCCCCCAAAACAAAACAATAATTGTTACTTATTGTTTCTTAAGCCTAGTTCAGACTGCACGATTTTCAAACTCGTCGGGTCAATGCTCTATTCACACTGCATGACTATCTGGGGTATCATTCAGTCTCTGCTGTGTTCACACTGACCGATGGTTTGACGACAGAAGAGTTCACACTGCATGACTGAACAAGAGGAAGAATCACCGAGAACTCTCTCTCTCTCTCTCCGGTGCACAAACAGAACTACGTTTTCCAACTACACGTGCGATGTGAGAAGTAAACAACACGAGATCACACGTGAGTCAGACCGGAGTTTTCGCGCGAGACTTGGAATTTTTATTAAAAATGATAAACTGCACAAAGTTTATCAAATTGTATGTGCGCTGATTTGTGGAGAAAAAGAAAAAAGATTATGGCGGAAAAAATTGTTTGAGAGACAGAGGGAGCCAGGATTGTGTTCTGCAAAGACAGTTTGAGGTAAATAAACAATTTTGTAGTGTGCTGCTGCTGCGGCTGGATGTGCAAATGTTTGGCCTTTGTTTCTGTTTGATAGAATTGTAAATATATCTATTAAAATACTGATGTTCTGCTCTATAACTCCTCCCTGAACGTCCTGCTGCCCTGTATCTCACTCTTTCATTGGCTGCCGGTCATCGCCGATGTAATTTTCAGTCAGAACTCATTTCACACAGCAGGAGTTTCAATCGCCGACAGGTCCAGATATTTAGCATGCCAAATATGATCTTATGGGCGTCAGTGACTCATCGGCGATTCTCTCTGATCGCGTCTTTGATTATTCACACTGCGTGACTGTCACTCGCGTGCATGAGCACCGATTTGCCTGTGATCTCGGGCATTTGTCGGCGATTTCACAAAACCTGTCGGTGACCCGAAATCGGGCCAAAAATCGGGCAGTGTGAACTAGGCTTAAATGTAAGAATTTTTAGATATTTAGACTAGAAACAAGACAAAAATACTAAATAAGAAATGCATTTTTTTCAGTGTTCTATAAAGAACCCTTTTTACGTGCCAAAAGGGTTATTTCTTGTCATTATAGAACCTTTTTAGCATAAAAGGTTCTTTGGAGTATCCTCAACTACCCGGTTGTTAAGGCTGACGTCACACAACCCATTCTCACTACCAAGGCGTCAAGAAGCATGGTCAAGTGCCTTCCGCGTCACAATTAAGACGCAAAAGGTACCCCAAGGAGTCATGTTTCGACGCCCTGGGTGTTCCATTCATTTCAGTGAGAAACCTTTGGCGCCATACACAGACGCACTGGGTATTGGGAATGTTATCGTTATGGTGATATTGTATTGGTTTATGATTTTGCCATTATGACATGTTGGAGTGTGTTTTTCAATTTAATCAGCAAGCGTAATTTTATTTACATTTATTTTATTTACGCTATTTAGACATGCTTAACATGTAACCCAACCCCATCCCATCCCTAAACCTACCCATTTGTGTGAACATGATATAAAACACAGGATATAACAAACGTCTGCATCCACGAGTTATTCAAAAAGTTAAATAATCCAAGTTTTCCGAGGCCAAACGATTGATTTGTATGAAGAAAATCTCCAAAAGCGATCAGCATCTCCATCGGCCGAAGATCATGAACACATCAAATTTCAAATATTGCCGCTCGTACTTCAGATTTCATAGTGAAATTGCATTGGCTCTTGTATGTCTTGTGACCAATTGCGTCATTACGTCAGCATTGATTGTAAAATGTCATTGGCTCTCCTGTGTCTTGTGACCGATTGCGTCATGCTCAGGAGTCTTTTGAATTATTTGAATGAGTTATGAATGAGTTCATTCACGGGGAAGCGTGATCATCATTTCAGCGATTAAAACATCAAGATCTGTTCTTCACATGAAGACATCGTAGGACTTCAAAAGACTTGGAATGCAACATGAGTTAATACTTTTATACTGTTTTGATCCGTTTTTGCAATAAATACCTGTGACTGTACATTTATTTGCCTGTTATGTGTTTTATATTGTTTAGATATGGGTAGGTTTAGGGTAGGAGTTGGGTTAGTTGCTCCAAAATATAAAAGTAGCCTTTAAATATTAATAAAATCATGTCTGCTTTTATAAACGCAAATAATTAAATGCGTCTGTTTATGACGCCAAAGGTTTATCATTAAAAGGAATGGAGCACCCAGCTCGTCGAAAAATGACGCCTAGGGGCACCTTTAGCGTCTTAATTGTGACGCCGAAGGCACTTGACCATGCTTTGGATTTTGACGCCTTGGGAGTGAAAACGGGTTGCGGCACATGACATCTTACACCACAAGAAAACTACAAACTAATATAACACACAATTGTAATTAACATTAATGTGGTGTAATACTACAAAAAAGTTATAATCATAACTGTTTTTCACCATACCAAAATTCCTGATGGCCAGACAGTGATTCATCTTTTATAAATCGTTAAAATAATAATGTATGTAACGCTTTGATGTGACTGCTGTGTGGACTGTAAGTATTTAAAATGTTTAAAGGGGGGTGAAATGCTGTTTCATGCATACTGAGCTTTTTACACTTTTAAAGACTTGGATTCCCATCCTAAACATAGACAAAGTTTCAAAAACTAATGTTGGACGTTTGATAGAGTATTTCTGTGTCAAAAATACTCCTTCTGGTTTCTCACAAGTTTCGGAGAGTTTTTTTCGAGTATGGGTCGGCTTGACGTTAAAAGATCGGAAGGGGGGCGCTAGTGAGCTATGGGTCGGTAGGTCGCTTTCCCCTGCAGCTCCCGCAAAAAATGTAATAAATTGACATCTGTAACAATATTTTCAGCATAATAAGTTGTTTCTTGCAAGTTATATTAGCTCAAGTCTTGGTTACACTCTTTGGTTACAAGATGAAAGCGAGCTCGAAGACACAATCTTCAAAAAGCAAAAAGCAAAATGAGGTAGGCCCTATCGCACCGGCCTCCCCTGACGATGATGTTTCGCCGGAAGAATCTTCGCAACGGTCGGCAGATACCACAGTTCTGGAAGCTATTAATTCGCTTCGTTCCGATCTACGAGCCACTAAGGTGGAAATATGCCAGACGATTGACACTCGTATTGAACAGATGGCCACAACTATCAGAGGTGAAATTTCTGCTCTCAAATCTGAAACTCAAGTCGCTATTTTGGCCTTGCAGAGTACGACCGCGCAACACAGTTCTACTCTTGCCGACCTAGAACGCTCAGCAACTCACTCTTCGGATGCCATATCCAAGCTTCAATCGGAGGTGAAACGTTTAGGTGCTGAAGTTAATCTACTCACAGACAAGTGCACGGATTTAGAGGGACGATCTAGACGACAAAATGTGCGGATATCCGGGCTAAAAGAAGGATCGGAGAGGGGCAAAGACATCAACGCATTTGTTTCAGAACTTTTGAAAGGCGCGCTGTCACTAGAAGAATGTCCACTAGTCGATCGAGCCCATAGGGCTCTGCGAAGGCGCCCGGATGACACCGAGCCGCCCCGATCACTTATTGTGCGACTTCACTACTTTCGAGATGTGACAACAGTCCTCAAAAAAGCCGCTGAACGAAAGGATCTTACTTATGATGGTCAGAAGATTCGTGTTTTCCCGGATTTCACTCCTGATGTGGCAAAGCGCAGAGCTGCGTTCAACAGAGCCAGAGCAATGCTTCGGGATAAGCCAGGGGTACGATATGGGACATTATTTCCAGCGAAGTTGAGAGTGACTTTTAATGGCACAGAGACAGTGTTCACGGACGCGAGGAAAGCTGAAGAGTTTGCAGAGCTTCACTTTGGTACGGGCCGGAAGGATGCTGAGGACCGGTAGCTGTTGATAAATACCGCGCTGGGTAATGAAAAGCGTCAGAGAGGTCTAATGTTTAGGTTTACGGATTGTCTTTAGTTATGTTCATCACTATTGAATCCGTTTTCTGTCTATTTTTTTTAGCAAATAAGTTAGGATTACTCTTATTGAAGTATTTTCTTATTAGTATCATTTTCTTCCATAGTTCTAAATTTGGTCTGAAGTTATTTATACGTATTTTTTAGTTCTCAATATTTGCCTTTTGCGGGGCTGTTCTATACTTCTTTTATTAGAAGGGTTTAGTGAGGGAAGTTAGCATAGTGAATGTCTATTTCTTGGTTTCTTGTTATTGCTGTTCCATGTTTGTTTTTGTATTTTGTAACTTCCTTAGTGGGGTCGCGCCTTACTCCGAAGCTTTCTTGTAGTATAGGCAAGAGTTTGTTGAAGGGAGGGTTGTTTAGGGACAAGTATACTCAAGATTTGACTACACATTTCACACTGATGGGTTTTTTAATCATACTAAGTCTATGCCATGCAGGATAATTTAACGCAGCAGGATAAGGGGAGAAAATTTACTGTGGTCACTTGGAACGTTAAAGGGTTAAATCACCCAGTCAAAAGGGGCAAGGTTTTGGCTCATCTAAAGGTGTTATCTAGTGACATAATTTTTCTCCAAGAAACGCACCTAAATAAAAATGAATACATCAAGCTAAGAGGTAGATGGATTGGTCAAACCTATCACTCTACATGTGCAGTTAGATCAAGAGGGGTGGCCATACTCTTCAGGAAGGGCACTCCATTCACCCATAGGACAACTATTGCAGATAAGGAGGGAAGGTATTTAATAGTTATTGGAGATTTATATTCATTACCCATAACATTGGTTAATATTTATGGTCCTAACACAGACTCACCTTCATTTTTTAAACATGTTCTCGCTCAGATTCCTGACATTTCGCAAACAAATTTACTCATTGCAGGTGACTTGAATTTAGTTTTGGATCCATATCTGGATAGATCGTCATCCCGTAGAGCACCGCCTTCTAATTCCAGCATTTTTTTAAAAGAGTATTGTAAGAATTCTAATCTGTTTGATATTTGGAGAATTTTTAACCCTCAAGACAGAGCATACTCTTTCCATTCCAATGTTCATAATGTATATACTAGAATTGATTATTTTTTGGCTGATGCTAAATTGGTGCCACTTGCTAGTAAAGTTGCGTATCATGATATAGTGATTTCAGATCATGCTCCGCTTTCATTCTCTTTAAATTTAGCTTACTTGCCTCATTGTGACAGGATATGGAAATTAGACCCACAGCTTTTAAAGGAACCACAGTTTTGTAATTTTATAAGAAAACAAATTTCTTTTTTCTTTGAAATGAATGACCTTCCCGGAACGTCCCCCTCAATACTGTGGGAAACCATGAAAGCTTATATTAGGGGGTGTATTATTTCGTTTCAGGCTGCGAGAAAGAAAAGAAAAAGGGCTGAATTGGCAGATCTGGAACAACAAATTAATAGATTGGATAAAGAAAATGCTGTGTTCCCATCCATGGAGATCTATAAGAAAATCCTTTTATTAAGGTTTAAATACAATCAAATTCTTTCAGATCGCATAACTAGGGGATTTTTTTTTACACAACAATTTTTTTTCGAATTTGGTGAAAAACCTCATAAATTATTGGCTAGACAAATTAGAAAAGTGGAAAGTGATCATACTATAAGTAAAGTTAAGTCAGAAAGCGGTGATATATTAACATCTCATAAGGACATTAATACCAGATTCAAACAATTCTATGAGGATTTATACTCCTCTAGGGCCTTAATCAATGACCTGGCTGTCAAAAACTTCTTGGATAGATGTGACCTCCCTACGCTAGCTCAGAATGATCGTGACTCCCTCAATGCTGAACTATCAGTCTCAGAAATACGAGATACAATCGTGTCAATGAAGAGTGGTAAGGCCCCTGGCCCTGATGGGTACCCCAGTGAATTTTACAAAGAATTCACTGATCTTCTTTCACCCTATTTATTTAATATGTATACACATGCGAATACAGTGGGCATTTTGCCTCCTACTTTAAATGAGGCTACCATAACAGTATTACTTAAAAAGGGTAAAGACTCAGAAGAAGTAGGTAGCTATAGGCCAATTTCACTTTTGACATGTGACCAAAAAATTTTGGCCAAAGTTTTATCCATCAGGCTTAGATCTATAATTGGTAAACTTATTCACCCTGATCAGACAGGTTTCATTCCAAATAGGCACTCCTTCTCCAATCTTCGACGTCTTTTTAATATAATCTACTCCCACAACACACATACAGATGATCTTGTTATTGTCTCTCTTGACGCAGAGAAGGCTTTCGACCAACTAGAGTGGCCTTACCTGTTTGCAGTTTTGAGAAAATTCGATATTGGTGATAGTTTTGAAAAGTGGATAAAAATTCTTTATTGCAAGCCATGTGCAAGAATTCTTACTAATAAAATGCTCTCTTCAACGTTTCAACTACATAGGGGTTCAAGACAAGGTTGCGCTTTATCTCCCTTGCTCTTTGCTTTGGCACTTGAGCCCTTAGCACATGCGATTCGGTCAGATCCCAATATTCATGGATATAATACAAAGAACACTATAAGTAAAATTTCATTATATGCAGATGATATCCTGTTATATATTACTAAACCTCAGATTACTATCGCAAGAATCTTAGAAATTATTTCTCATTTTGGTACTTTCTCAGGGTACAGGATAAACTGGTCTAAGAGCGAGTTAATGCCTATAAAGGTACAAGACCTTTCTGTTGCACTAAACTTTCCTTTTAAAATAACACATCATAAATTTACTTATTTAGGAATTGAAGTTACGAAGGATTTTCAAGCAATATTTAAAGCGAACTTCCCCCCCCTAATGTCGAAATTGAAAAATAATATTCAGTTTTGGAGGTCACTCCCTATTTCCTTGATAGGAAGGGTTAATATTATTAAAATGATTTTTCTACCTCAAATTCTTTATCTTTTTCAAAACATCCCAGTATTTGTACCTAAGATTTTTTTCAAGCAGCTGGATTCAATTATTATCCCTTTTTTGTGGGATTATAAAGCCCATAGAATAAGCAAATCTCACCTTTGTAAATCCAAAGCGGAAGGTGGGTTGGCACTCCCCAATTTCTCTCTTTATTATTATTCTTGTGCTCTTCATACTATCATAATGTGGTTAGATCACAACTTTACACATTCTACTTGGATCCAAATGGAAAGAGAAGCATGTAGCCCGTATGATATTGGGGCGGTGATCTTGTCGCCTACAAAAATAGCTAAATTGGCCTATAATAATAATTGTATAATCCATAGCACTATTCGTATTTGGAAGCAGATTAAATCAAAATTTGTTATAAAGTCCTTATCTTTCCTCTTACCAATTGGAGGGAACCCCTCATTTACTCCTTCTACTATGGATTCTGCTTTCATAAAGTGGAGAGACTTAGGTATTCAAACTATTGGTGATCTATTTATTGACGGTTCTTTTGCCTGCTTTAGTCAGCTGCAGGCACAATACGGTTTGCATAAAAACAATTTCTTTCGTTATTTACAACTCAGGGATTATGTAAGTAAGCATTTGCCTTGTCTTAATGAGGCTTCTTCTGCAAAGTTTGACGAGCTCTTAAGACTTGGAACTGGGGTTAGTCACTTGATTTCTTTACTGTATAACTCTCTACTATCCACTACTTCGCCCTCTACGCAGGGTATAAGATCACAGTGGGAGAAGGAAGTAGGGGGTGAGATCAATGACGAGCTTTGGGTTAATGCATTAGAGAATATTCATAAATGCTCCGTTAACTCTCGCCACTGTCTTATTCAATTTAAGATTATTCATCGACTCCATTATTCTAAAACCAGGCTGAATAGATTTTTTTCAAGTGTTTCCCCAATATGTGATAAGTGTCAGACAGAGGAAGCCACTCTCCTGCATAGTTATGCTCTTTGCTCCAAGTTAACCCCATTCTGGACTAATATTTTTCAAATACTGTCAGAAATGTTGCAGGTTGAATTAGAGCCTGATCCACTTGTGGTGTTATTTGGAACCTCAAATAACCTCACTTCTTTTCAAAAATCTCAAAAACAGTTGTTGTCCTATGGGCTTATTGTTGCAAAGAAACTAATACTAAAGTTTTGGAAGAACCCCAAAGTCCCTACTGTTAAATTGTGGTTGGATGAAATGGTAAGGTTATTACATCTGGAAAGAATCCGCTTTTCTTTGATAAACAAGCTGGATCAATTTGATAAAATTTGGTTTCCCCTTCTCCATTACCTCGATAGCATAGCTTGAGTAATTGTAGCACTGACTGTCCCATTGATGTGAAGTCCCTAGGGTGGGGTGGGTGGAATAGGGATTGCTTTGTTGTTGTTTTTCCTTTCAGTTATTGTATTTTTATTTTTGTTTGTTTGTTTCTCATGTTTATAATGTGGAATCATAAAAGCTTTGTACAATGATTGTCAAACTGTTGGATTCCCTAATAAAAAGATTTAAACACAAAGATCGGAAGGTCCTTGTATGGGCCGTACGGGCTCTTCTCCCGGTAGGGTGCGCGCGCGCGTCACTAGCACGAGAGAGGAAATGCACGCTGTAAACAGTAAACTGCTCTCAGCTGCAGATCCAGTCGTCCGTGAACACTTATGTCGTTATAGTCCGCAAGAAGTGTTTTTGATGGAGCCGTCCCAGCGATAAAGGTTCGGTCCTGCTTTGGAAGCAGCCGGTAAGTAAAACTGCTTCAAATGTCTGTGCTGTGCTTATCGTCGCGTATGTAAACATCAGTAAACGACACGATCGCGTGCTTCGTCATTCAAATGCGCTAACGGACTTCATTTCTGTTCTATGTATAACGTTACACTAGTCTGACGTGCAAAACCGTTTTGCTTGCTACTAAGGTTTGGTCGCATACAATAGTCCATAAACCGAATCATGTCATGTTGACAGGCCTCTAAATACAGTACATACCACAGAGACGGACGTCCTGCTGTTGCTGTTTCTATTTCAGCCTCCGAATTAGATTCTGGATCATATCTATTAGCTGAGATAGCCATGGGTTTCTCCACGCTTGAGGACGTCACCGCTTTGCGCATATGTCATTCTTTAGCGCCGCCCACACGATACGCCTCCAGGTGCTCGTTTTTTTCCGGAAAGACTCGGTACAGCCCATATTTCTTTTACAAATATAATAAAACGAAAGACTTTTCGGAGATATGAAGGATGCAATACTACTCTATAGGTACTCAAGATTGACATGAGATTGACTGAAACTGAGTGTTTCACCCCCCCTTTAACTTTTTTAAATGTTTGATAATAGCGCTCATAAACGGGCGTCAATGGCATTCTTAAGTCAAACGAGTTGCGGCTTGGACCCAGAACTTACGTCACAACTTAACAAGTGGATACTTCTATATAGAACCTTTTAGGGGTTCCAATTACGTAGCGTCGATAGAACCTTTTCTTCTATGTAGGATGCACCAACTGTCTCTGTGGTGCTGTCAAAACTCCCAAGACTCAGCTACAGCTCAACCAAAAGTATTATTTTGGGGTGGGGCTATCTATTTTCTGACCAATGGCAGCCAGAAGGGAAACACGATTGAAAATAGTCATTATTTCCACATTGTAATCCATTCAATGCTAGTGACACATAAATTACACACTTCACCTTTAACCCATGTTTCATCTGCATTGCTTATTGTATCAGCCAACTCTGATGGGAAAATATTACGTCTTTACCTTGTTTATTGTGCTTGTCTGACCCCGTCACTCCCTGTATGTTGTAAGAGATACTTTCACAGCTGAGTGACTTGAATCACAAGGTTTATTTACAGCATTACGTTGTTTTCAGTGGTGCTGAACTCAGTCTGGACAGCACGCGAGAGTTGATTATTCTGGCATTTGACGGCACGCTTCGTGTTTGCATGTGTTTGTGTGGATGAATGGATGATTGAGCGGGTGTTTGTGTGTGCTGAGTGTGTATTTTTCTTGGCTGTTTGCCACACCTTTGTGTTAAACAGAGCAGCTGGGTAACCCCGTCGGCGCGTTTTGTTACATAGTTTTGGTCTTTCAAGCACCATTGCCCACACTGCTGAATCAATAAAAACTGTTTTTGCATCATTAAGTTTTATGTGTTTTGTCTTTTGTGTTTCTCCTAGTGTGTCATCGCTCTATGTGTCTGGAAGTAATCTGTTCTGCGTTTGTTTGTAGATTTGTTACTCTTTACAGTACATGGCACATGTGGAATTTTTCTTTGGAAAATACCCATTAACTTTATTTGTGGCAACTTCCTTGTGAAAAAGAATTGTGCTAATTGTAATGAATTGTAGTGTACTTAAAATCTTAAAGTATATAAATTTTTAAAAATCTGTATTTGCAGATAATGTATTTGATAATGATAATTTAAGTAATTAAATGAAAAGGACACTTAAGGAGAGTACACACGTTAGTGTAACTAAACATCCTGTTTTGTGTTTTCCCAGGACGTGTCCTGTTTTCAAGTCCTGTCCCTAATATAACAATTTTCTATCCATACAGAGGGGGCATATTTTAAATGTATTTCAATTCAAATAATTATGTTTTAATAATATTCTGTTGTACTTTATTACAAGTACTTAATAAATCACATCATAATTTTACCTGTAGACTATTATTCAACATTACATTTAAAGTGTGTACATTTTAAATATACTACATTGCAATAGAAATGACATTAAAGTATATTTTAGTTACCACAAATGCTTGTCAGTACATTTGACAGTACACTAACCATATTTTAAAGACCAGTAACTGGAGGAGTTCATAAACTTTGATGTTGGCTTGACAAAGTTTGAAAGTTGTATAAGCTTTAATTTAGTGAAGAGGAAAGAAAGAGATGTGAATTAACATGTTTAAGCACATTGCCAGCATTAATTATTGTGTTTTGCTAACATGTTTTAACAGGTTGCTAGCATGTTTTTGCATGTTGCTACCATGATTTAACGTTTTAGCACACTTCTAGCACAAAATACACGTGTTGCTAACATGATTTAGCACTTTACTAGCATGAATTAGCAGATTTAAACATTTTGCATGTTAGCCTGCATTTTTTTTTTTGCGTGAATGTCATAACGTTACCTGTCAAGTATCCCGTTTTGGCCGGGAAAGTCCCGTATTTTACCCTTCTATCCCACCGTCCTCCTGTATTTGTATTTTCCCCTAAATATTCCGTATTTTAACCTGCGTTATTAAAAAATAATAATACCGGAGTAAAAAAAAAAAAAAAAAAAAAACATTTCCAATCTGAGCTCTGTAGCTTCGCGATAACTGCCAGCATTAGCCTACAGTAGGTTGCCGTTGTCGCGAGGTTAGTGTGAGCTCAGATGACGAGTGACAACGCGGGGAAAAAACAAAAAAACAAAACAGAGACGGATGATGGACATAACGATAGAGACGGAAGGCACTCCTGGCAAAAAACCCAAACCCTCGTGTAAATTCCTTGAATGGGACAGCGAATTTAATTTTGTGAAGAGGAGCAGGTGGGGGACAGTCACGTGTTTTGTAAGTTTTGTAACTGCGTCTTCAGCATCTCACATCTGCATCGTGCGACAGCGGAAGATCTTTTAAAGTGACAGTAACCCCTTATAATGATAATGTAAAGAACAAAAGTAATTGCTCACTAAATATGGTCTGCTCTTGAGTAAATAACGTCAGTACCTTTAATGAGGATTAATCTAGATAATTCATAATTTATGCAGTGCGAACTGATAACAATTTATGTATATTTCCTACTTGTTAAGTTGTTATACAGGTAGGAAGAGCACAGGTACAAATAAAATGTATTATTATTATGGGTTTATTTGAGGATTTATGCCCCCCCCCCCCAAAAAAAATATATATAGCATAAAATATATGCTATATATGCACAAATATAGCATAAAATATATGCTATATTTGTGTTGCAAAATGTGTGATATGTCTGACCTGTATACATATCGCCACATACTCACCCTGGGGAGTATTTCCTGCTTTCGAACCTTGATTTATTGAGCGCTTTAATGCTGCGTTATGACGAATGTGCCTCTTGTGGTTCAACATATTAAGACATATGTCTTTAGCTTCCTGTATACAAACCTTTCTTGCCTCTCAGTTTAAGACTTCGAACACAGTATGTTAGCCATTGTGACTGTACTTTACTTCACAGTCTGAATATGTTAAGCTTTTTCTGTCATTATTCTCTCTCTCTTCCCATGGCTGATATTTGCTCTAAATGAAGACAAACTGCATTCATTCAGTTTCCTGTTGCAGCAGAACGTCGCAGCACTGTGGTTGATAAGTGTTACACAAAGGCCCACTCAAATAGAGTGTGAACAATCAGACTATGATTCCCAGACATTTTCTGAAGTAAGGAACATATTTCTGCTATCTGGTTTGCGTTTTATTTCAGGCAGTGATGTATGAATGTGGCAGCCGTATTTGATGCTTTATAGAAGATTTGTGTCACAAAACATTATGTGCAGTTATAATGTGTCTAGCTCTCTATCAATATAAAACATCAGGAGTGGCAACTGAATTTTCACATTCTTCACATTTGACTCCATCAGTCCTAAAAACTGCATTGTGTGTGTGTGTGTGTGTGTGTGTGTGTGTGAGCCTGTTTATGTGGTTTATGAGGACACAAATTTGTATAACTACATGGGTATTACACTGGTATTACACTATAAATGTGGTTTATGAGGACATATCAAATGTCCTCATAATTCAAATGGCCTTAAAAACACACTAAATGATGTTTTTTTGAGAAAGTAAAAATGCAGAATGTTTCCTGTGATGGGTAGGTTTAGGGGCAGGGGCAGTGTAAGGGGATAGAAAATATGGTTTGTACGGTATAAAAACCATTACGCCTATGGAGAGTCCCTGTAAACCACATAGACCAACGTGTGTGTGTGTGTGTGTGTGTGTGTGTGTGTGTGTGTGTGTGTGTGTGTGTGTGTGTGTGTGTGTGTGTGTGTGTGTGTGTGTGTGTGTGTGTGTGTGTGTGTGTGTGTTTTTACAATGGCTAAAGTGCCTGTTTACTCTGTGTAAATTGACTGCATTTATATATTGGTGGAATGACACTAACAAGATGTGAGAGGTATGACCAACCCTAATTAGAAAAAAATACCCCTTGTGACACACACACACACACGTTTGTTTTTGTGACATATGGGGACATTCCTTAGGTGCAATGGTTTTTACAGTACAAACCATATTTTCTATCCCCTTACACTGCCCCTGCCCCTAAACCTACCCATCACAGGAAACATTCTGCATTTTTACTTTCTAAAACAAACTCATCCTGTATGACTTATAAGCAATTTTAAAAGTGAGGACATGGCCAATTATCCCTGGATAACTTTCGATTGACTACGTTCTTGTTGTTTTCATTATATGCACTTATGCGGCAATTGCCAACAAAACACAGAGATTGATGCAGTCTCACCGTCTCACACTGGAACAAACAAACACACTTGGAGAAGCTTGTTGATGGTCATGCTCTTGCTCTTCCTTTGGTTGATGTGCGCTTGCACTCATCCGGTAAAAGTGTCCATTCAAGTGAGTACTGTGAATTCGGACATACTACCGTATTCTTGTCACATGCTGTTTTTATATAGTAGGGAAGTTTGTGATTTTGTATACAGCCTATAAGAGAGAGGATTGGTTTGGATGAATTGATTCACAAGAATGATTATGATTTTCTAATATCCTGAGACAAAAATTTTTTAATAATAATTCACTCAACTCGCTAGAATTATTCTGATCTTCTACTGAGAAAAACAATAGTTTACAAAGAATCAATTCACTGGAATGATTTGAATGATGCTTTTCCAACACTACATGTTTAGTTTTTCTGATCACCAGCCCTGCAAGCTTCAGAGAAATGTAGTTAATGTTCAGTTGCTCCCCAACATGGCTTTTATTTAACTATATAGCGTGTTGCAAACGTCACACATTTTCTTGTTTTGATGGGTTTCCATAGAAGAAGTTCTCAATAATGTAATGCATGAAATATGATTGATTCAAAGCCAGACATTTGCAAATGCAATTGATAAATCAACTCGTATTTGCTCAGTGTCTTGCGTAAGTGAAGGACTTCTGGGGGCTTCCTGCAGTGTTATTGTCATAATGAGTTTCAATCCTCTTGCGGTCAGTCTTCAGATTCTGTTTTGTGCGCCTTAATTGCATTCTGAGAGCACTGAATTAAGGACTGCTGTGGAAAACAACCGCGAGGAACGCAACAAAATCTAGTTATGCCTGTAGTGAAGGTCAAAGCCTCTGCTGGGCAGGAATGGAAATCCCCTTTTTGAGTGAACAAACAATTCAAGAATGTATCATTTATCTCAACATTTAGTTCTTGCATCTCTGGGACTAAGTGTTCAGTGGCTTCTAAATCTGTTTATTTAATGTTTTTTTTAAGGAATAGATGACTCGACGTCCCAGCACAGTGATTTGAATTAGGGTGTGTATTGGAAAGGGTGAGCAGACTCTACACAAAGCGACTTGTAGGCAAGCCAAGTGGACCTTCAGGGGGTCTGGGACACTGGAGCTGCACAACACTAACCCGCCACGGCTCATTTGTCTTCTCAGTTTAATCATATTAATGACATCCTGCACCAAATATGACAACCTGCAGCTTTTATTAGGGTTGCTATTGAGGTCTTGGATGTATTGATGCCCATGTTAACAAAGAGATGCTAGTATTCAAGTGTGGCTTTCATATAAAACAAATTCTTATCCTGCTGAGCAGTCTCACAGATAAATGCGGTTTATTTGTGCATCCTTGATGGAGTACTGATGTTGGCTTGGAATTCTGCTGTGCAAGACTTTGGCTCACGAGGAAGTGTCTTGTGGGTTAATTCAGATGCAAACCCTCTGCACATTAAAGCCGAACATCCGCCCCGTTCATCCAACTATACTATAACCTCTCCTGAGTTCATACACACCCTGTCATGTCAGTCAATCATCACCACACCCAGACCTCCCAAATGCAACAATGACCTCATGAAAACACTTCTGAGTTTTATATCTGGGTTTCCTCTTTCCTGCTCAGACAAAATTAATGTGACCTCAGACCTGGAAGACAAGAAATCTGTATTACATTTGCGCATAAACACCCAAAAAGTTTTATTAATGGATTTGAGCATGTTACTATATGGTTACCAGGGTGTTCTGAGTGTTTTTTTACGGTTTTTGTCCATAGACTGAAAGTCAGTGGGGTCCAAAACGACACTGGACCCAATCGATTTTCATTATAGACTAAAGGGGTTTCTCAAATTGTCCTCTTTTATGAGCTAGAAATATTTGGAACAATACGAAGGTGAATGATTATCATTTTTTGTGTGAACTAAATCTTTACCTTACCCTAGTGAAAAAATGCACTTAAATGTGCATTTGTATAGTGTATTTTAAAATCTTAAACGAATATGCTTAAAAAAAACTGTACTTGCAAGTAATACAATATGAAATTAAAGTGTACTTAAAGAGAGAAACTTTCATGACTATGGGCCATAATTACTGAGCAGAGCAGATTAGCGTAAAATTAGCGTAAAAAACGCTGATGGGTCACAGGTTCTTTTTCGTTCTTCGTTTAGATGTTAAAAAGACGTTTAGAATACGTGACCAGCGATATACAGTTAACAAACATCTGACGCCACTGCTGAGAGCGACGGTTAGATGGATATATGTGCTGCTTGCTTTGCTCTTAATAACAAAATAACCATACAACAAAAGTGAGGAAACTGCAGGCTTGTTGTTGTTGGTTTTTTTTTTTGTTTTTTTTATGAAGCACAAGAAAAGCATCTGATCAAAGCAACATATGATCAAAGCAGATATGTTTGCATGAGCTATGCATTTTGGCAGTCTAGTAAAGTCACGTCATGTTATTATTATTATTTTTTTACAATAGATTGCTTTAAAACTAGCAGCTTTACCATATTAAATATGAAAACAGCAGTGTCTCTTTCATCAGAAGTACAACTTAATTTTCTACTATAAAGCAGCTCTCCAGTATGTTCATGTTTTCACTCGTGGATGTCTGAGCTCAACGGAATGAACAGGCCAAATGGACCAGAAAAGGCACACACCTAACTATTATGTAATCGACAACGGGCCTGTGGAAATACAGGTGTGTACCAGTCGGAAACTCACAAAACAAACTCCAAACAAACTTAGTTTTGGCCTGATTTTGTTCCAATTGATGTCACATCAGTTTGCTCTTTGATTTCGCTTGAAGTATATCGGGGCCTTTAGCATCTGGTTTAAAGGGGTGCTCTACCGCTTTTCATATTAAACTATGTTCTTCCCTTAACTAAAACGAGTTGATGCATACCTCTCTCGTCTGAGTGCGTGCACTTAAATCTCTCTGACACGCCGTGACATTCTGATAGCATTTAGCTTAGCCCACTAAGCCCAGTTCATTCACTATGGTACCAAACAGAGATCAAGTTAGAAGCGACCAAACACCTCCACATTTCCCCTATTTAAATACAGTTACACAAATAGTTGAACGACCAAGTATGATGAACAAAATAAAATGTGGTGCGTTTCTAAGCGGGTTTAAAAGGAGAACTATAATGTATGGCGGAATAGCACTTCTGAGAGTACTTCGACTCGGCTCAGTAAAAAGTCCAGCCTGAAAAATCCTCTCCTTCTATTGACAGAAATGAGAGGGGGATGGGGAGATGTAAGGGAGGATTTTTCAGGCGTGACTTTTTACTGCAGCGAGTCGAAGTACTCTCAGAAGTGCTATTCCGCCATACATTATAGTTATACGTGCCATGTTTTATTTTGTCACCATACTTGGTCGTTCAGCTATTCATGTAACTATATTTAAATAGGGGAAATGTGGAGGTGTTTGGTCGCTTCTAACTTGATCTCTGTTTGGTACCATAGTGAATGAACTGGGCTTAGTGGGCTAAGCTAAGTGCTATCAAAATGTCACCGCGCGTGACGAGCGAGGTATGTATCAACTCGTCTTAGTTAAAGGGATAGTTCACTTTGAAATTAAATTTTGATATGTTTTAGCTTACCTCATGGGCATCCGAGATGTAGGAGTATTTGTTTCCCCAGTAGTTTCAATTTTGATCATTTTAGGTCAAACCGTTCTTGTCTGTGCCTCACATAATGCAGGTCTATGGTCACCACCTCAAAGAGCATACACAGAGAAGTCCAAATTAAACAATCCCCTATCGTAAGTACACACTGATGGCCTAAGACACGAAACGAGCGGTTTGTGTGAGAAAATGAATAGTATTTATATAGTTTTTACCTTTTGTACAGCACAGGAAACACGCACGCGCGCTCTCGGATCAGTCGGACGTAGTGGTGTACAAGAGGTAAAAACGATATAAATACAGTTAATTTTCTCACACAAACCGCTCGTTTCGTGTCTTAGGCCATCAGTGTGTACTTACGATGGGGGATTGTTTAATTTGGACTTCTCTGTGTATGCTCTTTGAGGTGGTGACCATAGACCTGCATTAATAGTTTAATTTCAAAGTTAACTATCCCTTTAAGGTAATAACAGTTTAATATGAAAAAGTGGTGGAGTATCCCTTTAAGACATGCTTTTTTGGGGGGTGGTAAATAATGACACAAATACCAGTAAATTGACGAGCGTAAAACCTTAGTAAATCACCTTGCACGATTAATTTAAATAATCTACTCACATAAAATTTGCGTCTAACAGGGAAACGCCTACAAATGCATATGCAATTTGTCTTGCATTTAGCATATCTTGGCAGTAGTTTTTTAACACAATTTTATTTTTAGTTGAAGCTGTTAGTAAATGTGGCCCTATATGTTTATTAATCCTATGCATAAAGGGGACCAAACTGATCTGGCATGCTGTGATTTATAAAAAAAAAAAAGTATCAATAAAAACATTTATTTATTTGATATTCCATGATTTCTTATACGCTCATGAATTCAACTTCTTCCTGACTCTCATCAATGTAATTTTCATATCTCGTAGTCCTTGGGCGAAAATTTTTTTGTATCACTACTCCAAGAACGCATTACGGGGGTCAATTTTACCCGTATTTATTTCCTATGAAATTCTGGCAGTATTTTTGGGATATATATATTTTTTATTAATTTTTATTTTAATAAAACTTTATGGATCACTCAAAATTTGCTTTTGATTACTCATAATGTGCCTTTGATTGCACATTATTTATTTCTCAAAAAACATTACATTCAGTTTGCACATTCTTTTAAAGTATATTATTTTCATAATAAATACTGTTAGGTGTACTGCTTTTCCACAAGGCTAAAAGGAATAAAAATAAATAATCAACCAATCTAAATCTTACTGTACACGCTGACCTAAAGTCAGTATGTAAAATGTGTCCTCAATCATATATTGCAACATTTTAAAAATGTCAGACATCTGGATATGGGGAGTTGTATGTCAAGTGACATTGATTTATTGTATCTGAATCATGTATGGTTGCATACTGTATCATATACCACACAGTGAAGTACAAAATGCAAAACATTACATTGTGTGCTATCAAATACACAAACAGCAACTGATTTTAGAAAGTTTATTTGAACTATTTTATACAAAATATTAATTTTACACACTGTAAATGCGACATAAAAATAACTCATCCAGGAGTAATCATAAGTAACCACTTATGTTGAGTGACTACAATCTTAAATATCTGGGGATGATACATCTGAGCTTTATAATAGGTATACTGTACCACAACCTTTTCTTGAAAATATTTACAATGAGAATCTAATATTTTACAAAATGAATAGCTAAAATAATGAAATTTACATGACATTTAACATCCCATCCTCCTCCTCCTTCTCCAAAAAAAAAAAAAAGATGTTAAATGATATTACAACACATTTTGTGACTCTTACAGAATAAACATCATGGCATAAAGCTGTGTAAAACCCTTCAGATTACTTTTTATATGAGTTCAGTATCCTTAACTGCACCCCTATTTACAGTGGTAAAGGTTTGGGACATGCAATAATAAAATAAAAATAAAAATGAGACATGCAAGTCCTTAAACTCTTTAGTTGAGGGTAAAATATATTCCCAAATAATATTGACTGTTGTTTAACACCTCATCTCAATCATATCAATAAAGAAATCAATGCGCTCCTGCAAATGGTCTAGTTCCTTATTCACCAGGCCCAATTAAGAAGACGCCCAGACCCAGAGCTTCATTGGCCAACAAAGTGAATATTGTAGGTCAGCTGATGGCCATTGTCCCATGCATACAGCACCTTATCTTTGGGATTGTAGTCCACTTGGGTCACAAAGGCGTACTTATTTGTGAATGGCAAACGTGGCGCGGCCTCCGTGTTTGTGTGCGTATCGTAGGCGTACGAAACCTCGCCCTCTCTCTGGTTGTAGACGTCAATGGCGTACAGCACGCCACACACGATGAAGCAGTTTCCGTACGAGTTGCGCTTCAGCCCAGTCCTCCATGTCGTCTCCTTCTTCATGGAGAGGTCGCTTGGGTCCAGCTTGCTGATGACGATGACCTCGTGTTGCGAGTAGTCGTAATCCAGCGCTGGGTAGATCACCCAGAGGCCGCTCTCGTCTACGGCGAAATCGATGTCTGAATGGCCTCTCCATTTCCACGGCGTGGTGTCTTCGTAGACCGCATCGTGAAGCTGAGTCCAAGCTGCCACGTAGCGCATGCGCAAGTCATATTTGATGATGTTTTTGGTGAAGGCTCTGTTATAATAGAAGGCACCGTTGTAGACCACATGACCGGTTCCTATCCAGTTGTAGGGAAGCTTGTAGAGGTTACTCCAGCGACCTATCATTAAAGAACAAATCTTGATTATGATACAATTTGTTATTAGTTACACAATACAGGCCATCATGGATATTATCAGACCTATTCTCAACAGCATTTAAAGGGTTAGTTTTCCCTCATGTCATTCCCAAACCTGTAAGACCTCCGTTTGTCTTCGGAACACAAGTGAAGATATTTCTGATGAAATCCGAGTGCTTTCTGAACTCTCCATAAACACCAATGTAATTAACATTATTAAGTTCCAGAAAGGTAGTAAAGACATCATTAAAATAGTCCACGTGACTACAGTGGTACAACCTTGATTTTAACAATTTCTTCACGTCTGTGTCAGTCTCCTACGCAGTTTACATAGATACAGAGCGCATTTAGGCCAATCCAACACTCTCCATTGACTTTGTATTGTGAGAAGCGGTCGCCTTGTCATTTTTTTACTTATAACAAAAAACTGAACAATGTCTAAAAGTTGATATGTGACAAGGTGTACAGCAAACAAGCTAAAAAACACAACACAGTTTTTATAAGCTGTCAAACCCCTAAAAAATGCATTTAAGGAGAAAAAAAGTGGATACAGGCAATAAGATGTGAAGCTTCAGCAGGAAGAATGGGTACATTTTGGGATCCTGACACTCAGTATGTTTCAGTATGCCTATGTGTACAGTAAACATTTAGTCAAATATCAAAAAGTAAGTGTCATACATTATATTTCCTGTCGCTGATTACGTTCCCCTCCAGTGGGCGTAGTTCTCAGTGTAATATAACATGTCGCGCTCTGTCTCAATTGCCTGTATCAACTTTTGTGTCCTTAAACGCTCGTTTTTTGGGTCAACAGCTTATAAAAACTTCTGGTTTTTGGTTCTGGGGTTTTTAGCTTGTTTTCTGTACACCTCGTCACATATCAGAGACCTCTTCATGCAATAGAAAGTCAATGGGGACGGTTGCTTTTTTATTTAAGATTTTGAGGACACCCAACACCGCAATACTGGCACCTGAATTGGCTCTCAAAAATGCTGTTGGTCTAGCTATATTTAAATACAGAAGAGTGTTATTTCATTGCACATAATTAGTAAACAAGAACTACTGCCCTAGTAGTATTCACCCCTCTTTGTTTTATAGATTTTTACCTTGTTTGAAGTTCTCCAGGTTGCGGAACTCCACCAGGTTATTGCCGTAGTAGTAGTTTGTAACATAGATCTTGTTGTCTTTGGCTACTGGGTCTTTCATCCAAGCTCCTTCATTCCGTCCATAACTGTGATGCTTCTCTGGGATCTCCACTGAAGCAAGAGTGCCCTCACAGTCTAGAGATTTACCTATTCAAATAATAATAAATGCAATTACATTTTACACATATCCCATGCATAAATATGCAAATCTAGATGGAATATGGAATTACTTTTTACTCACTGCTGTAAAGCTGATAATATAATGTAATATATTACATTAAAAAGGTTATTCCATTACTCCAGTCTTCAGTGTCACATTTTCCTTCATAAATATTTTTTTCTAATATATGGTAACATTTGTTATTTGTATGATTAATATTGAAAATAATTGTGCTGCTAAATGTTTTTGAGGAAGCTATGGCACACTTTTTTCAGGATTGTTTGATAAATGGAATGTTCAAGAAAACAGCGTTTATTTAAAACACAAATCGTTTGTTACATTTTAATGTACACTCACCTAAAGGATTATTAGGAGCACCATACTAATACTGTGTTTGACCCCCTTTCGCCTTCAGCAATGCCTTATTTCTACGTGCCATTGATTCAACAAGGTGCTAAAAGTATTCTTTATAAATGTTAGCCCATATTGATAGGATAGCATCTTGCAGTTGATGGAGAATTGATGGACATGTTCAGAAACAATGCTCAGGTAGGCCGTGGCATAAACGGTGCCCAATTGGCACTAAGGGGCCTAAAGTGTGCCAAGAAAACATCCCCCACACCATTACACCACCACCACCAGCCTGCACAGTAACAAGGCATTCTTTTGCACATAGCTACAGGTCAGTCATGATCTGTTTACACTGATATTGACATTTAAAACAACAATGTGAACAGCTATACAAAATATTAGAATCTGAACAATAAATCGGAATTGAGCACTTAAGCCGGGTGCAAACTGTGCGATTTTGGCAACGATTTGGCCGTCTGAGACAAATTTAGGAAATCCTAAAAGATTCCTCAGATCTTCTGACGAAAATCTGACGAAAATCAGAAAATCTGACGTCTTTGGTCGTTAGTTTGACATGTTCACCGGCCGCCGATTAATGAGCTCTGCGATCAAATTTTACCTCAGACGAAATTCTGGCAGTGTCAGAAGATTTGGCACAGAATCCTGCAGTGTGACTTCTCCTACGACAACAATCAAATATCTCGGTTTTTCAGGACAAACTATGACCAAAACGAGAGCTAGAAATTTATTTGTAGCCAGCATTTCAGTCCCGCGTGTAATGCAGCTCACTGTCACTGAACGCGTCATTCATTGATGATATAAAGCTCCGGGTGAGATTTCTTGCGCGCGTCCGTTTTTACTATCGTGCAGTCTGACATTAATGACAACTGAGATCTTACAGTGTGACACGGGGATCATGTTCGTACAGTCTGACAAGGGACATTCGCAAAGGATGTTGAAAAATCGCACAGTGTGCAGGACCCCTAAGGCTCTAAGGTACTAAAGAGTTTACATCTCGCAATTTTCTCAGAACTGAGTTATAAACTCGCAATTTTAAGTTATGAAGTCCAATTCTGAGAACTGTAAAAGTCAGAATTGCAAGACATATGCTCTAAATTGTGAGCTTATATCACGCAATTCTGACTTTATAACCCGGAATTGCGAGGTTTCTGTCTTGCAATTGAGTTAGAGTAAGTGAGATAAAAAGTTGTAATTATATTTTTAAATTGTTTTATTCAGTGGCAGAAACAAGTTTCCATACTCTACTAATACTCCAATGAGAGTTAGTTGACATGTAGTTGCAAATGTACTTATAGTTAGAAGAACGTCTAAAGTGGACTATTGAAATAAAGTGTTACCTCACTTATCCTTGCTGAATAAAAGTAAAAAGTAGGAACGCCCCATATATGTATGTGTGCTGTGTCTATCATCAGGCCACATAAATTGTACCTGCTTTGTACAAAAGCGTCTTTCCTCCACTGCCCATTGGTTTCTCTGGTGCTGGTGTTGACAGGGTTGAATTCATGATGGCCACTTCACTGGTGGTTGCTAGCGTGGTGCTTGTTGTTGTCGCAGCAACAAGCTTAGTGGTGGTTGTTATTGGCGGTACAGTCGACGTTATTTCAGAGGTTTCCAAGACAAGCTCGGAGCCTCTTTTGTCCTCGGTTTGGTGGCCAATGTGGGTTTTGGCTGGGTTTTCTGAAAAATAGAAAGACAGGGAGGGTTTGAAAGGAAGATTACAACTCTTGGCCTAAAGTTTTACCCCAAGCATTTCAGATTCCTCACATCAAAAGAATTATTGATGAGATGTTGCACTCGAAGAAACTTCCTGCATTGTAACCCAGTCTCTGCCTGCAATGCTTGGATTCGACATTCCTACGCTGAGCCCATTTCATCTCATGCCATGTACAACATGATCCCCGTAAGACAATGTCAGTGGAGAGACCCTAATCTGAGCTTTCTCTTCCTGCGCTGTGGGACCGTCTGGAACATTCAGCATGTGGACATGAGCGCGGGAGAGAGTACATCAGATATTAATACATACTCCATCACTGCCATCTGTCATTCAAGGACACGGGGGCCATTGCTGTAATAGTTCAGGGCATTTCAGCAAACCTTTGATTATTTTTTATTTATACATGTTTGCTTCCCTGCATGTCCCTGTTTTATATTTGATTCTGGACAGCAATGTACATGATTTCATCCCAGAGGAAAGTTGCTGACACTGTCGATGAAATGAAGAAATACAGACCAGCCTTTCACTAAAATAACTAAAGTTTCTTACCACCTCTCATTTAAAGGGATAGTTTACGCAAAAATGTAAATGCTGTCATCATTTACTCACAAGTTGTTCCTTAACTGTATTAATTTTTTTCTTTTGCTGAGGACAAAAGAAGATATTTTGAAGAATGTCTGTAACCAGTTGATGGACCCCATTGACTTCCATTGTATTTTTTGTTTGGTTACCCATATTCTTTAAAATTTAAAGAGTTCAGATGCAAAAGCCTCTAAAAGCCACTTCGGTCAAAAATGAGATAACGATACTGAGTGAATGCTCTCCGCATATAATGTACGGTCATAACAAACTTTCACTTCAAACCCACTAAATCCTAACCTCAGCCCATTCAGAAGTACCGGTACTTGGGGAGAAACCTTTACAAAGGAGCCTGACAAAAATGCTTATTGTAAAGAAAACCGTCAGACGGACTTAAAGGCTTTTGCAGTCTTCATATCTTCCTTTGTGTTCAGCAGAAGAAATTCATACATGCTTCAACATGACATGAGTCAATGGTGACAGCATTTTCGTTTTTGGGGTGAACTATCCCTTTAAAACAACAGCAAACTTATAAAATGACTGTACTGTAAATTTCAGGTCCAGATTCATGAGAAGGAAACCCCTTTTCCTAACCATGGGCTATTCTGGTGTTCACAATTACTAAAGTGTTTTAACAAGAAATAAGATACAAGAGGAAAGTGATTATAGAGAAATGTTATAGAGGAAATGTCAGAGATCCAGTCACACTTACAAGAGGTTTGTGGAATATTAACAATTAAATGCCTCTCTACACTTTTTGCTTGTAATGTTTTATGTGCAGGTTCGCTGTTCTCAAAGCCTTGGGTCACAAAAAGGTACAGGTGCAAATTACATTTCCTATACCTCAAAAACTCAGCAAATCCGTATATAAATATCATGGATTGGTGGTTGCTTACTGGCCCAATCAAACCGTGCCATCCTTAGGTCTCTTTATGTTCAGGTATATTTTAGTGTTTTATTGATGTTATCACCCACAGTAAAGCCAGTTGCTTTTGTCTCTGGTAGAACTATACTGAGTGGCTTTCAGAAACTATTAATTGAACACAGATGTGATGTGCATGGTCTCCCTACCTCTCTCTCCTCTCCCTGCTGAATGTGATTCAGAGTCCTCTGTCTTGGACGCTTTGTAGTATGTGATCCCCCTGATGACTCCCGTCTGGTGGACTAAGGTCTTGGTTTTAGTGGTGGGGTCTGGCTTCGCAGGTTTTGATGCTTTAGCAGGAGCCTCTTTCTTGGGCTTGACAGGTTTCTCCTTAGGCTGTTTGGGTGGAGGTTTGACAGCTGGGGGTTTCTTGTTGGGTGGTTTTATGGCCTCCTTGGACTTTTTACTCTCTGTGCCCTGGAATCATAAAGTTTTGAATTACAATTGTGCAATTGTGCGTGTGTGCAATTGTGTTGGAGAAACCATGTGTTACCTGTGCTTTACTGTCAGAGGCTGCGTCTTTCTGCAACAGCTGCAGTCCCAGGCTGGAGATTTCTTTCTTGATGCTCACCATAATATCAGAGTAGTTCTCGTAGCGCTTTAGCTGATTAGACAGATTCACTACGCTGTCTCTCACAAACTCATTTTCCCTGGTAAGGTTTGTCTTTATGGTCTGTGAAGAGATCATTAATAGTGTCACACTTCTGGCAATTTCTTGAAAGCGTGAAGCTTTCACATACAAGTCAGATCAATGTGATGGTTACCTCTTCTAATGTGTTCATCTGAGACACAACCTTGTTCATGTAGGCATGGACCTTCATTAGATCCATACTGTACAATGTTCCTTCCAGTAGATCCACCATGGAATGGAGCTAAACACAAACAGAATAATAAAGAATGTTTGTTTGAGTCCCTCAAGATAAATCGGCATGGCTCTTGGACACTGCTCTTTTAAGCTCTTACAGCATCATGAAGCTTATTGCCACAGAAAATCAATTAGACTGTCCATTTGGAAAAACAAATTCTGTCAATGTGTTTTTTATTAGTTATTACCAGTTGAGGGATCAAAATTATTTTCTGTTGTAACCAACAGCATCTGTGGCATGCTTTCCATTAACAGGAAATCATTTTGACTCCCAGAAGAGAGGTTATTTTGCTTTTGGCACCTCTTAGTGAATAATATGGTACAAATTCAGGCTTAATAATATGCAAAACATGTCAAAGTAAGGCCTGGACATCTTTTAAAAATGCAGTGTGTAATAGCTGTCTGTGTAAGTGTAAATGGTCTGCAACTTTGAAAAAGCACAATAAATAAAGTCATTGTCTCCTGAAAGAAATAATCAACTTTGAACCACCTAAACGAGTTGTCAGGAATTCAAATCCAAAATAGTTATGGCTACACGTCACTAGCTAACACATCTGCATAATGCTAACCTATGTTCTACATTGTCCACTCGCGAACGAACTTGACCCGCCCTTCAACGCAGGATTCGCAAAAAGCTTGCTCTTGAACGGTCAGTACCCAGTTTATTTGGACCAGCTTTCTTCTAAAAATCACAACCTGTAAGTATGAATAATTATTGATACTGTATATATTTTCTACTGGGTGTTATGTACGTTGTTTAAATACATAGTTATATGTTTTATATTGTGTATGTCTCCGGCTAACCGACCAACATGGCCTCTCTACTATTCGCCACATTTTGAGTCAGGTCACTTTTTAAAGGGCAGAGAACCCATTTAGCACCATTTTCTGGCCATTTTCATGAAGTCCATTGATTTCAGTTGACACAATTGGTCACGTGACATACGACATATATGCAATATCACTATCTAAGCTGACGGAATGTTTCTTTGGGTGGCAATTTTTGAATATGTGCATTATCTTCAGCCAATGGAGACACTGATCGCTTTTGGGGATTTTCTTCACACAAGTCAATCTTTTTTAATAAACTGCTTGCAGTCATATCTGATGTTATATCCTGTTTTATGTCATATGATACACAAATGGGTAGATTTAGGGATGGGGTTTGGTATAGCGTAAATAAATAAAAAATATAAAATAAATGTAAATAAAATTATGCTGGCTGATTAACTTGAGAATCACACTCCAACATATATGGTGGTAAAATCAGAATGGTAAAATCAGAATACAGAAGCAAGTCAAATATAAAAATAAAAAATGTATTTTCTTGTTGTTGTTGTTGTTTACCTTGAGCAGTTCAGGAGCTTGTTTCCTGAGTTTTTCTGTTCTCCATTCATTCTCACAAGGGTTGAGTGAGGATGGAGGAGCCGTGCAAGAACATTTACAGTCAGAGCCTGAGCTCACCGTCTCCACAGTGTAAAAATCATCCACTCGCAAGCTTCCGTCACGGAGCCTTGAGCATGCCTCAATACTCAACGGCCGCATCACACACTTACAACGGCAGTCTGAGCCCTCAGATATCATCCGGACCGGCTCCGGCTCACCGAAAATCTGACAGAGATAGACAAAGTGAGAAAGTCAAATGTTAAAGAAAAAATATAAAACACATTTAAAGGAAGTGTATGTAAGATTGTGGCCAAAACTGGTACTACAGCTGACTCAAGGTTGCCAGATAGGCTCCAGGATCCAGCAGGAACATTTTTAGTGGCAGCTGTGGTAAGATAGTAAGATAGGCAGCTAGAGCAGATCTGGCAACCCGGATGCCCAAACACTACTGACTTCGTGATTGGTCGATAGGTGGAGGGTGGAGCTTCTGGCCAAAACACAACATGTCAACATCAACATCAGTTGAGGGCTGCAACAACAACTTTTAAATGACAATATCCTGGCCGGAATACTGTAGGCATTGATAGAAGTATTTGAAATTAACATTTCTTAATGTCTAGTGACATATCAAGGCAATCATATATTAATTTTTTGATTAACTGAAATACATTTCTTAAATACAGTTCCTTTAAAACAAAACTTTAATATATTTCTGTTCAAAAGTTTAGGGTTGGTAAGATTTTGAATGTTTTTGACATCTCTTAAGCTCCCCAAGGCTGCAGTAAAACAGTAATATTTAAAATAACTATTTTCTATTTTAATATATTTTTGAGTGTTATTTATTCATGTGATGGCAAAGCTGAATTTTCAGTAGCAAGCTAACTGTATTTATATAGCACTTTTCCAAACAAATCAATGTAGTTCAAAGTGCTTTACAAGCAAGAAAAAAAAACAATAGTTAGTATACAAATTAAATAAAAAAATAAAAAGAGATTATAGATGTTTATTTAGAATAAAAGTATTAATTTCTTTAAAAAAATAATAATTATAATTGAATGGTGGTGTATCTTGTTTTCGTATGTTTGTCATTTTCATATGGTATAAACATTTATATGATTTTGTGGAATTATGCGAAGTGTAATATATGGAATAATCCTTATCATATCCAGCCTGAGCATGAAGATCAATATAAATCCTTTTAAGAGTCAGCGGAATGACGTGTGACGCAATAGTGAACAAAACAAGTAGTTTAACCCTTTCATGTCCATCTTCAATCATCAGATTAAAGTCTTTCTACACTTTCTGCACTAATTTACCTTGAACGCCGTAACAGACTTTGCCTGTCGGCTTGAACCCCAATGCTTTGGAAGTGATCAGCTGTTACACTCTGGCCTGTGAGGAAGCCACTGCAGTGAAACTTTACCAGGCCCTTTAACACTTACCCACAATTTGAACTCCCTATACCAGACCTTCATAAACGCATACTTTTACTTCATGGATCTGTGCCATTTTACATACATTTAAAATCTTATCTGAAGTTCAGAGTTACACAAAAATCTATCTACATTTTATGTATCAAGACTACTAAAATGGGAGAAGATACAGAAAACGTCTCTTTTCTCTCTCTCTCTCTCTCACGCACACATCTGTTGTCAGTTAGCGGTAACTTTTACCATGGCACTGGCTTTGAAGACAGCCTGGGGCTTGAGATTCCCATAAATTCAGCACAGCGATGGGACCTGAGTGGATTTGCACCTTCTCCCATAAACAACTTGTTTTTAAACCACATCCTGCAGCACCTCACAGTTTGACAGAACAGCTCTCATTTCTCAATAACTGACTTGCATGACATCCAGTGAGATACATGTGAATATCATTTACAGAGTATGTACTTGTGCCGTAAAGCAATAATTGGACTGATATGAAGCATCATGAAAGCCAGGTGCTGTTGAATATGGAGATTGTCCATATATGGCGCTCTGCTCTCAGAGACCTCGACCACATGTACTTCAAAAAAAGAGGAGTTCCTGACGCTGACAGCACCAATAAATCCAGCTTCATGAACAGTAGCAGTAAAAGCGAAAGGAATATGTGAAGCCACAGGGGCAGATCCCACAGAATGGACAAATGCGCAATGACGGCATGCGATTAAGGAAGAAATAAATGATGCACAGATGTGCTGCTTTTTTCTCAGACTGCCAAAACAACCTGCTGCAGTTGAGTGTGTAATGAAGACAGGGTTGTAGGAATTATCTGGAAGTTACAAAACCTTATTTCCTTGGCTAATGAATATGAAATAGTGTAACTCTAAGCTCTACTCTACTAATTGTCAGAAGTTCTGCTTTATCTTAAAGAGACAGTCCATCCAAACATTAATTATTTACTCACCCCAGTACAAGTTGTTCTAAATCTGTATGATTTTCTTTCTTTCATGGAACACAAAAGGTGATTTTTCTGAAGAATGTTTTAACTGTATATTTGTATGCAGTGAAAGTCAATGGGGTCCAAAGTTGGTTTAGAAGACGCTGCGTAGTGACGCGTATGGGCAACGCCCCTCGGGAGTGCCAATTGTCTGAAGCCCTTATAGAATCACGCCAATTAATTGGCTGATGCCGCAGTGCCGCCCCTCCAGCTCAACACCTTTGAGCTATACTTGTGCGAGCGCCATCTTCTCCCCAGATTTCTCTGCTTGGCAGCGCACGCAACATCTCGATCCCTATTCAGAGAGCATAGTGCTCGAAAGCAACTTTGCGACATCCTCAGTAGGCAGTAGGGCGATCCCGTAGATCGGGCCCCAACGCGTTTCATCCATCAATGGAAGGGCCTCATGTGGGGCAGTCCCAGACGAAGAACCTAGAAGGCAGTGGCCATGAGGCCTAAGAGCCTGCGACAAGTCCCTATGATGGCCAGGCTTCAAAGTGGGCCAGACATGTTGTAATACTGAAAATCCGGGCAGGAGCCAGACGGGCCTGCATTGACAAGGAATCCAGACAAACCCCTAAGAAGGTGGTCTGTTGGGACGGTAGAAGAACACTCTTGTTGATGTTCACCCTTAAGCCAAGGGAACAGACATGAGGAAGCACAGAATCTCTGTAAGCATTCGCCAGCTCCCTGGACTGGGCCAGAAGGAGCCAATTGTCCAGGTAGTTGAGTATGCAGATGCCCTGGAGCCTCAGCAGGGCCAGTGCAGCATCCTTACACTTTGTGAACGTCCTTGCCGCAAAAGCAAGGCCAAAGGGGAGCACCCTGTACTGGAAAACCTTCCCTCCGAAGACAAAACTGAGAAGCATCCTGTGTCGTTGGACAACCTGAATATGAAAATATGCATCCTTCAGGTCTATCGACACAAACCAATCCCCTGCCAAACCTGAGCAATGATGGACTTCAACGTAACATATTGACCCTCCCTCTGAGGAGGGAGAAGTTCAGACATCGAAGGTCTAGTATGAGCCGCAGGCCGCCGTCCTTCTTCAGAACCAAGAAGTAATGGCTGAAAAACCCCTCTCTATGTCCGTAGGCAGGACATCTTCTATCGCTCCCTTAAGAAGGAGGGAAGAAAGTTCCTTTTGTAGAACAGAAGCCTCTGAGGTGCTGTTTACTATAGTATGGGGGCCCCACTGAAACAAAGGGGGTTGCGGCAAAGCTGAAACATGTAGCCCAGCTGAATTGTGTGTAGCATCCAGGGCAATACCCCTGGCAGACGTTTCCACTCTGAGTGGGAAACGCAAGGCTTACTGACCCTTGGAGAAAACAGGTTGTGTCTCCTGAAATATGGGCAGTGGAGATTTGATTCAATGAACTCAGGGGGAGAGAGCCTAAAGCGTCTCCTTTCCCTAACGTTGGGGTTGCATAAAGTTGAGCCGGCCTGCCCCTCGAGACGCACTGGGCAGCGAGTGTGAGGGGGTCGGACTCGAAAAGAGTGGCCAGGGGGCAGGCAGAAATGCTTGCACGTTCTGACCCAGCCCCGAGTGTCTGGCACAACTCTCCTCTTCCTGACCGGAGGGTGAGGAATGATTCGTGGAGCAGGAGCGGAGGGCTTACTGTCAGGCCGCTTCAGCTGAAGGCGCCGATGAAGTATTTGGCATGGTAATTAGCGACCACGAGCTCCCCAAACCGTGGCAGGTGGAGGATGACTCTGGTCACTCCTACTTCTGGGAAAATCCTTCCTGAACAGAGGACGCTCTCTGGGCAGGGAAGGGGAGGTGCTAGACGACTCCCTCATTCGTCTAGGCATGAACTGCCTAAAAGCCACCGACTGAGACTTGGCTGCTCTAAATTTGTCAACCATGGTGTTGACAGCCTTGCCGAATAAACCCTCCTGATAAACAGGCGCGTCGAGGAGGAAAACCTTCTCCTAATTGTGGATTTTAGTTAACCATAGGTGGCGTTCGGCAGCCACCAACCCAGCCATCGAGTGTCCTGCTGTGTGTTTAGTAAACTTTAAGGCCAAATCCGTGGCCATACGGAGCTCTTTTATGACCAGCTGCGATGTAGGACTTACCAATTAAAGCGGAAGTGGTCCTACACGGCTTAGAAGGGAGGAGAGGGCGAGATTTCCAAGTGGAAGCCGAAAAAGGTGAAAGATGAGAGGCTAGCGTATCCTCAACCGCCGGAATGGCGGAATAACTGCGCTCCACAGAACTAACGAGGTTGGTGAAATCAGCGGCTTCCGCGTTAGTAAGGCAGGAGAAGAAAGGCTGCTTCCAGGATCTGGATCTATCTGATCACTGAAAAATGAGAGCTTCCTTCTCACTTGGCGAGCGCTTGCACCACTCAGAAATCTCTCATTGAGCTTAGAAGATTGCGATTTGCGGGGTTCATCCGGCAAATCAATCGCAAGCTTCTCAGATTGCAAGCTTATCCTCAAATAAAGATTCAAAGGGTTATGAATCAGCGTATCGATTCATGATTCGATACGCTGATTCATAACCTTTTGAATCTTTATTTGAGGATTGAAAACAAACAGGGAAGAGAAGACAATGCTGAATAAAGTCGTAGTTTTTGTTATTTTTGGACCCAAATGTATTTATTTTTATGCTTCAAGAGATTCTAATTAACCAACTAATGTCACATATAGACTCCTTTGATGATGTTTTTATTCCCTTTCTGGACATGGAAAGTATAGTGTGCATAGTGCATACACGTCCATACACTCTCGGACTAAATATAAAATATCTTAAACTGTGTTCCGAAGATGAATGGAGGTGTTACGGGTGTGAAACGACATTAGGGTCATTGGTTAAACTAACCCTTTAAGTTCCATGTTGTTCCAAACCTGCAAGGCTTTCTTCTGTGGAACACAAAATGTGATTTTCTAAAGAATGCTTTAACTGTTTATGTATATACAGTAAAAGTCAATGGGGTCCAACTTTGGTATGGAATGACATAAGGGTGAGTAAATGATGACAAAATTATAATCTTTGAGTGAACTTTCTCTTTAAGTTCCAACTTCCATGTTGTTCCAAACCTGTATGGCTTTCTTTCGTCTGCTTTCCTTTCTGGTTGGCATTAATACATAAAGACAGTATGACCCTGCATAAAAGTTAAAACATTATGACCTACTGTATTTGATTGACATCAGGCTTCACCTCCATCTAACAGTGGCCCTTTTGCTCTCTAACTGTTTGCCCAAAGAGCTCAGGCCTGTCGTCTATCTGTACTGAGATTTAGAGGTCTCTATAAATGCCCAGCCATAGCACATGTGGAACTGCTTACAGGCAGCGAAAGGTTTCAGACTTTCAGAAATTCTTCATTATTAGATCCGCTCTGTCTTTGAGACATCCATTTGTCTGATCTCGCAACTGCCACGTAGTCGGGTATAATGGGTCTAAAGGCTCCGCGGGGTAAACGGAACTCTTGAAGGTTTTTCACTCTAAAAACAATAAATAGCAAACAAAAGACACCACAGAGCTTTCCTAAACACCTGTTTGTTGTTATGCGCTGTAACATTGTCCTGATCCATGAGGTCATCGTGCAATGTCTAGGTAGTTTATGGGGTAATTTGAACATTTCATCATTTGAGCTTATGAGAATCCCTGGTTTTTGCTGTAAATAACAAAA
Organism: Pseudorasbora parva; assembly: GCF_024679245.1. Taxonomy (NCBI): domain Eukaryota; kingdom Metazoa; phylum Chordata; class Actinopteri; order Cypriniformes; family Gobionidae; genus Pseudorasbora; species Pseudorasbora parva. Next base: position 18,078,921 of record NC_090184.1, read on the forward strand.
AGGCTTGAATAAAAAAAAAGCCATAAAAAACATTGAAAGGAAGAATTACAACTAGGCTACTTGAGAGATTTTGAAAGGTGAGTTTAAAAAACCTGGTACACCATTTGCTGACATACTTTTGAACTTGTACTTAACATGTACTTAATTACTAAACTAAAACTAAATTAAGTTAATAAATTATTACATACAGTACATGCATACATACATATACAGTCATACATACATAAAAATGGTATATCAAAAATAAACAATGCATTTATTTAATCAAACTACAAAAAAGGTTTGTTTGGATATAGTGTGACTTGTGGCAAATATATTTGCATATGAGTAAGACATCAAGGTAAAATATTTCCAGATTAAAACACTGATGAATAATATACATCATCACACCATAACCCCGCCCACTAGCGTTCAGTCACTTAAAGGTGTCATGAACAGGCTTTTTAAAATAAGATTTATACTGTTGTCTGAGGTCAACTAATGATGTTCTTGTGGTTTTTACATTCAAAAACATCATAATAAGTAATAGGCTATTTTCTACACTGGTTTTAAGGCTCTCTCCTGAACGCTCGGTTTTGATGGGCGTGCAGCACTGGAGACTTGGAAGTAAACATCCATGGATTGGATAATATTTGCATATTTAATTAGCTTCTGCTCCCCTGTCAGTTCACGAGGGAGGAATTTTTTTAAAAGGGGCAACCGGAATGATTCTCTCACAGGGCTAGCAAAACGTCTTTATCAAACAAACACAATGATTCATTGAATCCACCCGCAAATGATTGGAATATTATTTTTGTAATACTTGGCCCACCCGATCATTGGATGAACCGCACACACACCCACACACACACCGGCCGGCCGACAGGTTTACGTCTGGAAAACACTACTGTGACAACAGATTATTGTTTTGTAAACACATCACATATATAAACCATCTACCAGATGAATAAATGTAGTTATTAAATTTAGAGGAAATTATTCTTATTATAGGCAGGGAATCCAAAACTAGACTTAAAAGGTGTTTGCAGTTAAAATGCAAAGGCAAAGCCAGTTAATTACCTGGACTGGCGGATCAAAACTCATTAACCGGGCTAAAAGTCCAAGTCCTTGTGGAGACTTTAATCATGTAGTTCCATGACAACCACACAATAATGCACACAGGGTGCCACGCAGAAACTGAGCTACTGTCAGCTTGAAGTGGAAGGATTTAATAAAGCTTTGCTGTTCTTTTGTGTAAGCTCTGACTGATAGGGGACATTAAAAAGATTTAGTCTGACAGTAATTTGCCCAACTCCTCAAAAACACATTTTATCCTCTGTTGAAATTACCTCAAAATGGCTAAACGAGTTAATAAGGTGAAAAGTCCTGCAACACTTCCAAACATACTCTAACACACACACTCAGCGTCTATAAGGCCTAGTGGGCTTTGACAATAAGAGCCCTTGTTAACTGGAATGAAAGAGTATGTTATGGTCATTTTGGTGTGTGCATCAGGCATCAAGGCATACTCAGTTCTTTGTAGGCTCTATAGCTTTCCAAACACTCTCTACATGCACATATGCACAATCAAACTGAATGTCAGAATGGGAAAGAAAGGTGATTTAAGCAATTTTGAGCGTGGCATGGTTGTTGATGCCAGATGGGCCGGTCTGAGTATTTCACAATTTTGCTCAGTTACTGGGATTTTCACGCACAACAATTTCTAGGGTTTACAAAGAATGGTGTGAAAAGGGAAAAACATCCAGTATGCGGCCGTCCTGTGGGTGAAAATGCCTTGTTGATGCTCGAGGTCAGAGGAGAATGGGCCGACTGATTCAAGCTGATAGAAGAGCAACTTTGACTGAAATAACCACTCGTTACAACCGAGGTATGCAGCAAAGCATTTGTGAAGCCACAACACGCACAACCTTGAGGCGGATGAGCTACAACAGCAGAAGACCCCAGCGGGTACCACTCATCTCCACTACAAATAGGAAAAAGAGGCTACAATTTGCACAAGCTCACCAAAATTGGACAGATGAAAATGTTGCCTGGTCTGATGAGTCTCGATTTCTGTTGAGACATTTAGATGGTAGTCAGATTTTGGCGTAAGCAGAATGAGAACATGGGTCCATCATGTCTTGTTACCACTGAGCAGGCTGGTGGTGGTGGTGTAATGGTGTGGGGGATGTTATCTTGGCACACTTTAGGCCCCTTAGTGCCAATTGGGCATCGTCTAAATGCCACGGCCTACCTGAGCATTGTTTCTGACCATGTCCATCCCTTTATGACCACCATGTACCCATCCTCTGATGGCTACTTCCAGCAGGATAATGCACCATGTCACAAAGCTCGAATCGTTTTAAATTGGTTTCTTGAACATGACAATGAGTTCACTGTACTAAAATGAGCCCCACAGTCACCAGATCTCAGCATCTTTGGGATGTGGTTGAAAGGGAGCTTCAGGCCCTGGATATGCATCCCACAAATCTCCATCAACTGCAAGATGATATCCTATCAATATGGGCCAACATTTCTAAAGAATGCTTTCAGCACCTTGTTGAATCAATGCCACTTAGAATTAAGGCAGTTCTGAAGGCGAAAGAGGGTCAAACACATTATTAGTATGGTGCTCCTAATAATCCTTTAGGTGTGTGTGTACATGTGTGTGTGTGTATGTATGTGTATATATATATATTGCATTTTCGGGGGCAGAAATTCATCATGGTTGTAAAATTAATCTATGTATATTTCAATAAAAAAATATTATGGGGGGGGGGTGAAACACACAGTGTCATCATCTCATGTCAATCTTGAGTACCTATAGAGTAGTATTGCATCCTTCATATCTCCGAAAAGTCTTTAGTTTTATTATATTTATAAAAGAAAAATAGGCTGTACCGAGTCTTTCCCAAAAAAAAAAAACGAACGAGCGGCTGGAGGCGTATCGTGTGGGCGGAGCTAAAGAATGGCGAGCGCGCAGCTACTGCACGAGAGCTTCTAAAAGCTGACATCGACAAGCATGGAAAAGAAAATGCTAACCTAATAAACCATGGCTATCTATCAGATTCAACTAATACATATATGATCCAGAATCAGATCCAGAGGCTGAAATAAATTGAACAGGAGAAGCAGCAACATCAGGACGTCCGTCTCTGTGGTATGTACTGTATTTGGTGGCTTGTCAACATTTTCGTTTGTTTACTCGTGGTTGATGATGACATGATTCGGTTTATGGACTATTGTATGTGACTAAACCTTAGCAGTAGCAAGCAAAAAAGTTTTGCACGTCAGATAGTGTATAAAAAACAATTAGAAGCGCATTTGAATGTGCTTTGTGTGAACGTCTCCTAGGTTTATGTGTGGATGGTTTTACAATAAACAAACTGACACCTATATTGGTCAGCTAAACAAATGTATTTAAACACACCATAGATCGCATGCTCCATTGATAAATTAACTATACACGATTGTGTTGTTTACTGATGTTTACTTACGCGACGATAGCCAACAACATAGACATTTGAAGCAGTTTTACTCACCACCTGCTTCCAAAGCACGACCGTGAACCTTTATCGTTGGGACCGCTTCGTCAAAAACACACTTCTTTGGTAACATTGTTGATTTGGTGAAGTCCTGTGACAGCAGTGAGCGTGGAGGTCCACTTTTGCGACACGACTGAAGCGATGTTGTGACGCTTCTCGTCCTTTCTGCGTTCGAATCGGTTAAAATGCAGCGCTGCCTTCCCGGAATGCTATGCTGGCGCGTTAAAGTCGCTTGATGTCACCCATAGGAATAAAGTGGAGCGACAGAAGTGTTGCACGGACAAGTGGATCTGCAGTTGAGAGCATTGTTTATGGGCGTCCATTTTGTCTCTCGCTCTGGTCACTTGCGCGCACCCTTCCGGGAGAAGAGCCGTACGGCCCATACAAGGACATTCCGCCCTGTTGACGTCAAGCAGACTCGTACTCGAAAAAAACTCTCCGAAACTTGTGAGAAAGGAGTATTTTTGACACAGAAATACTCCATCAAACGTCCAACTTAGTTTTTGAAACTTTGTCTATGTTTAGGATGGGGATCCAAGTCTTTAACAGTGTAAAAAGCTCAGTATGCATGAAACAGCATTTCACCCACCCTTTAAAACATTTGTCATTATTTTACTTCCATATAAATGAACCACTATATAAACTGTCCAGTAAGTGTGGATTATAATGAGGTCTTTATCACAGATTTAAGTCCAATCAATTAAACAAACAGCATTCCAACAGTTCCAGGTCATGCAAATAAACACATTTGTTATCTAAACCTGTTACATTGACATTTGGTCTAATTGTACCAGTGTACCTCAGTCTGACCAAACAGGGAATTGACTGTTATCCTGAGATAAGATAGTTGTTTTTCCAAAAATACTTGGCAGGAGCAGTTGTCAACATTGGCCGCTTTCCTGAAAAACTTAACCCAATAACCTCATGCCTGGAGAAGTAGTTCAGGTTATGAGTCTGATCTCTGTTTCAATGGTGTTGTCAGTGGCCGGCTCATCTTCTTCCTTTAATCTGGTGCTTTGAAACAACAATAAAGCAAGTTTATGGCTAGATTTCAAGATGATCCCACACTTAAAAAAACATATGAAACTGTCTAGAGCTTTCTGAAATTTCAAAGATACATTTCTTTGATGTGCACCAGGGTCATGGTTCATATCAAGTGTGCCTTCATAATTTTGCTAAACAAATAATAAGACACACACACAAAGAAAAGATCAGCATCACTTTTACTCTCTTCAGTGTCTTCAGAAATGATTCTAATATGCTAATTTGCTGAATAAAAGTATTAATAAAATAAAATAAAAACATTTTAAAAAGAAACATATATATATATACCCACACTGTAAAAAATTATTTAGAAAAAAAGTTACTTGGTTGCCTTAAAATGTTGAGTTTATTGAAATAAAATTTTTGAGTTAATACAAATTTTTTTTTTGAGATTCGACAACCTTTATTAAAATATTATTAAAAGATTTTGTAAGCATATTGGGTAATTGTGTGTGTTTTATTTCTGATGACGCAGTGAAACATGCTATTTTCATGATTTATAAAAAAATGTATGAGGTTCAGATACAATAATATTTTGAGTTTCTATTTATTAAACAAATTTCCTTCATTGTATCAACTCAAAATTTTAATTTTAATAAACTAGGCAACTAGGTTACTTACTTTTTTAAGTTAAACCAACAAAAACCATCAATGTTTTTTAACCGTGCATTATTGTCCCTGAAGGGAAATTTGTTTTGGACTCCATGTTTTTTGCAAAAACAACACAAAAATACAAAATACAAAGAATAAACATCTCTCAACACATCCTCTCACGAAACATATACTCATTTACATTAGACAGGTATACAGAAGGGACATTAACACCTTTCATTGGCAGTTTTTTTTTAAAGGGGGGGGGGGGGGGGGGGGGTTTGAAGCATAGCCTGACGTGGTCATACTCAATTCTAGTCAGAATATGAGTCTGAAACTGCTCCATTGGGCTGTGATTATGAGGCGTGTTTCAACCGAACCAGGAAAGACATCAATTGGATAGACCTACAACCAATTAGAGCAACGAAGGGACGCATAACGTTACTTGTCAAATGTCAACAGAGTTCAACTGCACTGTGATGCCAAGTCCGCGTTTTTTCCGCGGGTTCTTTTCTATGTCTGCGGGTTGAAGCACACATTTTACCCCCCAAACGCCATTTTTTCACCGGAGAACCCCACTAGTAGTTGCCGCGTTTTGTTGTAAAAACTTGGCAACCCTGTCTGCATGCACGCTGAAATCAGGCTGGAATACACGATCTTTGCCAGTGTTGTAAAATAATTTAATGATACACAGAGTACTTACCCAACATGATCATCATTTCTGAGAGAAATTGTGAAGGTGAATGCATACACAAACAAGCTCTCCGTTTAGGATTTGAACAAATATAATCCAAGCCCCTTTGATGACGTGCATGATTACGTTACTGTTGATCATCTGTCCATCATCGTCTAAAGCCCGCCCTGATGATTTCATTGTTCCGAACAGTTTCTGTTCGGGGATAATTACTCCTCTATGGAGCAAGGCCAGACCGAATTGCCCGACCTAAAATTTTTGTGGGCGGGGCTAAGTTCGGCTGGCATCCAGGCTAGGTGAAACACTCAGTTTCAGTCAATCTCATGTCAATCTTGAGTACCTATAGAGTAGTATTGCATCCTTCATATCTCCGAAAAGTCTTTAGTTTTATTATATTTATAAAAGAAATATGGGCTGTACCGAGTCTTTCCGGAAAAAAACGAGCGCCTGGAGGCGTATCGTGTGGGCGGAGCTAAAGAATGACGAGTGCGCACAAAGCGGTGACGTCCTCAAGCGTGGAGAAACCCATGGCTATCGAGCTCAGCTAATACAGATATGATCCAGAATCAAATTCGGAGGCTGAAATAAATTGAACAGGAGAAACAGTAGCAGCAGGACGTCCGTCTCTGTGGTATGTACTGTATTTAGTGCCTGTCAACATTTGTGTGTGTTTACTCGCAGTTTATGAGGACATGATTCGGTTTATGGACTATTGTATGCGACTAAACCTTAGCAGTAGCAAGCAAAACAGTCAGACTAGTGTAACGTTATACATAGAACAGCAATGGAGTAACGTTAGCACATTTGAATGACGAAGCACGCGATCGTGTCGTTTACTGATGTTTACTCACGCAACGATAGCCAACAGCATTTTCACCAGCTGCTTCCAAAGCAGGACCGAACCTTAATCGCTGGGACCGCTCCGTCAAAAACACAAAACTCTCTGAAACTTGTGAGAAACCGGAAGGAGTATTTTTGACAACGAAATACTCCATCAAACGTCCAACATTAGTTTTTGAAACTTTGTCTATGTTTAGGATGGGAATCCAAGTCTTTAACAGTGTAAAAAGCTCAGTATGCATGAAACAGCATTTCACCCCCCTTTAAATAAAAACCGTTCCCATATTGCACAGCACTAATGATATATAATACAACAAAATAATGCACAACCTACAAAACTGCACAACTGACATATTGCACAACCCCGATAATATACATATCATACAATTACATAATGCACAGCCCCCCAAATGACCTACAGATTGCATAAATGACATATTGCACACCCCGATAGCGCCTACAAATTGCACAGATGACATAATCCACACAGGCATTACATGATGACATGATGAACAGTCCAACACCCCATATTTTCACCCCTCACATGCTACATTAACCCAATAACCTACTTACTGCATGATAATATAGCCTGCATATTAATGTTGATAAGCTTAATAATGGTCATTGGCAAAAATGAGTGTTTATATCAATTTAACCTGCATTTAGGAACTCTAAATCTTCTGCCAGAGGGTAAAAGCTGGAATTCTGGGTGAATGTGAGTCAGATCGGAAACTATTTTTTGTGCCTGTTTGATAACCGACTGCAGTCAGTTATCAAAAAGGCACACACACACACACAAATTTTCTGATAATTTTAATATTGTATAATTTGGTTTAAAAGATTAAACTAAAAAACCTATCACTGTTGGATGAATTGGTCATGATATAGAAATATTTTCTTTTCTAGTATATGCCGTGTCTTGACTTCTTTCTGTCCATACAATGACGTGATGACTCCAGGACATGGCAGGAGAGTCAATACTAGCATACCAAGACAATAGAATCTCAGTGTTAGTTGAGAGTCTGGGCGAAGTTCCCGGGGTCAGAAAAGACTGACAAGCCCTACTAATGTAGTAATACATCCTAGCAAAACATATCAGTGTACGAGTATTGTATTAATTGAATCCACTCTGGTTATCACAGCTTTGACGACACTTGATCAAATAATGGATCTAGATCTAAAGACACAGACATCTCCGTCACTCCATTCCACCAGGACACACACAGACATTAGGACAGACGTGTCAATTAGCCCCGAACTAGCTTAGTGAGCACTTGTTGATTTTGGGGACACACAGCTACATTCCAGATGAGCGTGTTTATGTGTCACAGCTTTCTCTGAACCTCAAACTCTACATGCTCTCAGCACAGCCAAGAGATGTGAGACGTCCTGGCTCAGAAAGCCAAACAGATGGTTGATGCGTAACAGAATCAGACTCTGTATCAGATATTGTGATTTCATTCAATATCTGATTCGAACACAAGCTTTCTTTTTGCACATCGAACTGATGATAATGATATGAGTATTTTCACTATTTCTTCATTCTTTTAAGGTTTTTAGTCATTGTATGTTTGTGTCCTCTTGTGAAAAGAAGTACACTTTGGCATACTTTTGGTGACCTTTTTATGGACATAAAAAATGTAATGTAAAGTTTTCTGACACTTAATGTCATTTGCAATACATGAACATGTATTAGTTAACATTTATATTAAATGCAATTAGTTGACCTTAAGTGTTTTTGACCATCTTTAATTTAATCATTTATTCTATTGTCTTTGGTGAAAATGCTTTCTATTTATGGTAAATAGACACTTTAAAGTAATTTCTGTTGAAATACCACATTTTTTTTTAAATATTGTAATTGCGCATTTGTAATGATGACACTGCAATTTAGTACATTTAAAATATATTAAAGGCACAATATGTAAAAATTTTGGATTAAAATATTGTACATTTGAGTTTAAAGGTAATATTGAATAACATACACCAGTTTAAATTTTAATCAAGTACTTTACATGTGCTTTAGTATGTTAGTCAACACATCAAAATAAATGTATTTCTTTTAAGCATAACAAATTATTAATTCTTTAAAATATGCTTTAAATCTTATAATTTGACATTATTACAATGTGCACTTTTTAAAAACTATGAGAGAGGCAGATAAACCCTTGTGAAAAAGAAGCGCACTTATTAAATATGCGCTACTAATTAAATAAAAGGCAGCAAGTGTACTCTAAGATCTCTCATAGTACACCTTCATGACTGTTTTCTAATGCATGCCATGCATAAGCAATAAAGGCCATGGGTTACAGTGATTTTACCACAGGCAGCGAGTGTCCTTATGCAACGTTTTTTTGAAACAACAGCAGCATTGGCCTTGTCCTAAATGGAACCCTAAGCTCTCATGATCTTCCTCAGTCCACACTTTTGTGATGATGATTTGTCTGCTGGGTAGAAGTTCGCTGTGGAGCTCGCAGGCTCTGCAAAAGCGTGCATCTAGGAATCGCACACATAACGGCCACAATAGGGGTGCACCCTTCTGAAAGGCCCTGTCCCAAATGGCACACTTCATATGCACTTTCTTTTTTACTTACAATCGCTGCACGTGTCCTTTAGGTCCACGGGTTAGAGTGTCCCATTTGTCATTTTAGGTTTTGTAAGCACCCCCTTTTCAGTCGATATGCCCCCTTGATGTACACTTTTACAAAGCCCGCACTGGTGTGCTCTCCACAGCAGACTTCTTCCCAACAGCATTACATCACGAAATTGCGGACTCAGAAATACATCATAAGGGTTTAGGGCTGGGCCAAATAGGACACTCTACGGTCTTGTGGACTTGCAGTGGCCATTGTATGTCTAAAAGACAGAAAGTGCGCCATTTGGGGCCGGGCCAATATAATAAAACAACACCATTAAAAGTTCACTAAAGTGTTACATTTATGGCAAAATAATTGTCAGCATAACCAGCTCTTTTGCCAAGTAATATATGATGTTTCTCTGCCTACACTGTAAAAAATATATATGTTCAATAAGTTATGACAACATAGGTTTTTACATTGTTTTAACTCATCAAAATAAGTTAGAAATGTTCAACTTTTTTTATAAGTTGTACAAGATGTAACTCATTTTTTAAAGTCAGTTTAACATAATCTAAGTTGAAATAACTTAAACATCCGGTTGAACTTAAAGATGTCAGGCTGTGACTTTTTTTACAGTGTAGTTCAGTATCATATGAACACGAATTCGGGCACCAGAATGGTTTTATACACTAATCATTGGGCCACGGATTACTCAGTTTTTCAAAGTAATTACGTAATTTGTGCATTAAACCGTCACTGTTATTTAGTATCAACAGTGCTTTATAACACACCGGATTTGATTTGATTTGATTTGTATGACTTGTTTTTGTTTATCATGCATTTGATCATGATGACTAGTTTTCAGAGGAAATGTTAATGGAGCAATTTCACTGACTGAACTAAGGAGCCAAATAAGACACACCAATGGTTCATTAATCTAATGCTGTTTATGTAGTCTGTGCTTTGCAGGCAACTTGCCACAAAATAGAATGTTCAGGCCTTGAACATGTTTTTTTTATCCCATCAGAATTTAGAGTCAGAACTTGTTCTATCCGCTTGTTAAGTCGTGATGTAAGGAACGCCGTTTCTGGGCGTTCAACTTGTTTCACTTGAGAATGCCATTGACAGCCGTTTATGAGCGATATTTTTTTTTTTTATATTAAACATCAAACAATTAAAAAAGTTAAACTTTTTATATACAATACTTACAGTCTACACAACAATTCTCTATGGTCACAGCATTACAGACATTAATATTTTAACGATTTATAAAAGATGAATCACTGTCTGGCCATCTGGAATTTTGGTATAGTGAAAAAGGTTATTATTATAACTTTTTTTGTAGTATTACACCACATTGTGTGTGTATATTAGCACTGTTTGAGGGTTTTTCTTGTGGTATAAGATAGAGCATTTGGACCCGGAAGCGTTGCCTTGTGACGTCAGCCTTAACAACCGGATAGAGATCAACAGTGTCTGCCCACTTTTTCAGCGACGCTGGTTTTGGAAGTATTTTTTCCATTTAATATTCCCATAGAGATTTAAAAAAAAGTCTTTGTTAAAGTGTTATAAGCCATGGACCAAGACAACAGCTACGAGGTGAATCATAACATTGCAAACTTTGATCGGAAGCAAAAAAGTATTTGAAAATCAGACAAAAGTACAAAGGGAGGGAAATAACTACAATCCCACAAAGCATTGCAAACAACATTATTGAATTAAAAACGAAGGAGAAATATTAAACTACTCGTTTAAAAATACTCAATATATAAAAACGTGGCTTTATGTTTATGCAAAATATCCCAATTTTAAGTATTTCGAGAGAGCAAGGAGACCGGCTCAATTGTGTCAATCACAGCACTTCATGGGAATGGGCGGAGCTTAAGGACTATTTTGCTGTGTTTTGCTTGCGATATATGCATATTTATCCCAATATGTAAGTATCTTGATGAGACCGGCTTAATTGCGTGATTCACTGGAATGGGCGGAGCTTAAGAATTTTGTCGCGTTTTGCATATTTATCCCAACATTGAAGTATTTTGAGAGCGTAAGGAGACCGGCTCAATTCCGTCAATCACAGTGATTCATGAGAGTGGGTGGAACTTAATAACTATTTTACCACGTTTGCTTTATATATGCATAATTATCCCAACATTTAAGTATTTTGAGAGCGTAAGGAGACGGCTCAATTCCGTCAATCACAGTGATTCATGGGAATAGGCGATTCTTAAGAACTAATTTGATTTATGCAAATGTATCCTCAATATGAGTATTTTGAGAGCACAAGGTGACAAACTCAACTGCGTCATTCGCAGTGCTTAATGGGTGTGGGCGGAGCTTAAGAACTATTTTGGCGTGTTTTGCTTGTGGCAGCTCTCTGATTGGTGGAATTTTCTGTACAGCATCATGGGTAATGCAGTTTTTCACCATTCATTCTGCTGTTAAACAATTATTTTAAACAATACGTTGAAATAATGCAGATTGACAGCTCTTCCCATCAATTAACAACCTTGTAGGTCTGTCTTTAAAGGTTTATATAATTTTTTTTTAAAACCCTATGAAGAAAATAAATAAAGTTTTTACTTCCAAACCCCATCTGTTTAAAACGAACATCAAAAAACTTGATTTTAACAGAGGGTGCAGAAAGCACTTGAAAATAAATGTCGAGAAAACCAAAGGTTTTACGCAAATATGCTGCAAATAGCCCAGGTTCATGCTGGCGAATAAAGATGAAGCAAACATCATCTGCTGTGGCAGACCGTGAGTTATAATAGTGCTGGATGGTCAGTGCCTGCCAATAGAAGGGCCACCAAAGGTCCAGATATTGCTCACCACGCAACCAATGTATTTCCTGTTCATTCACTAAACACACCGAGGTCAAAGATCAACTCTTATGTAAAAGGTCTATATAAAAGAATATTGGCATTGTTGCCGCATTTTGAGGCTCGGTGTCTGGTCTGGATAAAAATATGACAGCCCTTCAGCTATGATGGCCATCATTACCGTGACGGCTCGGTAAAAGATGTGACGCATTAAATGGGACACAGATGTTCCCCGGTTACTCCTAGTTTAAATCATGTGGTAGAAGTGTTACGACAGTTTCATAAACAGGAACTGCTTCAGTCTTTGATTGGCATTGTGTGAGGTAATGGCCCAAGAAACTACAACCGATTGTTTGATATTCACAAAACACAGCAGCTGACCTTTCTCTGCCTGTGTTCTGTTTTAACATCAACCCTTTAATTCTTCATCCCTGCACCTTTGTCTCTCTGTGCATCATTTCTAAATAATGTTAAATAGCATGTATTTAAATATGATTTTAATTTGAAATCACTTCCATGACAAATCGAATGTGTCTAGCGAATTTAAATATGTTTCCCTTGAAAAAGTAAAGTAAGGGACTACTCTTATTTTTTCCTGTAATTTAAAGGGGGGGTGAAATGCTGTTTCATGCATACTGAGCTTTTTACACTGTTAAAGACTTGGATTCCCATCCTAAACATAGACAAAGTTTCAAAAACTAATGTTGGACGTTTGATGGAGTATTTCTGTGTTAAAAATACTCCTTCCGGTTTCTCACAAGTTTCGGCGAGTTTTTTTCGAGTATGGGTCTATTTGACGTTAATAAGAGCGGAAGGTCCTTGTATGGGCCGTACGGGCTCTTCTCCCGGTAGGGTGCGCGCGCGTGACTAGAGCACGCTGTAAACAGTCTCTCAGCTGCAGATCCAGTCGTCCGTGAACGGCGCCGCGCTCCACTTTATTCCTATGGGTGACGTCGAGCGACTTCAACGCCTCAGCACAGCATTCCGGGAAGGCAGCGCTGCATTTGAACCGATTTGAACGCAGAAATGACGGGAAGCTTGACAACATCGTTTCAGTTGCGTCTCAAAATGGATTTACACGCCACTGCTGTCACAGGACTTTACCAAATCATACCAAAGAAGTGTGTTTCTGACGGAGCGGTCCCAGCGATAAAGCTTCGACGGTGAGTTAACTTAAACTGCTTCAAATGTCTCTGCTATTGGCTACCGTCGCATGAGTAAACATCAGTAAACGACACGATCGCGTGCTTCGTCATTCAAATGCGCTAACGGTTACTCCATTGTTGTTCTCTGTATAACGTTACAGTATTCTGACGTGCAAAACCGTTTTGCTTGCTACTTCTAAGGTCTAGTCGCATACAATAGTCCATAAACCGAATCATGTCCTCATACTCTGCGAGTAAACACACAGAAATGTGGAGAGGCCATTAAATACAGTAACTTACATACCACAGAGACGGACGTCCTGCTGTTGCCGTTTCTCCTGTTCAATTTATTTCTCCCTCAGATTTGATTGTGGATCATTATCTGTATTAGCTGAGATAGATGGGTTTCTCCACGCTTGAGGAGGTCACCGCTTTGCGCTCTTGTCATTCTTTAGCTCCGCCCACACGATACGCCTCCAGGCGCTCGGTTTTTTCCGGAAAGACTCGGTACAGCCTATATTTCTTTTATAAATATGATAAAACTAAAGACTTTTCGGAGATATGAAGGATGCAATACTACTCTATAGGTACTCAAGATTGACATGAGATTGACTGAAACTGAGTGTTTCACCCCCCCTTTAATTACAGTTACTTCTGATGTAATTGAACTAAATGCTGTATATAGACTGTTACACATTGTATATAAATATAACAATTGTATAATACAATAGTGGATAGTAATAATCTAACTTTAAATGTATGTGTTTATGTATCCTTCCCACATCTGTAATATTTTGGTCAGTTAATAAGAATAATTTATTTAGTTTTAATTTCTATCCTTGAATCACATATTGAGGAAAGTACTTTAGAAAGTAATTAGTAAAAAGTAAGATAATTTACACTATTGAAGATGTAATGAGTAACTAATTCGTTACTTTTTAAAGTAATTTTCTTAACACTGGTGACTAGTTTTTGGGTCCATGATATGATGCTTTATTTGTCTGTATCTGATCATTTATTAAAAATACATTCAAATGTGTTTATTGTAGAAGAAGAAGAAGAAGAAGAAGAAGAAGAAGAAGAAGAAGAAGAAGAAGAAGAAGAAGAAGATTATTTTGGTGTTTTTAATAATTTGTTTTAGTATTATTTTAGTATTATTTACTATTATATTATGAATTCATATTTTAAATAGCTTTTATTTGTAACAGTTTTTGTTTTAAGCTTTATTTTATTTTATTTTATTTTAGTTTTATTCATTTTAGCACCTCAACTTATTTATTTCAGTTAGTGCTTTAATTCAATGATGTTTTAATTAATTCAAGTCAATGTTTTAATTTTTTAATTTTCTTTTTTTTTATAGCTTTTCATTATATTTAATTTCAGCTTTATTTAAATGTCTGCACATTAATTTAAATAGTTTGAGTTTCGCACTTTTTACACTTTTTACTTTTTTTAAAACTTATTTTACACCAAATGAGTTAGATGAAAAAGGGAAAAGTGACAAAAATGAATTAACCCTAGCAACAAATAAATGTCTAAAGGACAAATAAATTTGGCTCTTTGGTTTTAGCTTTTTTTTAACACGCATATTTTTAGTTTTTACAAAATGTTCAGCTAATTATACCACATTAGTAACAGGTTTTTGTTATCACAGCCCTGCCTATGCTGTTTTAACCTTCCCACCTTTTCACACATTTAACCAACGAGGCAACGACAAAGACGTTTTTTAAAAAAAAATTCACAACATAACACAATTAGTCAGGGTTGCTGAGTTGGTGACTATCATTTACAATGAGTCAAGACCTCTCTCTCGCACACGTGTGCGCGCACACACACACACACACACACACACACACACACTTACACGCCCAGTCATAAGAGGGTAGTGCATGTTTCTGTGGGACCAACAGGGCTGCTCTTAAGTGCTACAGCTGTGTAAGCAGACATATATTGTTTTTAACCCCAGCAGAACTCGACTCCAATTACCATACTAGGCACCGAGCCCAAAACACACTCACACACCCTATCAGGGTCAGTTTTGAAACAAATGTCAGGGCTTTCTGAGGAAATGACGGGCTGTGCTGTCTGTTCAAAAACGTTATTGAGGGACATCTGTCTCTGGTTGTATCAGCGGCCTCAGTTAACACAGCTGAGGTTTGATATACTGACTCAACTGTGTCTAAAACAGGGACAAACAGAAGAAAATAAATACATGAGGGAGCTTTGGGAGTTCAACTACTTCACAGTTCAGCATGGTGTTTTACAGGTGCACTGTAAACTATCAAAGCAAGCTGCATCGTGGTGGTCAGTTCTCACAGTTTTAGCCTAAAAAGCCTGGGCTAGATTTCGATTAAGGTCAGGGGTCTAAAATGGCAATTAAATTATATTGCCATGCCATCTCAAGGATTAAAGACTGGAATGTTCTGGCAGTGCCAGGAGTAATTTAGGCCAAGGCATATGCGCCAAAATATGTTGCCTGCCGCTCTGGGAGGGGAGATTGTGTGAGAAAGTTGATTTGTTAAGTGTTGTTTGAGTTATTCTGAATGATCTGACGGTCTGTGAAAACCTCCCTTCTCCCATATGGGCTTTTCTGTCCAGTTGCACTACTATAGTCTGATCTGGAACGCCGTGAACACGGACAAGTCGAGTGATGCAAATCCCAGTGCTGTTAGACTAAACATCAGCACTCCTGGAAAGCCTCTTGACTAATCAAATTCATGGACTGGAAATAACATTTGTATTGCATTCTATAGTGTTAGAATATATATAGAATATAGAATATATATAGAATATAGAATATATATAGAATATAGTTGTCACCAGAA
The DNA here is from genome assembly GCF_024679245.1 of Pseudorasbora parva. Classification (NCBI taxonomy): domain Eukaryota; kingdom Metazoa; phylum Chordata; class Actinopteri; order Cypriniformes; family Gobionidae; genus Pseudorasbora; species Pseudorasbora parva. The sequence continues at coordinate 18,094,985 of NC_090184.1, forward strand.
TGGTTACACTGTGTAAAACTGTGTGTGTGTGTGTGTGTAGCTCTGAAAAATATTGCATATTGGGTAATTGTGTGTTTTATTTCTGCTGATGCAGTGAAACATGCCAAATAGTGCTATTTGCATGATTTATCAATTTTTTTATCAACTCAAATATTTTTATTTCAATAAACTCACAATTTTAAGGCAATCAGGTTACTTACTTTTTTAAGTTAAACCAACAAAAAACAACATTTTTTACAGTATATATATATATATATATATATATATATATATATATATATATATAATGCTTTTAACATTAATATAATATAATAATAAAAAAAAGAGTACAAAACTCTTCAATGTTGTGAACTTACTGACCTCAAACTTTTAAACGGTGTATTATGACTTAATACAGATTTCATGTTCTTGGATCCTTTATTAAATCAGATTAACATTATACTTTTGACCTCATGGAATTTGCCGGTTCATTGACGCTGATTACAGGACATGTCATTTCACAATCCCCAGATGAACTTCCATTTCAAAATCTCACGAAAGCTACAAATAGAGACACTGCCAGGATCCAGTACTATTGCAAAATCAAGAAAATGCTGTCTGCTCTTTATAATTTGGAGGTTTGATGTCCAGTCTTCCAGCCAAAAACACCACGCGCAACACACGAATGGCATGCCAATATTAAAGACCAATAAATCTAGTAAAACGATGATAAATGCACTTGTCAAGTAATGGAAACGAGATCACACTAATCATGTTTATTGCAAAACCTTGTTTTAACAAGCTGTGCGTGATCTGTGCGTAAAATGTAAGTGTGCTGTTCAAAGCAATAACGAAAGGTCTTACCTTGTTAATAGCTCCTGCATCTCTGGCCAGAAGAAGCATATATGTTAAAATACTTGCGTAGATCCACATTTTTCTTTAACTAACACAAGTCCGTTTTTGCACACTTCCACCTGATGATATGAGTTGGCGTCTCTGAAAGCACCTGTCTCCTCAGCCTGGAATTATGAGCCTAGATCCACTAGAATACAGGTTTACGGCTCCATGATTACAGGTCGGTGCCATGCAGAGTTGTGTATGTTGTGACGCGCAACTTCAGTATAAGCAGGAGCCTGCTTCGCTCCGCGCAGATCTGTGATGAACGCGCGCACACACCCACCCACCATCACCACCTCGGACAGTCTGTCTGTGCCAATGCAAGGCGGGGAACAACTGGCACCACTCCTGTGCTACAAGGACATTTAGGTTTTGTGCGTCTGTTTTCAATTTCCAAGGACATTTAAAAGTGACCGATGACCATTATAACTATTTCTATAATTATGTTTTTCGTGGTGAATGCTTAGATGCATATTCTCAGTTTTGTATGGTTTTAAGTTGTTCTTATTAATAATAATCGTATTGATATTATTGATGTTAGTGGGCTATAGCGTAGCCTGTATATTCAGCGACAAATAGCCTAATGGGCACCATAAAGCACCCTTCAAGTTTTCGCTGTTGTATAGCGCCCTCTTCAGTTAATAACGATTACACAATTATGATGCGAATCTCGTGTGCCTAGAATATGGTGTATATACGCCAGGTATGCTAGAAGTGCATTAACATTAACTAAATATAGCCTAAAGTTGTTTCAATATTTACTAATCTTAAGATAATTAAAATATAGCTAAAAATGCAACCGTTAATTGTTCATTTGAGTTCGTTTAGTTCCATTCAATTGTAGTTTCACTAGTGTCACCATAGGCTGCCATTCAAATTCAGTTGTTGCTATCAGGAATTTAATTCTTGATTTCAAGAATAATTGCTCATATCAAGAATTCAATATAATATATAATTTCAGATATCTAAAATGGCTTTCTTACTAACAATCACATTTATGATATCAGAAATTAACATTGTCAATCAAATTATTGATATCAAAAAATTTAGTAGCCTAACAATTCAATTGTTGATAGCTTATCAAGAATATACCCTCACCTAAGGATTATTAGAAGCACCATACTAATACTGTGTTTGACCCCCTTTCGCCTTCAGAACTGCCTTAATTCTACGTGGCATTGATTCAACAAGGTGTTGAAAGCATTCTTTAGAAATGTTGGCCCATATTGATAGGATAGCATCTTGCAGTTGATGGAGATTTGTGGGATGCACATCCAGGGTACGAAGCTCCCGTTCCACCACATCCCAAAGATGCTCTATTGGGTTGAGAACTGTGGGGGCCATTTTAGTACAGTGAACTCATTGTCATGTTCAAGAAACCAATTTGAAATGATTCAAGCTTTGTGACATGGTGCATTATCCTGCTGGAAGTAGCCATCAGAGGATGGGTACATGGTGGTCATAAAGGGATAGACATGGTCAGAAACAATGCTTAGGTATGCCGTGGCATTTAAACGATGCCCTACTGGCACTAAGGGGCCTAAAGTGTGCCAAGAAAACGTCCCTCACACCATTACACCACCACCAGCAGCCTGCACAGCACACTCATTCTGTTTAAGCCAAATTCACTCTACCATCTGAATGTCTCAACAGACATCAAGACTCATCAGACCAGGCAACATTTTTCCAGTCTTCAACTGTCCAATTCTGGTGAGCTCGTGCAAACTGTAGCCTCTTTTTTTGTAGTGGAGATGAGTGGTACCCGGTGGGGTCTTCTGCTGTTGTAGCCCATCCGCCTCAAGGTTGTGCGTTTTGGGGCTTTAATAATGCTTTGCTGAATACCTCGGTTGTAATGAGTGGTTATTTCAGTCAAAGTTGCTCTTCTATCAGCTTGAATCAGTCGGCCCATTCTCCTCTGACCTCTAGCATCAACAAGGCATTTTCACCCACAGGACAGCCGCATACTGGATGTTTTTCCCTTTTCACACCATTTTTGTAAACCCTAGAAATGGTTGTGTGTGAAGTAACTGAGCAGATTGTGAAATATTCAGATTGGCCCGTCTGGCACCAACAATGCCACTTCAAAATTGCTTAAATCACCTTTCTTTCCCATTGTGACATTCAGTTTGGAGTTTAGGAGATTGTCTTGACCAGGAACACACCCCTAAATTGAAGCAACTGCCATGTAGAATGCATATAAACAATATTTATCTATATGTTAGATAATTACATTAATGAGAAATTGAACAGGTGTTCCTAATAATCCATTAGGTGAGTGTAAATTTGCACTATATTATTGATAATAAAAAGTAAAGGGAAGATTTGTATTCCGGATCTGTGAAATTGGAATTTCAGCTAGTAATAAAACAATTTTTGATATCAACAATTGGTTTGAATGGCAGCCTATGGTGATATTAGATTTCTGCAGTAGGTTTAGGGGTGTGTGCTTTAGCAAAAAAATTGACAAATTCAAAAATTGCTGTGAGATCGGGTTGAGATCCTGGGAATGAACATAGTGGACCTGTGATGTCCTCACGGACCTCATAATATCAAAAAATGCCATTGTTACTAGAAATCTAAATCCTGATATCAAGAATTGTCCTTGTAACTAGTGAAATTTAATTCTTGATATCACAAATTTATATTCTGGGAATAAATAAAAGTCAAAATGGCTTGTCATGCGCAAAGTTAAGTGGGAAAACATGTTAGGCTACTAAAATAACAGGACGATGACAACTGCTCTAAAAAGTGTCAAACGGTCACCCCGCCCCCTTTGACCAACGAGAAATATTATTGGTCAATAAAACCCGGAAGTAAAGTGCAGTGTTTTCAAAGCCAGTTATGCACGTGTTGGAAATATGGTCCGATTCAAGTCGAGGTAATGAAGAAGAAAGAAACAAAAAACAAAAAAGACCTTTTGCACTTTGTAGGTGTTTGACTTTTAAACAATTCTGACCTTTCGTTATTCTTTGGACTGTGTGCAGGTATTTGCTATGCGAGGTTTGCGTGTCTAAACGGAGTAGTCTGCAGCTGTTGGAGGGGAAAGCCATTTACAAAACAGTGCAAGCAGCCGTGAATCGAGCACACGGGGACTACGGATCAGCGCAGTTTAACATAGGGGTGATAGGTAAACACTGCTCAACGATATAAGAAATGCATTTCATTGTTTAAGTTACCGTTATTTTAACTAACTGAGAGTGATATATTGCGTAGCTCAGCCCAACGGTAAAATCTTCTCAAATTGTATGCAGTGAAATACCTGAATGCCCAAACCGGAGTGGTCTTTATACGCTGCAGGAAATCGCAATACCGACTCATCTGGTCTGCCCTTGCTTTCGTTACTTGCCTTGAGACCAGAGGCCAGAGCATACCGTGCTTCTTCAACTGTTTACATGTTGGAGGTACTGGTGCTAGATGACAGCCGACTCCTCGCAATGCTTGAAGTTACATGTGTATGTTCTTCTTACCACCATTAATGTCTTTGCCTGATCTCCACAGGGACGATTAGAACATGTCAGAAGTTTCTTGTTAAGTACAACAGACACCAGCTCAACAGAATGCTGCTGGACTGCAAAAACGATGGTAAGTTATTTCTTACATGGTAAGTTACAGCAGAGCTTTAGAATGAGTTGAACATGGGCTGGTTACATGCAATTTGGGGAGGCGTAAATATTTAAGGGTTAGTTCACCCAAAATGAAAATTCTGTCATTAATTAATTGCCCTCATGTCGTTCGACACCCGTAAGACCTTCGGAACACAAATGTAGATATTTTTGTTGAAATCCGATGGCTCAGAAAGGCCTTCATTGACACCAATTTCCTCTCTCAAGACCCATAAAAGGCACTGAAGGTATCATTACAAAATCCATCTCACTACAGTGATTCTACAATAATTTTATGAAAATCCTATCACTATATAAGTCGTTATTTGTACTGTACTTCATACAGTTATTGTAGAACCATTGTAGTGAGATGGGCTCACTAACCACTGTAGTGAGACACCTGTAAGACCTCCGTCTTACAGGTGTTGTATGACATGAGGGTGAGTAATTATTGACCGAATTTTCATGTGTTGGTGAAATAACCATTTAATGATCTCGACTGTTTACGTCACAATCTGTGTTATGTTGGGATTCACCCATTTTTCAGTGGTCTTTTTCAAGCATTTTACATATGGAGGAAACAATGGTGTTTGAGGCTGATGGTAGGTTGGTTCCATGTACAGAACACTTATTATTCATCTAAGCTAAGGTTAATTCAGATTTCCATTCTCATTCTAGGGCACCTTTAAACTTATTGACGTAATTAAGTTTAAAATGGCTGTGCCTGCTGTTTTGTTAAAAATAAGGTGGGAAAAGTTTGAATCGGGGCTCCTCTGTTGGAGTACAGTTGGCTAGATTGTGCTGTAACAAAAAAAAACCAATTAAACTAGGGTACTAGAAATGCAGACCTGAAACTGCGGTCCTAAAAGTATTGCAGGAAGATAATATTGGAAAATGCTGGCGACTGCGTGTAAAAGACATCTTTAAGCAGATATATTAATCACTCAAAAAGGGAAAGTGAAAATAAGACAGCAGGTATACAAACCATAAACAAAGAAGCGCTTGCTTACTGTTTTAAATATCAAATCACGATTTTCCACTCTGCTCATGTTATTATGAAACTATCTGTGACGTGTTTCTCAGGTAAGATGATGTAAAATTATAACAACCTTCTGTCTGTTCAATTTTGATGTAGTTGCTCGTAGGGCTGTTCGATTCCGAAATCTTTGGAAACGATTCCAATTCCTTCTTCCGTAATCAATGGAGTCGATTCCAAGAATCTATTCGGCACTGTCAGTTTCGATTATTTTGCGAATCTTGTTTTTTTTAAACGAAACTGATGGGGGAACCTAGTCCTGGAGTGACTGCAGGATACAAGGATGTAGAAAGTATCCTTCTCTGAAATTTTATTTGTAAAATTAAGATACATTTTAATAACAATACATTTTTTTTTATTTAAAATTGTAATTATGGATGCTCCTGAAATGGCCCATAGTCCAGCAGAAAATGCGATTTATTAAATAAAAAGGTGAGCACATTATTCAGTAATGTGCATTTATTACATGGTTAAACTACATATGTCTAAAGTGCATGTGCACAGTTAAGTTAAATGACTAAGTTTATTTAAGTGCTTTTGTACAGAATCCAATATTAACAAAAACAATAATATACGACTGATTTGTTAATCAGATGCATGAGGAAGTGCGTTCGTTACTATAGCAAAAGTAGACCAAACAGCGCTCAAAACCTACCGTTGTGGACAACGCCGTTTCATGATTTAATCTAAACTTATGGAGTTTTTGTGTGCAAAATCTAGGCCTAGTAAACTTGTCTACTATGCAGGATCACAGAAGGAAAAAATGACAATAAACATCATTAACCTAACTTATTGAAAGGTAGGATAATAATCAGCTATATGCGTTCACATATGGCTTTATTTAAATGTTTCTGCATGGCAAACCATAAAAATAAGTTGTTAGAATTACGTACTAGTGATGTCATCACACGATGCAAAAGAACCGCTGAATTGTTTTATTTTTAACTGGTTATTTGAAACTAACTTTCCAAAAGAACCTTTTGCAAAAATGAAATGGACTTTGTTTCTTCAGTAGAACACAAATGAAGATTTTTAACTTCAACTGTTGCAGTCTGCCAGTCATAATGTGGCTGTTCAAACGCATTCGACCACATGATCGTTAGCACTATGAAATCCGGTCAAATGCGTTTTCGAGGAAAACACAAAACATTTAAGACCTTGTTTGCACCTGTATTTAGTGTTGACCACTTGTGATCTAATCGACCAAAATGCAATCTTAATAACCGTTGTAAACAGGGTTTCTGAAGGGAAATCGCTTTTCGAACGAGAAAAGATGTACAGTAGGGCGGGACTTGATTTTATCCATTGATAATTGATTGGATGGTTGTGATTTGCTATTGCTGTGTGCCGTCATGTGAGTGACAGGCTGTCCTGCCCTCATGCCAGTAAACGCATCATCAGAGAAGAGAAGAAATGACATTTTAAAATGAGCTAAAAATGCGGCTGATAACATTCTTTTTCTTGATAATGTTAACATGCTAACCTCTGGCAGACTAGATATTGATTTGTAAATCAAATTGTAAATGCCAACTGCGGTTAAATTATTAGATTATTAGACTAGATAATTCCAAAACTGAGATTAGTTTGTTTGTATACTAGTATATTTGTAATATTATTTAAGTATTGCAAATTCCTAACTTCTGTCTATTGATATGTATTTTGTTATGCAAGTCCAATATTGTGGTTTGGCCGTGTTGTGGAAGTCTGATTTTCCAGAAATGGGACAATAAAGTATATTCGATTCAGTTGAGTTCAATTAATGTAAGCTCCTTTTAAATTTTTTGGTCAGTTCAAGAGTACTTTATGCAATTTTATTATTATTATTAATTAATAGAGCAGTTTGATGTCTATCCTTGTATTTTTCAACTTTGAGGTTGATTTGATATGAGATTTAGAAGGTATTAACAAGTAATGCGATTTTTATTTTTAATTAAACATTTTTTTAAAGAAAGTAATTAGTACAGTAATCTAATTACACTGTTGAAGATGTAATTAATTATTTACTCAACCCTGAAAATAATGATGTGCACAGATAAAAGAAAAAACTGTGTGTCAAAACTATTAATCGCTTGAAATACAATACTACAAATGCAATTTTATTAGAATGTTTTTTTTTTCTTATAGTTTGATATTTAGACATTGGATTTAATCTGACTGTTTCTCTTCCCTTCCACAACAGCCGAAAAACAAGAGGTTAGGAGAGCAATTCTGAGCTGTTCCCTGTATGCTGCCAGAGAGGAGGAAGCTTACGAAGATTGGAGTGATGATGATGAAGATGAAGAGATCTAAAACAAACCTTTGTGTTAGTTGTGTAGGTTTTTTTTAAGGCATTGTGTCAGTGATCAGATATTTTATATTATACAACTGATAGGACATTGTTTTATGTGTTTTTTTCCAATACTTAAAAGAACATTTTTTTTGGAGCAGTTTTAATTTTATACTGTAAACGATTTGTGACTATCTTTACATTACTGCTATTATTGTATGAAAACTATGAACGTTGGCCATGTGTAGGTCACGTGTATCTAATTTTTGTTCCTCTGTACTAACCAAAACAATATTGCTTTTTCTTGTTGTAATTCACTGAAAACACCTGTAAACGTGTGTTTCAAATAAACCAAATATTTATAAAAACAAATGCTTTGATAGCAAAACTGAACTCTCCGCCTATAAAAGGTATATGAGTTTACATTACACCAACAGACAGTAAAAAAATAGATTACACCACATCTTGCAGTCAAATGCACCAATGAGAATCGGTGATTCCGCGCATGCGCACTTCGTAAACCCTGCGAGGTTTATAACCCTCATCCGGGTGTTTGCGGTTCCCGTTTGGCGACCTGTCGCCATATGCCTGACTTTCTTTAGCTGAAGTAAAATTTGGGTTAAAACCCATATATTCATCCGTTTTCCTCTTTAGGAGAGCGGCTGACGCCTTGTGGGGCGCAACACTTCCCACGCCAAGGAAACTGCGCTTTTCAAGGGGCGAGGCCCCGCTTTTTGGGCACTTGTTTTTTTGTGTTAGCACAGCTTTTTTACTGAGACATTTTGATTGTGTCTCTGTTTTTCTCTCGGTTTGTTGTGGTCAAGATGTCGCCGTGATGGGTTCTCCGCGTTTGACAGAAATGAACAAGGGCCTTCGTCGCCTGACCCGCATTCACAACAACCCGTTGTTCTCCCCTTTTACCCCGTTTAATGCTAAAGAGCTCCGACGCTCTCTCCCCGGAGTTCGGCCTCAAAATGGAGAAAAACCCAAACGCAAACAACAGCAGCAGCAGCAACACGAAGATCCCGCCCCGTTCCAGCTCTACAGGCTCGACTCCTACAGACACTAAAACCAAAACAGGTACAGAGTCAGCTTCTTACACAAACACACACACACACACACACACACACACGCTTGTCATTGTCAGATTCGAGGGGAAAGTGTTTTTGTGTGTTTGGGACTGGCGGCATGGTTTTGTTGTCTGCCGAGATGACGTAGCCACGGCTTGCGATTGGCCGTTTCTCGAATAAACAACAGAGCAATTCGTAAAATATAAATAAAGCTTAATATTTAATGCGTCAAAAATAAACCCCTAATCATTAAGTGGCAGTATTTGCTCTGGAATTTTTTTTTCATGCATATTTTAAACAAAATAAAACATCCATATTAAGCTAGATTGGTATATATGATTTGATTATATAATTTTAAATGCCGTATGTAAATATTAATAGTATAATTACATATATTTAGCGAACAATGTTATATACGTTTAGGGGGATTTAGTTTGTTTTAGGGAAATGTTAGTTTAGTAGTTTATTGCAATTAAGAATCAAATTTGAATCATTTTATGTTGAAATCTGTAACCAGTGTTATCAGACTATTAGTATTTATGAGGTGGAATGCACTAATATATGCGAACAGTGCTAAAATCTCCATATATTTAAAATGTGTAGGAGTATTTTACTTATATAACATTGTATGTTCATTTAATATTTTATAGATTGATAGATTATACATTTTGACGTCTATTAAACCAGTTCAACTTTTTCCCATCTTGATCATGCATGATTTACTGTGATTGTTCATTATTCTGGTGTCCATATAAATATCCATAATCCACCTGATATAAACTTATGTTCTGATAACACAACATGGGTGGTGTGTGTGTCACTCTTATATAAATAATCCGATATCAAAACTGTATTCCTGCTGACCTCTAAACTAATCCAACATTTCCAACTGTATTCCTCCCAAGGGGAATTCATATATTAAGGGTTATTTTAGCTGCTACTCCTCTTAGTAGCAGATCAGATGCATGAGGATCATGGTCAGGATCTATTCTTGTCAGCAGTCTGCCATGTGACCAAAAGAAAAGCTTCAGTGCTGTATTGCCCTCTAGCTTTTGGATGGACCGAAGAAAGCCTCCAACATATCAGAAGCAAATCCCTGTAGATAACTTAAACAGTGTCGTCTTTGTTTTTGTTATGAGTATGACTGTTTTGATGGGGCTTGTGAACTGTATAGGACAGCGTTCTCTGCTGCCGGATGATAAGATGTGTGCGTTTACACCCTCGGCTCTTATCATGTTGTCCTCTGAAATACTTTAGAGAGCTGCCTGTGAGTGGATTGATTAGCTAAGGCATGTGTGAATATCAAAAATATTGAAAAGTGCACACTTTTTATTTTTATTTTACACTTCACTTCAGGGGTATAGATATAATTTCACCTTGCGGAGAAGCGACACATCAAATTGTCAGTATTGCAATCAAGGAAATTGTATATTTTCCCGAAGTTGGTCGGAAAGTTTATTACCCCCCCGTCAAGTAAAATGTTATGCTTGGAATGAATGTTTTGTCCTTCTTTTCTCTGTTCTGTTAGATGGTAAGAATAATGGGGGCTCAAAGCGCTATAGCCGCAAACGTGAGCCTGCTTTTGCCAAGGCCGAGAGCTTTCCAGGCCCACGACGCTCCCAGCCACATAAAAGCAAGAATTTTGACAAGAGACCCCCTCAGAGAGGTGGCGGAGGGGGGCGACAGTATGGTCTTGATGGTGGTGGTAGAAGAGAAGAGGTGTGTTGCAATTAGCCTTTGGACTATGATTAATTTGTACTTCCATGTTTTTATGCTTCTCTATTGCATGCAAATATGAAAATTGCAGTAATCATGTTGGTTAATGAACTACTAGAAAAAACACTATGTACTGTAAATAAACAGACCTGTTGTTACTTGGAGTAACCCAGTTAAACTGTTGTTCTCTCTCATTAGGTAGCAGAGAACCGCCGGGCCGAGTTTAGCCCGGCTCAGTTTGCTGGACCCAAAAAGATAAGTCTGAACCACCTGCTCAACTTTACGTTTGAGCCACGTGGAGGCCACTTTGGCTCCGTAGGAGATAGCCATTCCTGCTGGGGTCGGCGCAACAAGTGGGGTCACAAACACAAGCCCTTCAACAAGGAGCTTTTCCTACAGGCTAAGTGAGTATAGCAGAATATGTTGCATAATTTTATATGAATTGGTATTAAATCACACGCAACAGTATTTTGTGTATTTTAGTATCATTAATAAAGTATTTTAGTTTCAGTATTATACTAAATATTATACTAATAAAGTAGTATAATATTTATTAAAAGAATCATGAGCTGAGAAATAACGTTTTCCTTGATCATTTGATATTTACTAGGTCTTTGTGCCATTAAAACATCCTGCAAGTTTTAGAGTTTAAAATGTCCTCATTACAAACAAAGCATTTTTTTAAAGGAATAATATGAAAGAATACATTTTTAGATTAAAATATCCTAAAACTAGAACAATATTTTGTTGACCTGTGTACTTGCATCATACCCAATGTTTCCAAGAATGTTTAAATCCAAAGAAATAAGCGATTTAAACAAACCGTGTCTGTGCATTGCCTATCAATAATGACATCATACCCGCCTTACCCTCGATTTCCAGTTTTATTTTGTAGAAACAATGGAAATGCCAGAGAAGCTTTAACATTTTATGTGTTTTATTAGACAGGTGAGCAACTGTTTGGATACATTAATCAACAGAAAGCTAATCAATGTTATATAGCTCAACAAAGTCTTATTGTTTAAATCTCGTGACATATAGCAGCGGGAAAAAAAACATATTGTGGTTTTAATTAAGCTCCAAAAACAACTTGATTTTGATATTGTGAGGTCTGTGATTTCACATGGGCAAACACATTTCAAACCAGTTTAAACCACTTGTTTGCGTCTCTGTACAGACTTCAAAAGGATCCTAGCGTCATAAACAAGTAGATAGTTAATTTTAATACTGTCCCAGATCGCATCAGAGGATTATGTTTGTTCTGAGCTTTTTGATTTGTAAATGAGGCACAATGTAATGGGAGTTTGCAAATAAACTTTTGTTGAAAGATGAAGCAACTGTATTGGATCTGACAGCAGCTGCATCACAAACTGCAAGTACATTTCATAAAGCTTTGTCTATAAATAAAGGCTTTATATGTATAATGTTTCCAAAACACAAACTTGTGTGCAATAGCGTTAGTCAATCATAGCAGCGTTTACTGACAAGTCTTAAAGCCCCTTAAAAAGGATAATTTTAAACAGGGTTAGAATGAAAGTTGAAAATAGTTTTTCTGCATATGTAGTTGTTTTTTTGTGGGCAAAAAATGTTATTAACACAAGTGAACCTCAAGGAACATATATATAATAATAATAATTATATATATATATATATATATATATATATATATATATATATATATATATATATATATATACACACTCACCTAAAGGATTATTAGGAACACATGTTCAATTTCTCATTAATGCGATCATCTAATTTCTATCTAATCAACCAATCACATGGCAGTTGCTTCAATGCATTTAGGGTTGTGGTCCTGTTCAAGACAATCTCCTGAACTCCAAACTGAATGTCAGAATGGGAAAGAAAGGTGATTTAAGCAATTTTGAGCGTGACATGGTTGTTGGTGCCAGACGGGCCGGTCTGAGTATTTCACAATCTGCTCAATTACTGGGATTCTCACGCACAACCATTTCTAGGGTTTACAAAGAATGGTGTGAAAAAGGAAAAACCTCCAGTATGCGGCCATCCTGTGGGTGAAAATGCCTTGCTGATGCTAGAGGTCAGAGGTGAATGGGCTGACTGATTCAAGTTGATAGAAGAGCATCCTTGACTGAAATAACCACTAGTTACAACCGAGGTATGCAGCAAAGCATTTGTGAAGCCACAACGTGCACGACCTTGAGGCGGATGAGCTACAACAGCTAAAGACCCCACCGGGTACCACTCATCTCCACTACAAATAGGAAAAAGAGAATACAACTTGCACGAGCTCACCAGAATTGGACCGGTGAAGACTGGAAAAATGTTGCCTGGTCCGAGTTTCGATTTCTGTTGAGACATTTAGATGGTAGAGTCAGAATTTGGCGTAAACAGTATGAGAATGTGGATCCATCATGCCTTGTTACCACTGTGCAGGCTGGTGGTAGTGGTGTAATGGTGTGGGGGATGATTTATTGGCACACTTTAGGCCCCTTAGTGCCAATTGGGCATCATTTAAATGCCACAGCCTACCTAAGCATTATTGCTGACCATGTCCATCCCTTTATGACCACCATCTACCGATCCTCTGATGGCCACTTCCAGCAGGATAATGCACCATGTCACAAAGCTCAAATAATTTCCAATTGGTTTATTGAACATGACAATGAGTTCACTGTACTAAAATGGCCCCCAGTCACCAGATCTCAACCCAATAGAGCATCTTTGGGATGTGGTGGAACGGGAGCTTCGTGCTCAGGATGTGCATCCCATAAATCTGCAAGATGCTATCCTATCAATATGGGCCAACATTTCGAAAGAATGCTTTCAACACATTGTTGAATCAATGCCAATGCCAGGTGTGTGTATATGTATGTGTGTGTGTGTGTGTGTGTGTGTATATATATATATATATATATATATATATATATATATATATATATATATATATATATATATATATATATATATATATATATATATATAATGTGCATGTATGAATGTAATATCTGAAATATTTACTGAAAGTACTATCTAAATTGCTTAATTTGTAAAAAAAATTCTTAAAAAACATAAATGCTCTTTAATAGTTTTCGTTAACCGTAAACACCAGTGTACTGTTTAAAGGTGATGAAACACTTTAGGTCTGCTCCACCTTTTTCTATTTGGCCAAACTGGATTTTCAGCTTGCACTAAATGGCCCTTATTAATCAATCTTGTGTTGAAACGGGTGTATATGTTGGCGTAAGATTATGCTTACATTCCTCTCACCGCCTGATTTATGAAGCTGTGCGCACCTCTGCAATCCAGGTGTACGCAATACTTGCCCTTGATAAATGCCGCAGCTCAAAACGATCGTCATTAGAATAACACGCCCCTATATATTCAAGTCTGCGCCTCCCCCACGCCTCATTTTACGCCATGGACAAACGGAAGATGGCAAAGAAGCGAAACTTCTCCTACGTGGAGATCGAGACCATCATCAGGTGGAAAAAAACAAAATAGTTTTATTTGGGATTTTAAAGAGTGGGATTAAAGGCGCCCACAAAAACAAAATATGGACCCAAATTACAAGTACTGTCAATAGTGTGGCGGTTGAGAAGCGCATTCCAGCAGTTTATATAGCCGTTTGATGAGAATTTACCTATCACAAGGCATTATTTTACAGCACGTGCTTTGAAACAATTAGCATTTAATTTCATATAACGTCACATGTATTGGGGTTTTACAATAGTGATGATCATCACATTAATAATTGCATGACAATTTGTAAGATTCTTATTATTATTATTATGATTTTTATTATTAATGATGCTTATTGTTATTTAGAAGGAGAATGTCGTTATTATTTATTTTATTATTATTTAAAAGAAGAATGTCATTTTTATTATTTTGTCAGTCTGAATTATTCAGTTCCAGTCCGTGCGCAGCTGCCGGGCCTAACCCTGAAATGCCAGGTAAAGCGCACAGGCTCGCAACTGGAGGAATACATATGCCTACAAATCAAATGCTTTGGTCAAGTCACAATTAAACATCGAAGTCCATGTTTCACAAAAATAAACACAGAACTTTATAATTACTATGTTGTTGTTGTTTTTCACAGTGGTTCACATAGCATATCTTTGTCTTTGCGTTTTGTGGTGTCTTATGAATCTCAAAACGTGCATACACCATCTTCCTAAGCTGGCGAAGTATTTGAGCGTGCCGTACGGCAACGTCCATATTGATAAATATCAAAGTCACCGTGGGTTTGGGTGTACGCAAGGTGTACGCTGGAAATTTAATAAATGAGGGCCAATGTGCTTGCTTAATTTGTTCTGGTGTAATGTGTCAGTTCATGTAGTCAAAAGAGAAGCATCTGAGTTCTTCATCAGCTAATCTTCTTTGAAATCTTCCTTCTCTCCACAAGTTGCCAGTTTGTGGTAATTGACGATCAGGACTATCAAGCCCACTTTACTGATCCGGACACTTTGGTGGACTGGGACTTTGTGCAGCAAGTGGTCAGTTCAGAAGTCACACTTCTTTGTTTATGCCGTCAGTGGATTTTCTTCAAGTTTTGCTCATGATGTTTTTCTCATTCCACACAGCGCATCTACAGTCATGAGGTGCCGTCTTGTCCGATCTGCCTGTATCCCCCTGTTGCAGCCCACATGACGCGCTGCGGCCACATCTACTGTTGGCCGTGCATGTTGCACTACCTCTCTCTGAGTGAGAAGAGTTGGTCCAAGTGCCCCATTTGCTATGAGGCCGTGCACAGTGTTGATCTCAAGAGGTTCATACTAAAATTGACAGTTTATAATGCTTGTGTGGTTTTGGCTAAAGGTGCAGTAAGTGATTTCTGAAAAACACTGTTGATATTTGAAATCAACCAAACAAACACTCCCTTCCTTCATTGGTTGCCCACAATACAACAATCAAGCTATACAGCTTGTGCAAATATGGATGCGATTCAACAACACACAACAGCTTATTTTAGTTTTGTGAAATATTGCAAAAATTAGTGTCAAGCAGGAACAAAGCAATCCATTTTCAGGCCTTCCCAATGTCTACTGTTTCTCCAGCGCTGTAAAGTTTTTCTAATGTTAAAGTCGTCCTTGCCTGATTGTAACTTCTTTTTCCAATTATACTCCTCGTACCATTTCTTCTAATATCTCCGTCTCTCTATCTACAGTCTTTCTACGGATGTCCCACTCTCTCTCCTCCCCCATCATGAGCGGTTACTATTGCTGATTGGCAACAAGAATATTGTGGTGTTTGGTCTGATGGGTCTGATCAACTTTGTTTTTATCCTATTTACACTGCCAGGACTAGGTACAAATGCATTTTTTTTCCAGTACACAGCAGAACAGACATCTTGCAAATATTGTTGTTTAGGTGTTGATTTACATTTTCAACAGTGTTTTTCAGAAATGGATTACTGCAACTTTAATGTGAACATCCTTATGTAAACTTCATGTAACAAAAAAGGAAGAAAAAGATTGCATCAAAATCAAACGCCTAGTACATAAAAGTGCCATATACACTACTTGTTACAATTTTTTTCCCGATTTAAATAAAAAGAGGTCTCTCTAATAACTGAACATTTTGTGTACATATTCATTCAAAGTTAACGTAATGTCTAATTTATGTTGTCATTAAAACCCATCTCATCAACTTTCAGTGTGGTTGCCATGGAGACCCGTCAGTACGTGTCTGGTAATGTGATCACCATGCGTCTGATGCGGCGAGAGAAAGGATCGCTGGTGGCTCTTCCCAGCTCTCAGTGGGTTAAAGTGGAGGAGCCCATTCATTTTGGAGGTGAGGCAATCTGCATTTTGGATTCGATTTTTGTGGTGTTCACCTGAGTATGTCTTATTTGACACTCCCCACCCCATTTGCAGATGTGCATTTGCGTGCATACTCTAAGCTGCTCCTGGCGTCTCAGCAGCAGGTTTTGGGTTTGCTGGCTGAAGAGAGAATGGCTCTCCAATCCCAGCTCAGCCAAGAGAAAGATGACCCACAGGCCTGTTTCATACAGAGCGCCTTACTGCAGCTGCAGGTACACAAGCTTTCACAACGGCGTATGAATGTTGGGTTGGACAAGCTGCTTTGAAACTTAAAACTAGTTAAACAAGTCACACTTCCGTTTAGAAAAGTAGTCTGTATAAGTTACTCAAATAGTTTAATTGATGTTGAAGCTATTTTTAAATGGTTTTGGATTATGTAATGTGTGATTTATTTCAGAAAAACAATGAAAATTATTAAATTGCAAACTTAAATGTTTACATGCAACCATCTATATAATGGTTATTAAACTGTTTTATACAACTGAAAACATACAATGTGACATTTAGAAATACCTGAAAAAAACGGTAAAGGTAAAAGCTACATGATTTTTGATCACTTTGGAATCCCTTTGGATAAAATTGTCTGCCAAATGCACAATTGTTAATGAAAAAGTAGTTGCTATATGTTACTCAAATATTGTAAACTACATTAAAGCCATTTAAGGGAACAATAACTTGTAATATGTCATTTATTTTATGATTTTATTGCTATAAATCATTAATGCTTCATGCTTTTTATGAAACGTATACTTAATTTTACATATATGTGACATTTTAAACAGGCTAAACAATTATTTATTTATTTTACTGTAAAAGCTATTTGTTAGTGTTTACACTTTTCCAGCTCATGTAACCCTCATGTTTAATCTCTGAATGATCAGGAGCGGGAAGAGAGTCTTTTAAAGTGTCACCGTAAGGATGGCGGTTCTGTTGATGGGGTGGACATGAGGAAGCTGTCTCTATCTGAGCACTCCTCTCCTGAGGTGACTGTGGTCAAGAACCTCACTACCTCCAAGGTCAGTAGAAACAGTGCTCATTTCTTTTAGTATGACTGCTGCCCCACAGGCTCTAATCTTCCGATTATAATAATCATGATGGTCTCAATCAAAGGCTGTTGGACAAGTAGTCCTCATCCACTGCGCTTGTGAATTTTGTAATTCGTTGTTTTACAGCAGAGGAAAATGTCTTAGTTGAGTGCTGTGTTGCAAGTTTATGGTTTTAATTCTGCTCTGACAATATGACAATAAAAGACAAACAGTGTGATCTGTTCAATAATTTTTCCACTGCACTTCGCTTTGAATCTTTTCACTCTGAATTTCTCTTCCCACTTTATATTTGGTGTCTTGCGCTGTCAACACCGGTGCCGCATCGCCAGCAGCTTGAGGCTGTCTACACTGGCCGTGAAAAAGCTCCACATCCTGTGTAGACGGCATTATTGATTATAATGGGTTCTATTTGCTTTTGTCGCATGTCCGGTTTAGATACGGTGTTAAACTGCTAAAAAGAATGTGTACTAGGCTTGCTACGATAGTCTGTGTTACCGGTATTCAGACTCAACACCGGTCACATCATGTGCATACCGTGGCCCTATCACTTAAGATTTTTTTAATAGTAATAATGTTATTAAGTTCAATTATAGAACAGACAGTACGGAACGTGTTTGCTTGACTAAAGTATGATCCAAACGAGTGTCACAGCGCAAACACAGCAGGAGTCAAGAGTTTATTCATCACGAGAGAAAGAGCTGACAGACAAGAGGATTGCGGAAGATTTGGGAAAACCGATTTTCCGCATACTCGGCCCGGACCGGTGACCGATCAGTCAGTCTCACGTCTTTCAGATTCAGAGCCAGT
Organism: Pseudorasbora parva; assembly: GCF_024679245.1. Classification (NCBI taxonomy): domain Eukaryota; kingdom Metazoa; phylum Chordata; class Actinopteri; order Cypriniformes; family Gobionidae; genus Pseudorasbora; species Pseudorasbora parva. Next base: position 18,113,211 of record NC_090184.1, read on the forward strand.
CTGTTTTGTTTCCAGCGGTACAGGCAATAACGTCAGCTTCGTGTTCTTGCTCTCGTCTCTCTGATGGTGAGGTAGCTTCACTGTCTCTGAGGTTCCCTCAGAGGATGGAACAGTCTCACACATTTATGACATTACTATGATACAGTGCACACTCACCACCTCTGTGACTTCAGTTAAATAGTGCTTATATTGTGCACAATTTTAATAATTCCCGCAGGTTTTGCGGTCACCAAAAACGATCTCTATAAGTGATGTGCACATAAAGCCGCCTCTCAGTCAGCAAGTACCAAAATGAGTAGCTTGCTACGCTTAAGCGGTCAAATACACACACAATTGTCAAAATTCCCATGCCATCTTATATAACCCAGTACTTTTTTTTTAAAGTACACTGTAAGTGCACAAACTTTAATATAAAGTGCAACCCAAAACACTTTTTCTGCTATTGAGGTGGGATATAGGCACAGGTTTGGGTAGGTTTAAGGTGGAAAAGAAGGGTCAACAGTTTAATTATATATGTAATTACAGAGCTTAATTATAGCTGTTAAATGTAAAACGCGTGCATTGTATCAACCGATTCATATAAATGTTACTACATTGTAGTTAAAGGCACAGAATATAAATTGGAACCTGAATATTGACCAAATTTCAGTGTGCATCATTTGGCTTAATGTACGGTGTCCCACCACAGCCCATCCTACAATACGCCTCAGCTTTTGATGATGAGCTTCAGGAGGCTCATGAGGAACCAGTGGAAGAGTTGGCCACTCCGAGTGTTCCTGAGGTGGCTGAAGAGATGCCTGAAGGGGCTCTGGAGGACAAACCTGTCGAAGAGACCCCTCAGACCAGTCAGTCTGCTCATCATGGCCCATATTACTACTTCTATCAAGGTGTGTTAGTTTATTTGTAATGATGCTTAAAGCTACTTAACTAAGCGTAAGCAGTAGAGTTGGAGAGTAAATATGACTTATTTCTGTCTTTTGTATCTGTAGCTGAGGATGGTCAGCAGATGTTTCTGCACCCAGTGAACGTGCGCTGTCTGCTGAGGGAGTATGGGAGCCTGGAGAACAGCCCTCAGTCTATCACCGCTACAGTAGTGGAAATTGATGGACACACCGTCTCTGAGGTACCCACCGTCTCTCACATTTATTACCGTACTATGATGCGTTTTCACATGACCTCAGTGCCTAGTTGACATCCTGGGGATTTTAAAAATAATCTTTTATTATGGTGAATTTATTCTGCTCTCAAAGGATCAGGTTTTTTAAGTAATGCCTATCGCGATGAAGTAATTAACACAGACCTCATTTGTAGGATATTCGGCGTCGGCATCGTTATCTCTCTCACCTGCCCCTCACGTGCGAGTTCAGCCTCTGTGAGCTTAATCTTCAGCCACCCGTTCTCTCAAAAGAGACCTTGGACAGCTTCGCAGGTACATGCATGGCAAATAATACAATACTGTAATACAACTCCACTATAAATGAAAAGAAAATGACAATTAAATATTTAATATGTTTACACTTTTGTAGTAAAATTACAATACTCGTGTCCTAATTTCTTAACTTGCAAGAGTAAAACAATTTTGGTGGAAAACGGCACTTTCTTTGAAAACCATGTTTACAAACTGGAAATGGGAAACACTATTACATGCCAGGATTTAATGTTTTGTTATACAAGTTTGGGAATTTTTTTTTAATATGTATTATGCGATTTGTATTTACGAGTTCTACCAAATGAGTATTATAAGTTATTTTTAACAGTTTTGTCTTTTTGGCAGAGGACTTGGAGAAACGCAAGCGCCTGAGACAGAAGAAAGCAAGGGATGAAAAGAGAAGGGAGAAGAGGATTGAGATAGAGGAAAACAGGAAACAGGGGAAATGTGAGGATTTAATTCCCCATTGCTTATGTTTCTGAAAAAAAAGTTTTGTTGAAAATAAACAATGTCAGATTGTGATGTCATTCAGCTAAATGTTGTAATTGGTTTGTCAGGCTGTGATTCATTGAATGTGTCGTCTTGTTGTGTTCAGATCCAGAGGTGCACATTGGGTTGGAGAACCTCCAGCATTTTCCTGCATTTGGATCTCCTCCTCAGAGTGGCTCACAGATGCAGCTTCCAGAGTTCCTGCTGGGACCCCCGTCCCCTCTGAGCAGCAGCCCTTCATCAGGTAACACTCGCACTCTCTTGACCTGGCCTTCGGTGCTTTGTCTTTTGTGCTTATTCCCTGTATTTATATTTTAGATGGAGTGATGTTCCCTAATCTGACTGAGCGCAGTCCATCCTTGAGTGTCACCAGTGTGGAAGAGGACTCTCACTGCATGTCCTTCGCTCAGGTTTGCTTAAAGCGCTTTCTTTCACATTTATAACGAGCCATCACATTGTCTTCATGTGGTGGAAAAAATCGTCACATGAAGTAAATTAAACCTAAATTTGAATATAGTTAGTTAAAATAATGCCATTGTGAGTGTCACATTGTACCCCACTGATGATCCTCTCTGGTGTAGATGCTGAAAGATGGGAAAGCCCGTGTGGATGCTGGGCCTAAAAGCATCCCACAGAAAGGTGAGCCTACTGTCAACACTTGCCCTGACTGACACTTGTTTCTTGTTGGCTCACTGTTAACTAACTTGTATAAGCATAGTTTTGCAGTGACTTGTGTGTTTTCCTCCATAGCAGACATGTTCCTGGCCCCTCCTATGGCAGACAGTGATGGAGAGAGTGACGGCTCGGATCGGGTCCCAGTACCCAGTTTCCAAAACTCCTTCAGCCAGGCTTTCGAGCAGGCTTTGTCACAGCTGGACAATGGAAATCAAACCCCAGCACAGGCTTTACCCATCCCTGGTGAGGAAAAAAAAACATTTCTATACACTACGGCGGTTCAAAAAGTCTGGGGTCAGTAAGCTTTTTATAGACTGAATTAGGGCTGCAAAATTAAATTATATTTTAATCGTGATAACCATATCTGCTTCTGTCGATTGATTTCAAATAATCGTCACGATATTGGCCCGCTCGTTATTTATCCTTAAAATGTGTTTTTTCTTTGGGGTTTGCGTTGATAACGAGCCTCTGCTAGCAGTCATGCTTGTGGTTGCCAGATGAAAAGAGCTTAAATCCCCCAAAGAGAGCTTTTCTCCATAAAAGGATATACTGTCTTCCCGGTGGTTTACTTAATCTGTGGAATCTGGCAACCCTGCGCTCGCGCTCCCTCTAAATGCGGAAGGAGTGCTGATGAGCTGAAAACAGGCGCTGGAGTTTAGCGATCTCCACAGCAAAATCCTGCTTCAGTAAAAATGTCACAGTCAGTCTTTGTTTCTTGACAAGACACTGGAGCTATTAGTTTAACTAAATCTGCCATGATCAAACCTTCAGCGACTAATTTCAAAAAATGCACGTACGGATCCTCCTTACTGTTTGCAGAATAAACGCACCTTTGCAGCCGATGTGACAATTAAATCGGGTAAAGAAACCTCATTTAATTGCCGTTTTATCTTTTAAAGTTCCTAAAGGTTTTAAGCAGTTTTCATAATGTGAATCAGTTGAAAATGATATCGCCACTGGTAGGCTAAGTTCTAAAACGCAACATGAAAATGAAGCTTAACGTGGCTTAATTAACGAAGACGGTGTTATTAACTAAACACACGTAATGAACACCATAATAAAGCCTACTATGTACAGAAAAGCAGATGAGCCCTGAATATGAACACAATGCATTTAATTGGTATTTTCCTCCCATAAAGAAAACACTTAACGTTGCTAAGGCCGTGTGTCCACCAAAGCGTTTTTTTCACGCTGCTGGCTGGCGTTTTCAATTGTTTTCAATGAGAGCGCCGCGTTTTTAGAACTCCTGGAGCGCAACGAGGCTCTGAGCGAGTATTTCACGCTCAAGCGGTGAGCGCTCAGCGTTTTTTACTGGTCCCCGAGAGTTGAAGAATGTTCAAATTTGAGTAAAGCCCACCGCTCATTACTGTCACTTTTCACTCAGCCGTCCAATCACAGTGGAGGAGGGGCGGGACAAACACAACACAGACCAACTGCCACATTCTGCGTGTCGTCATCAGATTAAAATAAGCAATAATAACGCAACAAAATGATTTAAAACAAGAGCCAGAGCAAAAACTTTACATTGGATCTGTAGTTTTATATAGAATCAATACAGAAACAAACTACCTGTGAAATTTGTAAGACTTCCTCGGATTTTCCGTATCATAACAAGCAAAGAGTCTCAACTGAAGAAAAAAAAAAACGCTCTCAAGCGCTCTCAGCCAGGCGTTTTCAGCAGAGCGCCTAGCGTTTTCTGCTGGCTAAAAACACTTTGGTGGACACACGGCCTTAATGTAGGCTACAGTGACATTAAAAGACCAAACTTAGTAAAAATTAAAGGGTTTGTTCTCCCAAAAATGAAATGGATGTCATAATGACTCACCCTAATGTCGTTCCACACCCGTAAGACCTCGGTTCATCTTCAGAACACAGTTTCAGATATTTTATATTTTAGTCCCAGAGCATATGCAGTCTATGCACACAATACTGTCCATGTCCAGAAAGGGAATAAAAACATCATCAAAGTAGTCCATATGTGAGATTAGTTGGTTGATTAGAATCTCTTGAAGCATCGAAAATACTTTTTGGTCCAAAAATCACAAAAACTACGACTTTATTCAGCATCGTCTTCCGCGTTTGTTTTCAAACCTCAAATAAAGATTCAAACGGCCATAAATCAGTGAATCGATCAATGATTCGGATCGTCAATGTCACGTGATTTCAGCAGTTTGGATCACGTGTCAAACTGCCAAACTGCTAAAATCACGTGACACTGGCAATCCGAATCATTTTGGGGTGAATTAACCTTTTAAATACTAATAAAGCATACTACACAAAATGTGTTTGTGCAGAATTTGATCTTTTAATATCACTAGTAGGCTACATTAATAACGTTAAGCTTTTTCTTTATAACGGTTTTCTATGGGAGGAAAACACAATGTGAAATTAAACGTGTTGTGTTCAACTCTTTTACTGTACAGTAGCCTATGGTTTATGATTTTACAGAGTTTGGTCTTTTAATATCACTGTCAGTGCATTAAGCCACATTAAGCATTTTTCACGTTAAACGTTTTAGAATGTTCCAAGCCACCACAGACATTTTTTTTTCTTTGCTTTAAAAATTTGCTGGGCAATCTGAATCTGTGGTTTGTCTTATTTGCAAATGAATTGTGTTGCTTTAAAAATCGAATGTGAATACAGATTACAGCGTTCACCAAAACCATGTGTTTTGTGTTGATTTACCATCTAACAAAGTTATCATAGTTGGTTACATAAAGTCAGTGTGCCACCTACAGGCCTTTTGGGTGAAGTGTAGGTTGGTAAACAACATTACCCTTTTTGACAAAATAATTGTGATCAATAATCGTGATTTGATTTTGAGCAAAATAATCGTGATTATCATTTTTACCATTATTGTGCAGCCCTAGAAGGAATAACACATTTCTTTGTCTCATAAGATTGATGCTGGGAAACTTAAACTTGTAGAAAAAGTACCCTATTTGAGATTGATTGTATATGAGCGCATCACAAAAATCCAGTGCTCTATGCACTGTCATTATAGAGGATAAAGCGAAAGTTGTTTTACACTCTGTAAAGGCCTATTACATACATAATTTCATATTTCGTGGTAAACAAATCTGATCAGTTATCCAGATGGTGACCACTTGATGTGTCCAGAGTTTGCTTTTTCAAGCTCGCAAGCCAACGGAGAGTTGATAGATGACGCTGGGTGCAAAATTAGATTTGCTGCCACTAGGGTGCGTCTAGATTTCTAGGCTTTAAAAGTATTGGTTTGTTAAAATAAACCAAAAACCTCACAGACTCTAAACTTTTGAATTGGTGTTGTCAAAGTTATAATGTATAGGTACCAGTGATCCACGGGTTGATCCAAAATGAGCGGGTGCCTGCGTTTTCGAGTCATCCAAAAATATTTGCAATGATATGCAAGTCGCGGTCGGTCGGGTCGTTTGAAATGAAGATGCCAATTAAACCTTTGTAACTTATATAGTAGGCTACTAGACACAATTTACTATGTCCATTGGCAAGAAGGATCCTCTGCGCTCCAGCATCAGGTGCAGCCAGTGAGCGCACATTCAGCTCCACAGGTTGTGTCAGAGGCAACCCAGGGACGGTTGATTTAATATTATTTCTACACAGCGTGGGGAAAGCTAAAATGAAGTAGGCTAATCTTCTGTTCTCAGGAATCTCCCAACAGCACCTTAAAAACCCTTTTAACTCCTTTCCTGACGTGGGACAAAATGCCTGATTGGCGATTTCCCAACACACTGAACTGAGCAGTGCCATTGATACATTTTAATAGACTACTTTTACAGCTCAGTAATGTCCGTTTTATGTATTTTCTGAGAGGGGGCGGATTTTAGTTGGGAAAGTCGGGAAGAGACGCACACTTCGATTAGACTGGATAAACACAGCATCTTAATGTTAGAAATTAAAATGAAACAAAATAAATGAATAAATTGATGCTACGATGAGCATTTACTACTTAAAAAAAAAAAATGCGGGTCAGGAAGCAGGTTGGGTACAATATTTTTTTATTTTTTTTGTTGCTGTCCGAGTTGCGGGTGGGTTAGTTGAAAACGTCGGTTGGGTGCGGGTTGTTAATACATTGACCCACGCATCAATGATAGGTACTAGTTTAATTATTAATAATAAAAGCAGTGTTTGTTTGGTGGCACAAAAAAATGGGGCTGACTGAAAAAGAAAAAAACCCAACTCTCTCTGAAACAAAGGAAACGTTTTTTTTTCCAAAACCGTAGTTGGTGTCTTCCAGAATGTTTGTTACACATTATCTTTCTTTTCTTTCTTTTTTAGATGAGAAAGGGGGGAAGAAGAAAAAGAAAAAGCAGAAGCTTCTGTTCAGCACCTCTATGGTTCACACCAAGTAAACACTGAAGTTCACCCTTCACTCCTGTCACTATCTTCTGCCTTATTCCTCCCTCATGCTTAGGTTTCATTATATCCCTCAATAGCAGCTTCCCTTCATTCATGCCCCAGCTGAACGAGACCCTCTCCAGACGTTCAGTGACCTGCAGGACGTTTAATAGCAGCAGTGATTGTACTCGCCATTGACTCAGTATTATAGATCAGTCCCACAGTTCTCAGCGTCTCTTACAGAAGAGACTTTAATGAATCGTATTGGAACAACAACTCCTGTAACTTCACCATATGTCTCTCTTATCAGCATTTAAACATGGCGCTGTACTCCATTATTGTCCAAAAAATGATTCGGTTGTTGGTTATGGGTTGCAGTGATATATTTTGGGGGGTCCCAAGGTAGCAGTCAGCCAGCTGCAGTGACATCCTGCCCCCCCCTTCATCATATCCGTAACACCATTGTACTTCAACCTTCATGCTTTGAATTTTGGAATAAACTTTAACAACACTAACAGCAGACAAAATGAAGAACCTGAAGTGAGGATTAGATGCATTCGAGTTATTCTTCCTGTCAGGCTCATGCACACAACTATGCTGACCATCAGGCTCATGCTTCTTTATTTACAATCATCACATTTTTCTTCCTGCCCTTGTTGTGAACTTCAGTTTGTTTTCAACTTACCAGCTGTTATCAATTGTCCCGCCTGAGAACTGCCTTTCACAATTGGACACAGTAATACATAAACATGCAAACAAGAAATCTTTTTTTTTCCTGCTGGAATAGATGAGAACTTAGTGGGTCTTTGAGGCACTTGACTTTTTAGACAGGGTTCTGTAGTGTTCCGATGTCAAGATCAGCTGCCGTAACTGCTTGCTGCGTGTTGAGTGAACTGAATATGTAAAGACAAAGAAAGGCTATATAAAATTTTGTAGAGGGTTCAGTTTTTCCTCTATTTTCTTTTCAGTTTTTTTCCCCCTGATGAATCCTGTGGTAAAGAACCATATGCATATAGATTAAGTTGATTGAATAAAGGATTATTATGCACTGGCATTCCGTTTGTCTTCTTTAAAACCTTTTTTTCCCCAGAGTATAAAAAGGCTATTCATATTTCTGTCAACTTTTGCATAAAACTATATTGGTTTTTTTTGTCTTTCTGATTGTAATCAAAGATGGTGCTGCAATAAAATGTAAATTGTTATATAAATTGATTGACAGTTTACATTGTGGTTTTTGCACATTTTTAAACGTATGTATTCATGACTTCCTGTATAAAATCATTTGTTGCTTAAAGCCACCATCACATAGCCTGACAAGCCAGACCCACATCAAGATGTTTGATCTGGAAACTCACCATTGACAGCTCAATCCGAGGGGCGGGATAAACGGTTGTCTTTCAAACTCCCTCTGCACGCGATAGGATAGCGCTACCACCAACCAGAGCAATGAAGGTGAAACAGAGCTTGTTGATAGATTAAACATTCGCCGTATCCGGTCAGCAAAACTCCGAACACATCTTCCCTTTTTAAGAATGACTTCAGTGCCGTTCTTTTCTCAGAGAAAAGCTCAACTCCAAGTCTTCCAGAGTCATGGTCAAAGCTGATTCGAAAGGCTGCTGTTTGCCAGTTTCTGTGTTTATTAGAAGCACGGCAACTCAGCAGTCGTCATTATGGCCCCGCCCACCGACTCTATACACGATGTGATTGGCCCGCCAAGAGTTAGGGGAATACAGCTCAGGAGGGAATTGAGAGTTGCTAGACGACACTCGCGGGCAGATTAAATTTGCTGCCACTAGGGTGCGTCTAGATTTCTAGGCTAACCATCACACATTCCTACATTCATATCATACAGTTTGTCCATTATGTTTGAAAGAAAAGCATAGTTTGTTTGCTAATCAATGTAAATATTTGTTATAATTATTAAAGGCACCTTCCGCGTTTGCGCAGACTAAAGCCATACGCGCGAATGTCACAACAGGAAACGTGCGCGCGCCCTCGTATCAGTCTGACGTAGTGGTGTACAAGAGGTAACTAGTACTGGGGACTAAGAGGTAACTACTGGGGAAACAAATACTCCTACATTTCGGATGCCCATGAGGTAAGCTAAAACATATCACAATAAAATTTCAAAGTGAACTATCGCTTTAATAACCCATGTTAGCATTCCCATTTATATCAGTGATTTACCTTTAAAATGATCAGATCTGTCACTAATTTAAGATTTATGAGTCATGACTATGAAGCTCAAATATAATTTCTCAATTTAGAATTATAATAGAAGAGAATTGTCATTTAAAAATGTTATGGTAAAAGTTATTTACATTGCTGAATTGTCACCTTTAGTTTGTTTTATGAAAGATTCATAAACTATATTGCCCAAAGTGTTGGGACACCCCTACAAATAATTGAATTCAGGAGTTCCAATAACTTCAATGGCCAACAGGGGTATGAAATCAAGCACCTAGGCTACTTCTACAAACATTTGTGAAACAATGGGTCGCTCTCAGGAGCTCAGTGAATTCAAGCGTGGTACTGTGATAGGTTGCCTTCTGTGCAATAAGTCCATTAGTGAAATGTCCTCACCACTAAATATTCCAGGGTCAACTGTTAGTGGTATTATAGCAAAGTAGAAGCAACTGGGAAGACTGAGCTATCAAGTGGTAGGCCATGTAAAATCAGTGCGAGGTCAGTGCATTCTGAGGTGCACAGAAGTCACTAACTTTCTGCAGAGTCAATAGCTTCAGACCTCCAAACTTCATGTGGCCTTTAGATTAGCTCAAGAACAGTGTGTATAGAGCTTCATGGAATGGGTTTCCATGGACAAGCAGCTGCATCCAAGCCTTACGTCACCAAGTGCAATGCAGTGGTGTAAAGCACGCTGACACTGGACTCTAGAACAGTGGTTTTCAAACCTGTCTTGGAGGCATCCCCAGCCATGGACATTTTGTATGTCTCCCTTATCAGACTTACCCAATTTACTTCTTGTAGTCTCCACCAACAAACGGATGAGTTGAATCAGGTGTGATAAATGAGGGGGACACAAAATGTGCAGGGTTGGGGTGCCTCCAGGACAGGAGTGACATATCACGCTTCTCTGTCAGGCAATCTGATGGACGAGTCTAGGTTTGGCAGTTGCCAGGAGAACGGTACTCATCTGACTGCATTGTGGCACGTGTAAAGTTTTGTGGAGGGAGGATTATGTTTTTTTTTTTTTGTTGGCCCCTTAGTTCCAGTGAAATAAACTAAATGTTTCAGCATACCAAGACATTTTGGACAATTGTATGCTCACAGTTTTGTGGGAACAGTTTGGGGATGGCCCCTTCCTGTTCCAACATGTCTGCGCACCAGAACACAAAGCAAGGTCCATAAAGACATGGATGAGCGAGTTTGTTGTGGAGGAACTCGACTGGCCTGCTCAGAGTCCTGACCTCAACCTGATAGAACACCTTTGGGATGAATTAGAGCAGAGACTGCGAGCCAGGTCTTCTCGTCCAACATCAGGGCCTGACCTCACAAATATGCTTCTAGAATAATGCTTTAAAAAAAATAAAAAAAACCACACAAAAAACACACACACCTAAACCTTCTGGAAAGCCTTCCCAGAAAAGTTGAAGCTATTATAGCTGCAAAGGGTGGGCCAACTCAGTATTAGTAATGGTATGCCGTTAAAGTTCATGGGGATGTAAAGGCAGGCATTCCAAAACTTTTGGCATTATAGTGTATGTGGAGGATAGTTTGTGAACTAATTTTAACAAATGAAGCCTTATTATAAATTGTTACAAATTTATGTTAAATAAAAACTTTAAAATATATTTTTTAATTGCATTATAAAAAAAATATCACAGTTTGACTTTCAGTTGGATACAGAAAGCATCATGCACCTTTTATTTGCCAAAATGATTTTATTCTCATATTTTGATTACACACAAAATTGTACAAATTGGGCGGTTATACAAAATGCATTATTCTTCTCGCAGTATTGCCAAACAAAGTCACAGATGTAATTAAGTATCAAATCACTGGCTTAACTTCCTCACCCCCTCTTTAATGCCAGATCAACGGAAAAACTGTAAGGCTACAGGGTAAGAACAGAAACACTTTGGTTTGATTAATTAACAGTAATCTCTGTAAATACTTATTAGATATGGAAAACCTGCACAGTACTACAAAATGTGATAAGATGAGTGAGGAGCGTAGAGGTTTTTAAGGACCTGAAGAGAGGCCAAGAGATGCATGTATGATGTAACAACAAAAGGATAAAGATGGATGGTGTTCATTCTGGAAGGATAAAAGGGTTATTATTTGGCCACACTGTGTGTGTCAGACAGAGCAGACGTTAAAGCCATTAATCGAGAAATGGCACAAGACGGAAAGAACTGAATTTATGAAGAAAAAGAAAATCATTGGACGCATGTTTACAGCTGCAGGTACTTTGCTGCCATGGCAAGAATTGGGGCTCCTGTTGGGACTCCAGGGAACGGGCCGCTGGATCCAGCGATGTCGATATGGGAGTAAGGCAGAGGTTTGTCAGAGTCCACTCCATGCTGAGGGAACATTTGTAGATGGTGAATATATGCGTTTTTGCACAAATCTTGCATTTTGTACATTTTTCCCTCCCGGCTTTTTATTTTGAAGTTCCCAGCAGGCACCAGTTTGTTGATCATATTCACTTGCATGGCTCCCAAGAATATTTTGTTGTATGATAAAATGAAAACAAAATTATATCTAGCTTCATTTTTTAAATTTATTTTTTATTATTATTTTTTTTAACATTTTGCACAAAAAGCTGAACCTACAAAGTTAAAGACGTGTGTAAATAATCCACTTATTTCTTTTCTGGCAGATCTTTTTCTTCCACTTTTTGGGATCTGTTCTGGAGATGCTATACTAAAAGATCTGTAACAGCGCCCTCTATCAGAAAAACTCAAAGGTGAAGAATAGGGGCACGAACGATGACAGATTTATCTCACAAAATTATACAGGAAGTTGGGTTCATACGAACAAGACAACATTTTAACCAAACGGCAACCTCCCCCAGTTTCTGTTGAAGCCAATACATGATTGAACTGCAATTCCTAAACTGGGAACAGGCTCCAGAAGGGAGCAGAATCTCATTGAGCCCTAGCGGCAACCTCCCGCAATCTCTCTTGAAGGCAATACGGAAGTAATGTAAACTGCAATTCCTCGACTGGCCACTAGGGACAGGCTCCAGAAGGGAGCAGAATCTCATTGAGCCTCATGTTAAAATGCACAACTTTACAGCAGAAAAAAACATGTTTACAGCCTGGTACAAATTGTGGTCTTGGCCTATATGGCTAATTTTGCCCTTCATGACAACTGTGAGGCGGGTGAATTAAACTCATCTGTTTAAATGATATAAAACTTTAAAGTTCTGCATAATTAAGGGGGTGGACACTGAGTGAAAGGTGGATGGCTGTTTGTCACCTCAGCTCCGGCCACGTCCCGCCTCTTTGCCCATTTTAAGTTATCCGAGATTGACGCATGGCTAACTTTATACTTTAAAAACTCTCTTCAGAAACCTACGTGACAAGTCATGAACACTACGTTTTACAGTCTATGGTTTTAATCTTCAATGACAAAAAACATTGTTTTAATTTTAATATATTGTCGAATTTTAATATACGACAGTCACAAAATGCAAAGCGATGCAGGTTAATATGTTCATGTGGTGTTTTTTTAATATTTGCTTTACATGCACAAAGCGTGCAAATTCATGTTAACACCATTGCTGAGTATTTTCCCCTTTAAACTGCAGTGAACCAAAGACGCTTTTAACAGACCCTATGGCCTTCCAAAGGCCATCCCTATGGTTGCCTCACATTCACCTATTCACTCCCTCCCTCATTCATATACCAATGGCGATGTCAGCCATGCAAGGCCATCCAGTTCGTCGGGAGCAGCTGGGGTTAGGTGTCTTGCTCATGGACACTTCGACACTTGGTCAGGTGGAACTAGGGATTGAACCACCAACCTTACGGTTTGTAGACAACTTACATAACCCCACTGAGCCACTGCCGCCACCATTGTGCAGTGCTTACCACAGTAACTTGAGTAAAAGTTGAACGAGTGGATCTCTGAGAAAGTTAATAAATCCTAAACTGATACTATCAGGAATAAAGGTTCTTCCCATAGTTCTACAAAACCGTAAGTGGCTGTGTGTGTACCTTATCAAGTCCAGAAGCCATGATGAGGAAGGCGGCGGGCGCCTGGTGTCCCCGTGGTGTGGAAGACGAGGGCAGGTTATTGGACTGCAGGATCTCCTCATACTCAGACTTGCCTTTGTGGAACTCATAATCCTCCCGACGAATAGTGGACACCTCAAACAGATCTCCCAGCATCTCTCCCGCTGCCACACAAACAGATTTCTGACAAATGAAACTACGTTTACGGAAACTAAACCAAAAACGTCTCGGCTCTTCTTACCTTTCTGCCACTGCTGAGCGTTTGCTGAGCGTTGAGCAGCACCGTTATCCATTATGATCTACAGTTACACATGAAGAGGGACACGGTCAAATTGAAATGGGCCATAGTATCATTGATGTGATGAATATTGTTTCCTCCTTTACCCTCGGAGTATATGCAGGAGTATGTACTCACGGAGTAATGTGGTCCCATGGCTCTGATAGCATGTCCGGTCAGAGTGGCAATAGTGAAGAGATGAGGAGACACCTCCTTCAGCGCCTACAGAAACATACACAAAAAAGGATAATGTCATATTTAGTTATTTCCCCGCCATTGACAGAATTATCTGTCTTTCTGTGTTTTCACTGTTTTATTATATAGCCACACCCAGTGTTGGGTAACTTGTGATGTAATCAGATTACTTTTTCAAGTAACTAGTAAAGTAGTGCATTACTTTTAAAATTTACAGCAAAATATCAGTTACTTTTTCAAATTTATTTGACTGTCAGCTCTTTTCCCCATGTTGAGAAAAATTTGTGTGTGAACATGTTATTGTAGTTCTAGACTAAATGTGAGCATTTATTCATCCCACTTGCACAATATTAAGCACACCTCAAAATGAATAAAATCAGTCAAATGCAAAATCAGAATACTATGCAAACCTCCAATAATTAAATATTTTGTATAAAATAAAATATTTTTTATGCATTAATCTATATTTGTTGACCAATGTTTTGCTGCTAACTTTCGATGATTTAATTAAACCAAAAGCAAAAATTACTTTAGATTTTTTGTTTTTATTGGTGAAGTAAGAGTGTTAAACTTTTTTCCGCTGCATCTTATTTTCCATTATTCAGAACGGCAGCACAGCAGAAAGGTTTATTTGAGCTGCGCCCTCTACTGTACATGCGTGAATTTGCATTTTTACCTCGGCCTAAGGTTTATTATTTCAATTTTGGTGTGAAGAGGTCTTTACATTTGCACAAAAATAGAACTTATTTTGTTATAGAAAACAAAGGTGAGTAAAAGTAAAAAAGTATTCAATTAGTTACTTTTTAAGGGAGTAACACAATATTAAGTAATATGCATTACTTTCAAAGTAACTTTCCCCAACACTGGCCCCGCCCCTTTTCAGCAATGGGTTTGTTGTGTTGTGTCTTCCAAGATCTTACAGATTTATGAATCAACCGCTCCTTTTAAATTCTTCCCGGGCTACGAACATTTATTATCATGTCATCCGCTTCAGCGAATTACTCTTCATCAGCGATGCCATAGAAATACACAGAGCTTATGCAAAAACAGAAGTTCAAACACAAAATGGCTGCACGCTTTTTTTTCTCTGCCACATAAGGTCTGTACGGTAGGAGGTATTGTTAAACGTCTGAAAGAGTACAGAATCTCCGGATCAAAACACAGGTGAAGAAACAGCAGAAATAAAGCACTGCATTGGCATGTTTTGTAGTCTTTGGGAAAAAGATACAAAAAAAAAAATATATATATTATATATATATATATATATATATATTTTATTTTTTCCCCAATATTTTAAAAATATTGCTTTTGTATGAAACTTACCTACATTCAAGTGTATATAAAAAAAAGAGGCTGGAATAAAACAGGTTTTTGTTTAAAAGCAGAGGCTCTGTTTTTTCTTTTGAAATAGTGCATGTTCAGATATTCATACAACAAAATACACTGAGGGCCATGAAATTGTGTAAATTATCAAATTCTGCGTTGGCTAGAACTTTTTGTTGTGAAAAATGCTGGCATATAATAAGGTATTAATTGAAAAATCATAAAATAAAATAAAATTAAATATAAATATTAGATGAAAAATGTTTACTTAAAGAACTGAAATAATTGAAAGTTTGATTCACGTACAATGTGTCAAAAAACAAAACAAAAAAGAAAGAAAGAAAGCTAAATAGAAATAAATGACAATGGGAGGCAGGCCAAATACACATAAACTGCACATATATCAACATGAATTAATACATCATTTCTTAAATATATATACAATTGAATTGCTGCTGTCAACCATTAATTAACTAGATTAATATTTTTTTTCATATAATGATATAGTGATTATTCATATAATGAAGTTTGGGCCATACAAACTATGGGAGATTTCTGGGAGAAATAACAAAACGGGAGGGGGGCAGGAGATGGGTGTGGAATATTGGAGACTCCCAGCAATAAACAGCAGTGTTGACAGGTATGAATAGGACCCCTTTAAATCTTAAAATAGTAATGCATATATGCTAATATATGTGTGTACCTGCTCCTTCATCTCACACAGCAAGTCCACCATGACCATTCTACCTTCAGCATCAGTGTTTCCAACTCGGATTCTACGACCGGCACGAGACACCACCAACTCGTCTGCCACATAACAATCTGCCCAAGGGTTAAAAAAAAGGTTGACAAATACTTAGTAATAGACACTCAACGTGGTCAACACATGCAGACAAAGATGCTTACCAGATCCGACACTGTTTCGCACCATTGCCATCGCACCCACGACCTTCAGGTGTTTGGGCTTCAGTTTGGCTAGGATCTAAAACAAAACCCGCAATGACATTAGACTCTAATAATCTTCTGATCATCAGTAATACGAACAGGTGTACGTGACATTCTTACCTGGAAGAAACCAGCAACAGCGGCAGATCCACATTTATCTCTGTGCATTCCAGCCATGATTCCACCAGCCTTGATGTCAGCTCCACCGGTGTCATACGTAATGCCCTGTAATAACATACAGCGTTCATATGGACTGGACACTGCTCTGTCCTGGCTGTCCAAATACTGTTAACCTAAACATTACCTTGCCAACCAACATGAGAGTCTGTTGAATGGGTCCTTCTCCACAGTACAGCAGCTTGATCACTCTGGCCTGATGGCGCGGCACAGCTGAAGCAGAAACATCAGCCTTTTAACTTAATGATTACAGTACACATGACGTAACACAATCAATAATGGAGATCCAGAGTTGAAGTCTTGAGTTCTGGAAAATATATAAATGTTGTCTTTGGCTAGGTCATGATCTTATGGTTTATTGTCTCATAACTCATTCTACTTCGACTGTACTAGGTTAAAACTGGCTCAGAAATAACCACATGCTTGCTTTGATTTATTTTATTGATAATGTAAAAAATATTGTAAATATGTTTTTTTTTTATAAATAATTGTTATATTATATATTCCATATTATATATTGTGACTTAAAAAGTTTGGGGTCAGTAAGATTTTTAGTTTTTGAAATAATTCTGCTCTACAAGGCTGCATTTATTCGAACAAAAATACAGTGAAATATTATTATAATTTAAAAGAACAGTTTTCTATTTTTGAATACATTTTAAAATGTAATTTATTCCTGTGATGTCAAAGCTGAATTTTCAGCATCATTACTCCAGTTGTGTTACTTAATGCTTCTATTCTTAAATGAATAGAATGTTCAAATAAACAGTATTTATTTGAAATAGAACACTTTTCTGACATTATAAATGTCAGTTCAATAGATCCTTGCTGAATAAAAGTATAAATTTAAAATAAATTATATATTTTTGGAAAAACTTTAATTCAGCGTTCGAAACAAAATGGTATTATGAATATTTTATCAATAAATAAATCCTGCATTTTCTCTATTTCAGTTATCAAAGTTTTGGCACTAATCTGAAACAAGCTGTGTTTAGTAAAGGTTTGGTGAAATTTCTCTCTAATTCCATATTATATTAAAAGGATATTATATCCATGAGCATGCTCTTACTGTTAGCACAGCGGTTGACTGCAGCCAAACAGGGGTACTCCTTCTCCAGAGTATTCAAATCACTCACTACAGTCACCTAAAAAAACACAACGAGAAGAATGAAGCATTGACATGATATACGTTTAAACTGTATTGAATGTCACTGAAAGACTCACCGTTACAGGGCTATCCTTGAAGACTGTTTGAACATATTCAGCTACACGTGGGGCAGCCATTCGCTCCGGGTCAGAGCCGCCGATATCACGATAGACAAACCTGTACCATACACAAATTATCTTTTTTATTGCCTATTGTATACAGTAGGTTTTAATCAAAATTAAAGCTAAAAATTGCTTTCCTGAGGACATAACAGAAACAAACTCTTACCTGCCGCTCTCCAGAGCCATGGCCAGCTCAGTAATGGCGACTCCCTGCGTTTGGTTCTTCACCCAGATGCCCAGCATCACCACCTTATGAGGGGACGACTTGCATTCCCTCACCTCTAAAGGCTGATGAAGATATTAAAAAGATATTAAACATATATTATCCTCTAAAGATATTAAAGTTTTAAAGTTAACTACTTCATTTAATATTTATATATTATTTTATTTTGTTTCAGCTTAAAGTGCCCACATTATGCTTTTTTGGAGTTAAAAAGCTGTTTGTGAATGGTCTGCAAAGTTTCAAAGGTCAAAGTGAACAATAAATGGAGTTATCATCACCCAAAAGAAAAACGATTCTGAACTGCCTGAAATTTGTCAAACAAACCACCGTATGTGTGTGTCAAATTGGCATAATGGCTGCCGATGAACAACATCTACTTTGATTCGCTCTCTAACACTGTAGTTGCAAATGAGGCCTGGAAGAGTTTGGTTTGTGTTGTGTTTTCTGTGCTGTGAAAGCAAATCCGCTTTGCATGCACTTCAAAAGATGAGGATTCGGACTCAACAATAAAACCGACACGTCGCAGTGTTTCCCACAGGATTTTGTGACTGTGGTGGGTGGACCTCAATCCCTCCACGACATAAAATTTAAAAGTTAATTATCAATCTGATTAAAGGTGCACTGTGTAATATAGCAGGGATCTATTGACAGAAATGCAATATAATATACATAACTATGTTTTCAGTGGTGTATAAAGTCCTTACACAATGAAACGTTATGTTTTTGCTATTAGAATGAGCCATTTCTATCACGATATACTGTGGGTCCACTTATAGTGAAGTCACCATTTTGCACCGCCGTGTTTCTACAGTAGCCCTAAACGGACAAACAGCTCTGCTCGATCACTGTCGACAAGTGCTGAGGAAGACCCGGAGCTGAAATTCACATATGGGCGTTTTGTGTTGGCCTAACGGCCTAAAGTCAACAGCACAGTATTTTTTTTGTGTTATTTAAAGAGTGCGTTAATAATATTTGCCTATGGCGGGTACACAACGTGCATACACTCAGCTTATGAGAGGACGCGGGGGCAGGGACACGCAGCAGCAAACAAACATGTTTAAATATTAAATATAAAAGGATTCCTCTCTGGAGAAGCATTCAGAAATCTTCCATGTAAATAGTGAATCCGCCATTGTGCAAGCGCAACTGGCTTTTAAAGGAAATGGGAGATTCTGATTGGTTTATTGCACGTTATGCCCAAAAACACACCCATGAGTCATTAAGGTGAAACACTCAGTCAATCTCATGTCATGAGTACCTCTAGAGTAGTATAGAGATCTAATCAGACAAATGTTTACATAGAACAACAATGGAATAGTAGCGCATTTAAATGAAGAAGGGCTCTTTGTGAGAAGTTTGTGTGAACCTTTTATAAAATAATTCATTTAAGCCCCGTTTCCACCAAAATTACCCAGAACAATTTGTACCAGAAACTTTTTTTACAGGAACTTTTCTCCCCCCAGACCTGCAACTGTCTGCGTTATCTAAACCAATCTGGTGTTTACATGTGATGACTTTCAATCGCAATCATTTTGTGACATGCAGTTTGTCTGCCGCATCAAAAATGTCAACGCTGTTTTCTCCAGCAGCTGGAATGTGTTAACTTCAGCCATAGCAACTCTTAACGGCCACCAGGACTAATACAGTATTATATAATAAGCTATTTATTTGTTGTAAAGTGTAATAATCATCTCAGAAAAAAAATGAATTCTTCTGTCAGGCGCAGTTAAAGTAAAAACTACCTGGGGCAATATACGCTGTGTCATTATTCCAACATTATCTTCATAACTTACGAAATAAGTGCACCCCTCAGAAAAATGAGCTTTTCTCTCGTCAACATGAGCGCGGTGTGCGCTGTCACGTCATGTAAGGACGCACACTTAAAAGTAATCGGTCAGGTCGTTTACATGGTGAAAAATAGACTGTAAAAAAATTAATAACGAGTATGGAAGAGATTCAAGCTGTGCTGCTTTTGCTGGTTATAGATAGGTTTACTAAAGAGGAAATTAACAACGACAGAAAAGAGCCCTAGCATATTCAGAAAGCTTGTAAAGCTAGATTTAAAATGACAATGTATATTATTATCAGCCATTACGGACATTGCACGTGAGATGGCTGAGACGAACGCGCGCCATCAGACAGAGAGCAATAACTGACTTTTAAAAATGCAGGTTGAAATAAAATGCTAAACCAATCAGCATGTTCAGCGCCCAAGTCCCACCCTCGAAAGTTCCTTAACTTTGAAAAAGTACTACCTCACGAGCAGGGCCGTTTGGATGGGGAAATATTTACCCGGAACTTCATTTAGACCCTGGTTCCTGCAGTCTAAACACACCGAGTACCACCCCAAAGTTCCTGGTTCCTGAGTAAAGTTCCTGCGGTGGAAACACGGCTATAGTTCAACAACTATAGTGGTCCTCCTTTATGTTCCCTGACATTACAACAGGGACGGTAACAGTGAAGTCCTGTGACAGCAGTGCAGCCGGCCTTGCGCGTTTATAGCAGTGCATTTGCTCTCTCGCTCTGGTTGCGCGGCGCCTTTCCAGGAGAAGAACCCCTACAAGGAAATTCCACCCCATTTGACATCACACATACCCGTACTCGAAAAGAAACTTTTCGAAACTTGTGAGAAACCGGAAGGAGTATTTTTGACACAGAAATACTCCATCAAACGTCCAACTTTAAGAGACTAGGTACAAACCTTTTGGACCATGCGCTTGGCGCACAGACAGTTAGTTTTTTCCGTCGTTAAACTAGCAAAAGTGGATTCGGACATGTTCTTAATGCATCCGCGCCATGAGCTGCAGACCATGTGCTCAGATCATTAAAACATGACCCTATATCTTCAAACGAGTCGTTTTTTTTAGACTTAAAATTACAGAAATTACATGAAGTGCAATGTATATTATGAGAAAATAAGTGTTTTTCCATGTAAATCTGGCTAGGTCAGATTAAGTAGGTCAAAAATAGAAACCTTTAAAATAGCATAATAGGAAGACCCTGCACATTTTAGGGTAAACTGATTTTTATTTATTTATATATGTTACCATTTGGATGATTAAATCAAAAATGTACAATAAAAAAATACATAAAAACAATGCTTACCATGTAGAGAACATGCAGTGCTCCTAGCACGGCCGCCAGGGTGTTTTTTGCATAGCTGTCGTGTGGGGGACAAACCAGCAGAGGGTGCTGAATGCCGGCTTTCAGAGCCCTGAGACAAAAAAAAAAGCATTCCGATCAAAACCTTTAGATGAGTAAAAGTCTTTTTTCAAAGAAAATTTCTTCAAAGACAGAAATATGCCCTATAAGAGCAACAGGCCAATGACATAAGTGATTAACAGAAGTAGTTGATGTTATGTTTGCATAAGCACCTCTTAATGCCATTAGCAGCAGCATCGCTAAACCGCCGGACATCATCATAGTCTCGATTCACTGGACCCGTGGAGGCAAACACCAATCGGTTTCCAGGGAGACCAGGAGCCTTGACAACCACGACCTCTTCCCCAAAGCAACAGTCCACCTGAATGAGAAGAATATGAGAAGTGTGCAATAACAACTCAGTGCTGGATAGACGTGTGTGGTGCACTCACCGCACTGTAGTCCTGTAATGGTGCTTTTAAACACTCCAGTTCATTAGGGAGCTGCTCATAACTTTGGGTTATTAAGATAATGCCATCATAACTGTAAAAGAGAGGAATAATCCTAATTAACCTTCACAATAAAGCAATACAGTACTGTATATTTTCACTCTAATATAAATACTGCAGAATAGCTGAAGTAAGGCTAAACAGTGCCGTAATAATACACCATTAAACTGCAAAAAACAATTCTTATTTCAATATCGTTTTGTTTTCTAGTAAAAAAATATAAATTTAAATACTTAATCTAACTGCACTGCCACCGTTGAGCATCTTTGAATCTATCTTGCAAAGTTTAAAAGGACAATTGTAAATGTTTTTCTTTATTTTGATTTTTGTATAGTAATTTGTGGCATCGTTATTTCATGATTCTCAAAGAATCAATGAATTTTGAATCACAAGTTATTTCAGCTTTAATATATATATATATATATATATATATATATATATATATATAAGATGAAATAAAAAATAAAAGACATGTGATTCAAAAGTCATTGATTCTTAGCTGACATAAAATATTAGACAAAAATTGACTTAAAAAATGTGCAATGTTGACCAAGCAGCTAACTGAAATAAATGATCAAGCTGAAGTACTAAAAGGATTAAAACAAATTTAAAGCTAAATAAAAATATAAAAATGACAAAAGCACACGATAAAATTAACCTAAAAAGTCCAAAATATTAATAAATATAATATTAGGAATAAATATAATTACTAAAATAGCAGTCTCAAAAACAAACAAAACACCTCCACAAGCTTGTCTCGTTTTCTTAAAATAATAATAATAAAAAAAACGAAATAGTTATTCTTAAACCATAACTTTATTATATAAAATATTTGCCTGTAAATGTATGTGGATGTTAAGGTAATTTTACTTAAAACCAAGACAACAATTCAGTTCAAACCTTTGTAATTTAGTTTATTTCAGGGCCACACTTAAATAATAAATGATACTCTAATAAATCAGTGATAAGAAAGCAGTCTAAAGTCTAAAGTGTTGTTGATTATAAAGCAGCCAGTTCAGGTAACAGTGGTGATGATTGACTCAGTTCCTTTGATGGTGATGTAATGCTGTAGTAGTCAGCACTGCACCAGTCAATCACCCTTCTGAATTATAAAATAACACATTTGAGAAAGACATCATACAGACGTGCACAAGTGAAGCCACCACAGCACCGCGGGTGCAGATCAAATGCACAGTTTGAGACAGGGTTTACTCACTTCTTGTCCTTGCAGTCAGAGGTCCACTGGATAGGCTGGACACTGGATGGAAGGAAACAGAGGACAGAGAAAAAAACAGAGGCAGAGATTAAAACATTAACATGTGCTGAGAAATGTTTACTTAATGTTTAGCAGATCTTGCTTAGTTCTCGTGCTTATGGTCATCAGAGGCTCTTCAAGAATCAAAAAATAATCAAGCTTTAGTTTAGCTTGACTCATTTCAGCTGCTCACATGATTTCTGATAATGTCTGGTTGACATTTGAGTGTCATTTGTCATCTATGTACAGTGAGGTACAAAGAACTGAGACTATGACAAAGGACTGTGAATATGCATATTTTAACTAATGCCAATATGCTAATTGAATCATTTGATTAGCATCCTAGAAATTGTGCAGAATCTTAGTTGTCTCAGACTGCTGGCCTTTTGCTACTGCAAACATTTAATAATTCAAACGAATTAATGAGCTAAAACATTTGCAATAGTCTTCAAATGAGGAACAATCGCTTGCCGCTCCCATCACTGCTGCTGATATGGCAAATTTAATACTTCTCATATTTCAATTATTAATTTTGAACGGTTTCATGTCAGCAATGAGAAACTGTTTTTTTGCTGAAACTGTTATTCATGCATCCTTTGTAAACTGCGATAGGGTGATCTATGGAAGACTCAAGTTTTAAAAGGTATCAAACGTGACTTTATTATGGTTTTATACTGCTTTCTAAATATTACTAAGAAATATTAAATCACAATTTTTTTTAAATATTTCGCAATTAGTATTTTATACATATTTATAATATTTTTATTTTTCCACAATATAAATTGGTCTTCGTCGATAAAACAGCTGCCAATATATTTTACCCCTGCTCTGGAAAAAAAGCGCATAAACCCAACCAAAGATAATTTGCATTATCCTGCCAAGAAACCGATAAAAAAAAATCTCCACATTTGAACACTGCTATCTACCGACAGATTTCTAGCTTTTAGCAATTATAACTGAATTTGACGAAATATATAATGCAGTACCAAAAACATTATACCCATAAAAACAGCAGTGATGATGGAAACTTATTTTAAACATGAACAATTACAAATAATCCTCTTACCTTAGAGACATTCTAGCGTTTCCTCCTCTCGCCTTGGAGAAATGAAGTCGTCGTGATGTCAGCTGAGCTGACAAAGACTAATCACATGACTAATGGTGTCACGTGATGTAAGCTATGTAGTTTTTCCGAACTTTTTAATGAAATAAAATGCAGATTAAAGGTGGTATTTATAAATTAATCTGTTTTAAACACGCTATTTTAATATGTCGAGTTTATTTTAATATGACGAATTCCTAAAATTGTCCTTCTCGACAAATACTCCTTAAACTACAAATACAAACCGGAAGCCATTAGATGACAAGCCCAAATAATTTCTGCAAATCGGTTCTTTTGAACAGTTACAAACCTGTTAAAATAACAATTCTGTAATTATTTTATTATCCTGGCTTAGCTGACACATTATTATCATGCTTTATCTAACCACATGCATATGATTGTTTTACGTTTTATATTAAGTTTTATTAAAAAGTAGTGTTTATTGAATTTCTATACCCCTGTTAAGATTGTCGCACCCAGCCATTTAGAATTTATTTTTCATGTATAGTTCGTTTTTTTCTCTCGATCAATATTCACAGTGAAATAGCGTTCCCTGTCCAATTTTGTGAACTGGTTCAATCGATTCAATGAAAAGATCCGACTCAGAAAACAATTCTTTCAGGAATCCGGACACCACTCGAAGTCACATGACAGCGAGACGGTGAGCGTGAGCTGTAACTGAATCAATGTACAAAGATTGTGTAATTGTAGTCGCTTCACATTGAAATGGTGCAGTGAGTAACACATTAAACCTGATACAGATCGTTTTTGTAATCGTTTTTCAACGTGCACGATCAAACGTAAAAATCAGGTAGGACAATCACACAACACTGCAAGAAACTGAAAGCAGGGAAAAGTTATCTACACGGTCTTGCATGGTATCTTATTTTAGCGATAAATAGGTCTTAAGCAATACATCATTTGATTATAGCTGAGTATTATTGTCACATAATCTGAAAACCTGCTAATAAGGCTAGGTTCGGGCTGCTTTATTAATGCTGCCCTTCAGGTGCAACTGGGAAACTCGTACATAGCAGCCTAAACAAACACATTTATTATATTGTGAACAATAAACAACGTAGATTTTTAATTAACTTAATATTTTAATTTAATTTATATTTCTCTTTATATATTTCACGTTTTATTATTTTGTAGGTAATTCATTTGTCTTTATTTATTTTGTTTCAACATTACCTATTCCACTGCTATTTGAAGAGGCTTGATAAAGGTTAAAAAGCGCCATGTCTATAATGTATATGTTTTATACATCATACCTTTAAAATTATTTAAATAAAGCATGTAAAATTAAAATATAGAATATAACTTTTCACTACAGACTTGCTGATATAAATATATAGATTTTAGATATGATATTCATATTAAAAGATTTATGCAATGATTTAAACGAGCATGCCTCTTCCAACATTACGAAATGTCGGGAAATAAGTGTCTGTTTGCAGCATGCAGTGGCACAGGTGTTGACTTTAAAATATCTGGGTCATCCTACACCTATCGACATGTTTGTCCACTTCTTTCTTTCACTGCACTATGTTCTTTATTCTGTCTGTCTCTCTTTTCCTCTGTAATAGATGAGATTTCTGGGTATCTCTCAGCTCAGTTTGAGAAGACTCAATGCCGTATTCTCTGCAGGCACCGTCAGAGGCACCGCAAGCTCAGCCGCTATGAGACTAGTCCAGTTCTGCCACAGAGGCGGCGAGGGGAGCGTCAGAGTCGGGGTGGAGCAGGCAGAAGGTCAGGGGGTCATTGATCTTAAAGCTTTCGACCCCTCCATGCCTTCCACTATGAGAGATTTTCTAGAAATGGGACAAAAGGGAATGGACTGTGCTAAGAGGTATAAACCACAGAAACCCAGGAAAGAGAGCACATACTTTAAAGTCATCTGCCACATAATAGAACATCAATTTTTTCTGGATCTATACATTTTTTTAAAAAAATATTAAAAATGCAGTTTATGTATACACTATATTGTAGGGGTGTAACGATTCGTTTTAACAACTGTTCGATTTGACTGAAATAAATCAGTCACACTGATTAAAATTTTTGGCTAAAAAGTTACTGAATCGATTTCAAGTCACTCAATTGTTTCGGATCATATTGTTCTAAATGAACCAATATCGTCCTTAAATCGTATCGACAACCTCAAATCGTGATACGAATCGAATCGTTGTTAAAACAAATCGCTACACCCCTACTATATTGGCAAAAGTTTGAGACACTCCTTCGAATCATTGAATTCAGGGGTTCCAATCACTTCCATGGCCAAAGGTGTATTAAAGGTCCCGTTCTTCGCGATCCCATCTTTCAAACTTTTGTTAGTGTGAAATATTGCTGTTAGAGCATAAATAATACCTGTAAAATTATAACGCTCAAAGTTCAATGCCAAGCGAGATATTTTATTTAACAGAAGTTCCCTTTCAAAGCCTACAGCGAACGGCCGGTTTGGACTACAGCCCTGCACTTCCTTCAGGAATGATGTCACTAGAACTGTTTGTTGACTAACCCTCCGCCCACAAGTACACGCAAAATAGGGGGTGTGGTGTTGTTGCTCTCCCACGTGGAGAAGAGCGCACATTCAGTGCTTGCATCTCTGTGTTATGGTAAGAGGCGGGACCTTTCCGGGCAAAGTGCACTAAGCTGCTGTCCAATCACAACACGGGAAGCGCTGGCCCAATCAGAACTCGTTACGTATTTCTGAAGGAGGGACTTCATAAACAAGGAAATCATCAGGCCGTTTTTAGGACAGAGTAAACAGCGCTATACAGATAAGTAAATTGTGTGAAAAATACTGTTTTTTTTTTTTTACACGCGAAACATGAACTCATGTTATATTGCACACTGTAAACATAATCAAAGCTTCGAAAACACGCGAAGAACGGGATCTTTAAATCAAGCACCTATGCATGTAGATGCTTCTACAAACATGAGAGAATGGGTTGCTCTCGGGTATAGATAATAGGTTGCCACTGTGCAATAAGTCAATTCATGATATTTTTTCACTTCTAAATATTCCACAGGCAACTGTTTAAAAAGTAAATTAAAAAATCACAGAGCAGGGTCAGCGCATGCTGAGGTGCACAGTGCAGAAGTCTGCAACTTTCTGCAGAGTAGATAGCTACAGTCCTTAGTGTGGCCTTCAGATTAGCTCAAGAACTGTGCGTACAGAGCTTCGTGGAATGGGAACTTTCAAGGCCCAGAAAAGTATTAAAAATATCATTAAAAAAGGCCATGTGACTCCGGTGGTTTAACCATAATGTAATGAAGTGTTGAGAATACTTTTTGTGTGCAAAGTGTGTGTATGATAAACATCCAGCCTGCATTTATTTTAACAACAATACAGAAAAAAGTGAAATATTTTTACAATTTAAGTTTTCTTTTTTAATATACTTTGAAATATTATTTATTTCTGTATAAAGCAAATGCAAAGCTGAATTTCCATTAGCCATTACTCCAGTCTTCACTGTCACATGATCCTTCAGAAATCATTCTAATATGCTGATTTATTATCACTGTTGGAAACAGTTGTGCTGCTTAAAGGTGCAGTGTGTGATTTTTAGGGGCGAGGTTGTGAATTGCAGAAGCTACGGTGGCTGACACAGGACAGAGATGTTGTTGTCTGAGACAACAGAGAGAAGCTAGTGTTCTGTAGAGACGTTTGTCCGTTTATGGCTACTGTAGAAACATGGCGGGGCAAAATGGCGACTTCACTGTAAGGGGACCCTCGGTGTATGTAGATAGAAATGGCTCATTCTACGGTAATAAAAACATATCGGTTTATTATGTAAGGTATTTATACTCCACTGAAAACATAGCTATGTATATTATATTGCAATTCTGTCAATAGATCTTCACAAATATTACACAATGCACCTTTAATGTTTTTTATAACCTGATACTTTTTTCAGGATTCTTTGATGAATAAAAAGGAAAAAGGAAGAACAACATTTATTTAAAATAGAAATATTGTGTAACAATATACACTACCTTTCAAAAGTTTGAAAGCAATTCATATTTTATTCAGCAAGATTGTGTAAAATGAATAAAGTGATAGTTAAGATTATATTGTAATTTGTTAGAAAATATTCTTTTTAACTTTAACTTTTTATTCATCAATGAATCCTGGAAAAGTATTAAAAGTATATACAGGTTCCCAAAAGAATATTAAGCAGCACAACTGTTTCAAACATTGATAATAATCATCATATTAAAATGATTTCTGAAGGATCATGTGACACTGAAGACAGGAGTAATGATAGAGTAATTGTTTTTACTGTATTGTTGATCAAATAAATGCAGCCTTGATGAGCATAAGAGAATTATTTCAAAAACATAAAAAAATGTTTTCAAACAATACGTATTAACTTACTGATAAATATAAAAATATAATTAATCAAGTACAATTCAGGACAGGTAGTACGTCAAGTGGTGCAACCACAAAAACTTGATAAATGTATCAATTAATACATATTCAAGATATTTGTAAAAAGAAATGACTTTTGACATTTAGAAAATATTCAAAAAATATAATTTGGTATGTTGGTTAAAAGTATAGTAATACAAATTCAATTTATATTGAAACTATGAATAGTAAGAACATAAGAAATTATTTATGGATTGTCATTCAGAATGCATAAGTATCAATTTTTGCAACACATCTTTTGCCAGCTTCTTGTGGTCTCCTAGCTGTGTTTATGAAGTCATACAGACATTTTTAACATGATTTGTTAATTATTTAGGCATTCAAGTGTTGATCTCAAATATATATTATGTGTAAAGCGTTATTGGAAACATATTACTGTCTTTCTCTCAGGGCTTTGTCCAGCGGTCAGCATGTGGTGCCGCGGTCAGATATCAGGCTGCTCTCCCCTGTGACCTGCCCAGAGAAGGTGGTGTGTGTTGGTATGAATTATAAGGACCACTGCCTTGAGCAAAACGCCCCGATTCCTAAAGAGCCCATCATATTCAACAAGTTCCCCTCCACCATCACTGGCCCTTACGATGACATCATTCTACCAGAGGAGAGTCAGGTGAGCTCTGGATCTTAATACAGTTACAAACAGACAGTTGGTGTTACTTTAACCCAGAAATCATACTCGATACTATAGAATAACTACTCCATAAGAATGACTCTCTGTAATGTCAGTACATGTAGGTTTTCGTTTGTTTTGTCTTCAAAATCTTATTTTATTCAAAAGTGAATACTAGTTTTTTCACACTGAGGTGCGAGCTCGAAATCCTTAGTTTCACATTATGGTGGCTCATTTACAGGAAGTGGACTGGGAGGTGGAACTTGCCTTTGTGATTGGACGAAAAGGGAAGCATATTAAGGTAGAAAAAGAGTCTCCATGTGTTGGCGTGTATCTTAAAGTGAATCTGTTCTGTCGATTGATTGATCCGATTTACTATAGTAAATCTATTCAGGCATCATTTCAGCAGCTCTAGTGGGACACAATCTCATTTAAGCATGGGAGTGAGATGAATTAATAGGCTCAATAGTTTATTTTTTGACAAATGCTAAATGTCAGCAGTCAAATATGCAATATAACGCATTTAACCCAATAAAATCTACTATATCATATTTTATATTTAATTCGATTTTTTAAAATAAAATAAACATAAGAATGAATTTTATATTGTTAGTAAAATTTCAAGACAAACACTTACTGGACTGAAGCAACTTCATTACATACATTTTTATAAGAAAAAACATGTTAAAATGTGAATATTAAATACTGTACATCAGGCTTTTGAGGAATGCTTATTTGTACATCTCTTAATCATCAATGTATTGCACTGCATGACGGTTTTTCCCCCCACAATAAAAATGACAGAGGCTTAATGCTTAAGACTAAGCATTTAAATGTCATCTTAAAGGGTTAGTTCACTCAAAAATCGAATTTCTGTCATTAATTCCTCACCCTCATATCATTCTCATAAACCTTCATTTAACTTCATGAGACAAATTAGAATATTTTGGATGAAATCGGAGAGCTTTCTGACCCCTTCCTAGACTGCAACTTCATAACCAATTTCAAGGATCAGAAAGGAAGTAAAGACATTGTTAAAATAGTCCATGTGACTCCAGTGGGTCAATGTTCATTTTACGAGGTGACGAGAATACATTTTGTGCGCAAAAAACAAACAAAAATAACTTCATTCAATGATTTCTAATTTTCCCTGTCAGTCTTCAACGCTGTTCACATAGTAAACACAGCGTAACGCTTCCGGGTTGTACGTCAGAACGCCGGCTCATTATTGGCTAGCTCTTGCATCAGCATCACACGCATGGGTCGTGGTGCTCACGTTTTGCTCACTTTGGTCCTCTGTATAAAAATCAGAGATTTTTAGTTTTTTTTGAGTATGAGCTTCATATTTTCCTTTATTATAGCCTGATTTAAAACAAACAGAAACTTTTTTTATTTTATTTCATATAGTACTAAAGTATAATTCAGCCTCTTAGCAGCATGACAAGCTTATGCCATTTCAACAAATGAATGTCCTGACCTAATTTATGTCAAATACATGTGTCTGCCTCAGGAAGAGGAGGCCCTTTCCTATGTTGCAGGTTTCACTGTAGCGAATGATGTGAGTGCTCGTGATTGGCAGATGAAGCGCAATGGAAAGCAGTGGCTGCTGGGAAAAACATTTGACACGTTTTGTCCACTCGGTCCTGCGCTGGTTACCACTGAATCACTAAAAGGTACTTAAATATATGAAAATGTGAAAACAGTAGCCTAGGACACACTTCATTTTTGAGAGTTAAAGCTGCTGTCCGTTTTTCCAAACCATTTTTTTTGTCTTACCCTGAATCATTATGGCACATTTATAATAAGTGATTATACTGGGACTATTTCAGAGCGGTCTGGTAGGAACCGCTGCGGAGGAGCACAGCCCGTGTGAATCGCCATAGATGTAAACAGAGAGAAGTAGCTCCGGCTGCATTGTTTTTCCAATAAACGCATGCAGTTCTGTTTATTAACTGCTAGAGTGCAACAAGGAATAGACTGCAGCTTTAATACTAGTAAAATTATTTCTGGTCTTAAATCAATTTAATCCAAACAGATGTGCATAACCTGGGTATCCGCTGCCTGGTGAATGGAGCCGCGGTTCAGGACAGTAACACCAATCAGTTGATCTTTCACACCGAGAAGCTGGTGGCTTGGGTCTCACAGTAAGAAAACTCACTCTGGTTTTAAATGTTTGATATAATATGTATTATTAAAGTCATTATGCTCTTCAAGGCTGCATTTATTTAATCAAAATACAGTAGAAACGGTAATATTGTGAAATATTGTAATTAAAATAATATAATTTATTCCTGTGATGGTAAAGCAGCCATTACTCCCGTCTTAAGTGTCACATGGTCCTTCAGAAATTATTTTAAAATGCTGATTTGGTGCTAAAGAAACATTTATTATCAATGTTGAAAACACCATTTTTGTTTTCAGGATTCTTTGATGAATATAATGTTTAAAGATAAGCATTTATTTGAAATAGAAAACGTTCATAACATTATTAATGCCACTTTTGATCAATTTAATGCTGAATAAAAGTAATAATTAAAAACAAAACTTCACTGAACCAAAAATTTGAAAGGTAGTGAATATATAATTTATTGTGTAATATGCATACGTTTATGCTATTCTGGTCTAAAAAAGATTATTATTTTATTAACGTACTTCAGTAGTCCTGGAAATATTATTTAATATGTACTACATTATTATTTAATATTAAATTATGAATATCCGCCATAAAAAAGAAAACAATTCTACAGGTTGCAACTTTTAAGTTATTAATTTGACTGACTCGATTTATCATCAGTGTTGGGATTTACACTTTACTGTAATTCCACTACTGTAATGCGCATGTAACGAAATATATTTTTGTAGTCAAGTAACACAATTACAATTACTGAAATTAAAATGAGTTTGTTACTCGCGTTACTCTCTTTTGTGAAAAATGAATGCTTGCAGGCCCAAGTCCAACTGAAGCCCGTTGGGTT
Source organism: Pseudorasbora parva (assembly GCF_024679245.1). Classification (NCBI taxonomy): domain Eukaryota; kingdom Metazoa; phylum Chordata; class Actinopteri; order Cypriniformes; family Gobionidae; genus Pseudorasbora; species Pseudorasbora parva. Next base: position 18,144,778 of record NC_090184.1, read on the forward strand.
TAAAAAAAAAAAATTATCCTCCCTATTGTTGCAGCCAATAAAATATTTGTTTTGCTTTTCATGTCAAGGTAGTTATATTTTCTTTAGTTTCTTTATTAAGTTAATTTATAAACATGTTTGGAGCATTTTTCTGTTTGTTAAATTCAAGTTTTTATTTTGTCTAAAGTGACGAAACAAGTGGCCAGTGGCTGACATCGAATTATTACAACGTTTTAGTTCAAATGGGGTAAAAGGGTAAAATACTAATTTTCTTGCCCAAAACTGTTTATCATTGTTTTTTCCCCTGCAGGTTTGTGACACTTTGTCCAGGCGATGTGTTCTTGACTGGAACGCCTCCCGGTGTGGGTGTGTTCAGAAATCCACCTGTGTTTTTAAAGGTGAGGAAAATCAATGTATGTTTCAACATTGCTTAGTTATCATCACAACCCACAATCACTGCACCTGGCAGGCTGTTAACACCCGTTCAGAGCCTTTCCTGAAAACCTTTGTTTTGCTGCACAGATAAAGTCGGATTTCAAAACCTCCGATTCTCTTCTGTTCAAATGGTCAGTGTGACTGACGCTGACACAATGAGAACAGCTGAAATGCAGAACAACACAAGAGCTGGAAGGGCCTTGTTGACATTGTCGCAATGCCGTTTATCACACAACCAAGTTTAAAATAAGGAGAGGCACATTTAACAGGCCCTGGCTTCAGTGTTTAAGCTCTCTAATTGGCATTGATGGGACTGACACCAGTTTAAGCTGATTTACAAAGAGAATCGCAAGGGCTGAACAAAATGCTGCAAAGATGCAATTACTGACTTTTTGTTCTGCAGCTACTTCAGCTGTTCTTTCAGGTTTTCCTAATTGTATCACACACTTTATTAAGAATACTTCATATTATCTAATCACATTTTCTAGGTGTAGACAATTAAGTGAAACTACAAATAAGAAAACACAATCAGCTGAAAACACACAAAAGCATTTTTTTCCCATTCTTAATATGTAACATCAGGAAAAAATGCCAGCAATTATGCAAACTAATTGTAATTTGTTAACATTAACTAAAAGTAATACATTCTTAAGTATTATTTATTATAATGTTAAAGGTATACAATGTACATTTCGGCCCTCTAGCGGGTACAATAACAAAACTGCATCCATTTTGAGAAAGAACATTGTTTTGGTTGTGCTTTACTAATTAATAGACATTGTACTTAAGCAACCATAATAATAAAATGACTCTTCACGATAGATACTATTTTATAATTAACTACATATATAGAGCTACATAATGGTGATTGAACTCACCTGTTGAGTAATAAAAACGTCATCTCTGCGCAGCTTTTACAACAAATCTCTCGGCTCGTTCAGATCACTTTAGTTCTCAGCTTCTCACTGTCTCAAACGAATGTTGATTGTTGTTTTATTACGAGCTGTGACTCTTTTTCTGTTTGGTGATCTTCCCCAGATGTTCGATATTTAATGTTTTCCATATCAACCTTTCTTGCTTGTTGTAACATTAACCTATACTCCCACATACACGCATAAATATAGCCGGAGCAACTTTAGTCTATTTGCGGATAAAACGAGACACGAGGACGAGTAAAGTGTATGGAATTTCGTGCAAAAACCATCCCATTCTGTTTAAAATATAAACGCTTATAACTGGCTTCCCATGGTGAGTTGGGGTAAGACAAAAACACATTTTGGAAGAAGGATTGATAGTCTATTTCAAGCTCCATGCAACCGACAACAAGAGTGACCTGTGTAAGGTCAACGGAAGCACACAGTGAATTACATTTTCCTGCAAAATTCGTCCAGACAGCTCTAAAATATAAATAATTGTTATAGGTTTATCAGTGTGTATTTGGGTAGAAACATGATTGACTGATTGAAGATGGACTTTTCTTTGCGCCGTTTCATTAATATTATAATTTTTTTTAAATAAAAGTTGCACAAGTAGCCTATAGCTTTAATAGGAATTGCAGCAAAACATCAAACCTTCAGAACAGCAGCCACTGCAGCTCTTTGTTCAAAAATCAACCTGAATAAAAAAAAAGTTTCATTCATACAAACTCTGTTCATTAAGAGTGCAGCATGCCGTGCCCAAGAGAGAAGCAGCTGCCGCATGTCACATCACGTCATTTACACCAATTTAGTTTGTTAAGAAAATAACCAACATTAATCCTGTGTGATTAGAATGCAATTTACACAACAGAAAAGTGTTAGTTCCTTTAGAAAACTGTTGCATTTGACTCATGAGTGGCTTAAAAATGTACCATGACATTTAAATTTGATCTAGTCCACTGGGGTTTACAAGAAAACACACCCCACTGGGTAAAAGCACACCATTAGATTGTGAGATGCCGTTAACAGAAACTCTACTTTAATTTTAAAAATATATATATATATATTTTAATATATAACATGTATATTTAATCTGTGTCCCAGTAGATGTAATTGGTATTTCTAAAATAAAAAAGCAGCCAATTTCCTATGAATTAGTTCTCAATTGATATTACTGTTGTATTTATTGAAGGTCAGTATATTGTAATGAAGTCATTTTAATGATCTGTTTCAGAGGGGAGATGTTGTGGAGTGTCAGATTGATGAGATTGGATCGATACGGAACGCAGTCGTGTAACAGGAAGATCTTCTACATAGATACAAAGTGCCAATAGGGAATCTAATTATTTCATATTGTGGTCATAAAACAATGGACTTTTTTTAGCGGAGGTAAATAAAAAATTATAAACATTACGCTCTGGGCCACTTCTTAAATAAAAACATTTTTATAATGCAGCGTTTTTTTTCTAATCTGCACCGAATCTGGCACAAAAGTATTTTTCATAAAGGATCGAATTCCATGTGAATGTCAAGCTGGGGTCTTCATGCACAGGATACAGAATGCACGTAGTTTCCAGTAGAGGGCATTACTGACCCACGTATGTTGGCTTTCTTCATTTCTTGTCCATTTATTCTCAGCTTGGGATAAATAGGCTTGGTTCTCAGAAACAGTGTTGAATTATACAGTCATTCAGACTAAGATGCCAACTAAATATGCAGGATTCTAATGGAAAACCTTTAAAACTGTGATTCTAAAATTAATAAAATACAAAAATAAATCAAAACCAAGTCTTTAGTGATTTTTTTGTGTGGCTATGTTGCTAGTAATGGTCTGCTCTAAAATATTTGAGCAACTTGGAAATATTTCTTTGCTTGCTAAATACTAGTGATAATTGATTCATGAACAAACCTTTTAAGCTGGTAACCTGTCGAGGCGGTTCACAGAATCAAACTGAATAGTATAATGGTTCTGGTTATTTAAAAACGCAAGATGTACATCCAAAATAGCAGGCATGATCTTTGTGCAGCACAGAATGAGCCAATGAACATGTCCAGATATGGGTTATTGAACCAAAGGACTTGTTTCGAAAATGAACAAATCGAAAAGTTAGACTGAAAAAGAACTGAAAGAGCTGGTTTTCCTAGAGTCATCCTCTGAAAACATTGCAAGTTAGATCCGGCTCATTTGGACATGACTGAAAAGCTGACTTTCAACTCTGCCTGTAGGGTTGATTCAATGATTTTTAACCGTTTTTTTGGTTCAATAACCCATCTGGACATGCTTAATGGCTCATTAGGTGCTGCACAAGGAGCATGCATGCTACCAAAGACTAAAGATACTGTATACAAAGACTGTGCACTCCGATTACTTATAAATGGGACAATTCAGCTGCTGTTAGAAGCTCCGGTTTGCACACTGAGTAGGTACTAAATTTCATGTGGCCTAATGGGATAGTAAAGTCCAATCGAATGGACACTTCAGAATCTTACTGGAATATCATCTGGGGACTTTTTGCCTACTATTTTTAGAATACAATGCATTCTGACATACTATTCTGTTGGCGTACTGTTTTTTGCATGCTATAGGTGACCTGTGATGGGCTAAGTACGAGCTAAAGGTGAAAGGCATGAAAATTTTCATTTTTGGTCAAATTTAAAGTTTAAAAAAAAAAGCCCTCGTCTATAGACCCAAATGCTGCAAATAGCATTTACACATCTAAAATGATCTCTCTTTGTACGTTTTCGGAGAGGAGTACCTTTCCTTTGGCCACGAAAACTGCTGTTTTGCTCTGCTCGCTTCCTCTCCGCACAACTTTGGTATTTTTGTATATTGTTGTAAAGTGTAGCATTCAAACCTTTTCTCGATTGCATGAGTCTGAACCAATGAAATGTGATTTTCAAACTCATGCTGATGTAAACAAAACGACCTTACTGGCGCTGACCGATCCGAAGCGCACGCACAAAGGTGACTCTTAAACCGCGCAATCTCGATACACATACACACGTTTTTTTTGGGGTGAAATGTGGGGACATTCCATAGGCCTAATGGTTTTCATACGGTACAAACCATATTTTCTATCCTCCTATACTGCCCCTGCCTATCATAGAAAATATTCTGCATTTTTTACTTTCTCAATTTATAAGCCTTTTGAAAAATGGGGCAAATGGGTAAATGTCCTCATATTTCGCCCTCTTCTTGTAATACTTGTGTCATACCCATGTCATTATACACATTTGTGTCCTGATAATTCACAAAAACAAGCACGCACACGCACGCACACACACAATTGCAGTATTTGGTCTTGGTGAGTATTCACTCAAACATTATCTATTATGTCTAAAATAAATGGTTCACTTTTGGGAAAAACATCTGACGTGTAACTGTGTGTGGTACAGTAGGTCTTCATATATAGGCTGTCTGTGACATTAATATATATATATATACACTTAGTGTGTGTCAAATTTGGGTTATTACCAGGGATTGTAAGGTATAATGTTATACAGGTTTTTTTTTTTTTTTACCTTCAGAAAACTAACTTTATTTTTTCTAAACTGACTTTGCTGACTATTGATTTCAAACAGGTATAACTGTCATTTTTGTCTGATTCCAACAAATCATAACATCACTGACATTGAAAACTCATTATTGAAGATTTGCTTATTACAACTCATTTTGCAAGGGTCACAGTAGGGAAGTATTGGATTTAGGACGCAGCGCGAGACTTGCACTTAGGACAGCACATGCACATTTGCTGGTCTAGTCTGAAAAATGTTTTTTTTGTAATGCTATTTGAGCATAAGAAACCACATTTATGGAGCAGCTAATGTCAGATTTTGTTGCTGATTTCAAATGTTATTTAAAAGCAGTTTTTGAGATTTAAGGATTCCCCCATTCAAATAGATGGGACTTTTTTGTTTTGGATGCCCGAAAAAGCTGCTCGGAGGCGTTTGCAAATATGGCCACCAACAGACTATTCTTGAAAGGTACTGTGGTGCACCTTCGGAACTAAAGTTTGACCGGCTCTAATGGTTACCAGCTTAAAATAATGATTTGTTCAAGAATCAAATATTATTAATAAATATAGTTTAAATACAGACATCACAAACTCCTGGACAGAAGGAGTGGGAAGACTAAACCTAATAACAAATTGAATCCAATTTAAAATACATTTTTGCCATGATAATGTGCAGGTAGCGACAGCTCTTTTCTACCTTGTGACATACATGAGTGTAACAGATTATCAAAAAACAAAAAAACAGTAGGGCGGTGACATGGATCAGTTCATCAATTCATCAGTTATTCTTTTGCTTTTTGAGTTTTCAGTCGACTGTAAGTAAGCAGAATTACAGATTAGAAGAAGTCCTCATACAGAGAGAAGTCTGTCATTTTTAGACAAGAAAAAAAAAAAACACATGGTTAATCATTCAGAATAAGATGCATTTACAAAATAGATAGTGTGACTTTGCATTTCATTCTGACCTTAAATCATTTGAAAAATTGTAGGAAGGAGAGTGATTTTTAGGGGGTAGCGTTAATCAAGTGGTTCCCTGAGAGCAGCAGCCAGCTGTTATTTCTCAACCCATCTCGTCTCTTGTTAATCACCATATTCTTTAGCCTTCTCCAGCTCTCCCACTCATCTAATGCTGTCCATGTTATTGATGGCTGAGTGTGTATGTGGCAAGTCCGTGGGTCGATTGTCTGGGTGTCTCTAGAGAGCTTATTCAGCACTTCTGCACCACAAGCAGCAGCCGTCCGTTAGTCTTTCTGTTTCAGACGAGCATGTACAAGGCCACTGACTCGTGTGCTGCTCAGTATTAAGATACACAAGAATGATGCTCCTGGGTAAATGCACATTTAGAATGGTTCTCATGTTGCATGGACCGGTGTTTATATACAGATCACCAAGTGATTGTTATATATAGAGCCAAAGTCATTTCCATCTGTAGCAGCCATCATGATTATTACCAATCATTTAGTGAAAATGTCCTTAAACTCAATAACACCACTGGAATCACTGATTCTTGAGGATTTGTTTCGGATTTTTCTGTTCAGAAGCATTTTGTTTATATTTTGGTGCTTTTTTTTATAACTAAATGTGCCAACAGCATCAGATACAAAAGTATTACATTCTCTATCCCCGTTTTACAGACAAGGCTCAAGTCTAGTCCCAGACTAAAATGCATGTTTGAGCTGTTTTATCTTAAAATATATCAGTTCATTATTTTTGTCTCAAGATGCACACCTGTAATGTTTTTTTCTAAGTTACATTTCTAAAAGCTACGTAAATGTCTTAATTGAACTAAGGCCTAATCCTGACTTTATCTATGCCAGGCAATAATGTCAAAACTATAGTTATGTATTTAGACTACAGAATGGTTTCAAAAGCTGATTTTGGCTCAGTCTTTTTTTAAATTATGAGACTGTCAGAAAATCTTGCAGTGCTGATAAAATGACCATGACCAATCTGACATAATTATGAAAACTAAATCGCCAAATTGTCTAAATATCCCAAACTATTTCTCTATAATTTAGCACATTTCCTCTCATCAGTTGCCTAAAATGATATATAAACACAACTAATTTACTAGAACTTGCTAATGATGTTGAACTCACAGCGGAGGAAACAAGTTGCTAATAAAAAGAGGTTTTTTAAAATATTTGATAAAGCTGATTTTTAAATGTTTTTATAAATATCGTACAGTGATGAACATGACTGTATTTCATATATTTTAATGTAGAAGTTAGATTTTAAGTATTGAGCTTTTTTGTTTAGTTTTAAATAAGATTTTTAGATTTTTGTTTTTAGCAGTGTGTTGATCTGGATTTTTATTTAATAGATATTTTAGATTTTTTTTTTTTAATCATTTTTATTTACAGTAAATAAGATGTATATTCTAACGATAATCTCAAATTGAAAATGTTGTAATTTTAACAACTGATAACAGATTAAACATATTCCATGAATCAGTGAAATTATACTTTTTAGTGTCCGGTGTTTGTGCTAATGGAAGCAGAAAATGCATAGGAAGGAAGTGTGTGTGATAATTACTCCTAATGTTTTTGAAAATAATGCAGAATGCTTGTGTGCATATGAAAATTCATATACAAAACTATAAATCAATCCGTGACAGAAACACTACAACTGGGTCAATTGCCAGAAACCTGTGTACTGAACCAAGCCCATTACATACTCCTCATTACAGGTACACAAAAGAATCGGAGAACAATATTTACCATCTGAATAGTCATTATCTAACCAATAACTAAACCAAATCTGGAATCTCAATAATAACAAACACAAAAAGCAGTCTCAGCATCACATATACCACATAAATCAAGTGTGCTAGGAAATATATAAGCATAAGCATGAAGAAAAAAACGAAAAAAAAAAAAAAAAAACATTCCTAATTATTTAAACAACCCTGAAGAACTGAATGGTACATTCAAAAGCGCCTACTGTTATCATTCCCAGCTGAGACTGACTTCTCTTTGAGTCTTTTACTTTTCTCTAATCGCTATAAATTGCTTGAAAAATTGCAAGAGTTTCTCTTTGTAAGCGCACTGGGAGAAAAGAGGACTGACATCTAGATACACATCTTCTCCCTGTCTGTCCTCCGTCAACACCTGAAGTGCGGGAACAGAGAAGCGTTGTTTAGTCAGGAGAGGGCAAATTAACTTTCCTTTATTACAACACCTGCTACATTTGGTTACACTCAGTTTATCTGGCCGTAGGCTTTTATTTACAGCTTGTGTGTGTGTGTGTGTGTGTGTGTGTGTGTGTGTGTAGATATAGTAAATCAGGATGTATAGAATCACTTACCCCAAGATCAATGAACGTACGAAGCGCCATTCTCACCAAGTCAATAGATGAGCTCTCTACAAAAGATTCACACAAACACATAAAATATACAGCACTGGAGCATCTCATGACACAAAGACTTCAGTATTATTTAATAATGCCGGAACACAATTTGATCTGCAGAAACTCTATTATAAAACATCAAGGCTCTAGTCTTCAGCAGTTAGATTACCCAGTAACAGAGCAATGATTCATAAGTCAGTAAATACAGCGGGATTAATAATACATTAAAGATAACGCATCAGCAGCTGAAGTGAAGCTGTCAGCATCTATGTAGTCTGTAACGGTTAAAGCCACTTCATTTATTCTCTTTTAATGATCTTGAAGAGGAGAGATGCTTAAAGAGGGAATTAACTCGTTTTTTAAAAATGTGTATACTGTTGTCTGAGGTCAGCTTATGACTTTTGTGTTTTTTACATTCAAATACACCATAGTGAATAAGTAATAGGCTATTTTGTACCCTGGTTTTAAGCCTAGCTCCTGAAACATAGCAGTGGACTTTTAAAACTAAAAACTGAGTGAGTCAGTGCATCTGGGGAATTGTTTTGAAAACCTCCAGTGTGGAAAAATGGCAACCCCAATGATTTGCCAATACATGTTCGACCCAGAGTCTGATCCCGAACTAACAATATCTCAGATACAAAGCCTGTGACAGCGTGGTCAGTTATCATTAATTTTGTTTAGTTAGACACGTACACATAATCAGTAGACATTAAACCATCTGTAACATTGCAATACTATCACATATAAAAACATTTTTTACACTCAAAAAATGGCTGGGTTAAAAACAACCCAATTGACAACTCAGCGCTGGGTAAATATTGGACGGAACACATGCTGGGTTAAATTAACCCAGTGGCATTTTAACCCAGCAGGCTGGGCTGTTGAGAAAACCCAAAATGTAGTCAATTTTTTACCATTAATGGATTTGCTATTCTGGGTTATTCTTGCTGGGTTGTTCTTAAAATTTCTCCTGTGCATTAGCCTACTGTACAACTAGACAATCATGAAAGAACAAATGAAGAATGCAGGTTTAGACTAGGGCTGGGCGATATGTTAATTTTTGGGGGGCGATAATCGCCTTCAAAAACATTGCGATATCCGATAATATCATCTACTCCGCACTGATCCCGCCCACTCCCCTGCGCGCCACAAAATTTTCCAGGCACAAAATGGAGGACAACGCTTAATATCCAAGAAAAGATGTACATTAGTAATTTGGCAGTATTATGGATTTAAACCAAATGCAAATGGTGAACCAGTGGATCCAACAGAGGCTATCTGCAGGCTGTGCAAAAAAAAAGAAGAAGAAAAAAAAGAAAGAAAGTGAACCCTCCGCAGCCATATTCACGTAGGCTACACTATACCCAGCAGTAGCGGCCTCGTTTCCGCTCTGCAGCCGCTTCTCAAAGACGACGGATATGTGGTCGAGCGGCAATGACACATTAAATGTCAATTAGAGCTTAGATCGTGCTCAAAAAATCAAGCCCGACCCTACCGGAGCTTGTGCTCGTTGTGTCCGAGCCTTGCCCGGCCCGGCACATTAACTGTAATTATGAGAACGAGCATGTAATGAGCGAAGCGGACCGGTGTGACTCATGTTAAAACTAAAATTAACGAAATAAGCTGATAACATCACTGTTTTCCCAGAACGACTGGAAATCAAATTTTGCTGCAATATTGTCCTGTTTAACACTGTGAAGCTGCTTTGAAACAATCGTCATTGTAAAAGAACTATATAATAAATAAAGCTGATTTGGCTTGACTCCGCTCACCTGTTAAATAATTAAATCCAGCTCAGACATTTATCTGTAGCTCACTTTGTTGTAGCCATTAAACAATATTGGTCTTCTTTCTTTTTGCATATTATGTTTGAATAGGCCTATTATAATAGTATTTTTACATTTCATCTGATTATGATAAGTGAGTTAGAAATGCTTTTGGTGGTTATATTTAGTTTAATATTAAGTTTTGTTTTGTAGAAAGCATTCTTTCGTTTTGTTTAAATTGTATCTTAATTTTAATAAAGGTTTCTTTGGCCAATTGCCTGGGTTTAATAAATAATATGCAAATGGAAGACGTGTCGAAGTCGCCGGAGTGATCGCTTTAATTTCTAATGAACTGGAGCGCGTGTCTCATAAATAAACCGAAATGCAGCAGGCTACTTGCCTCACAGACGTATGCGCATATAAAGCTTAAAATGTCCACTTTTAAACGAAACCATTCGAAACGAAAATATTTAATTAAGCAAAGTGCAGTGTTGACGCGAGCAGCTCATGCGTTTCTGTTCAGAACTGCGCTCCATCACTGCACGAACTGTGAGTTTAGCGCGCATTTTTACTTCACTTTAATATATTTTTCTTTCATTTTTTATATTATAATAATTTTATTCTAACACCTTTATTTTATAGTATTTAAAATACAGGCCTATGGTTAGCTTTTATAGACATTTTCAACCGTTTAAGGTTGAGCTTTTTTTTTCTTTTCGTTGAGCTATTTTTTCCCCCAAAGGTTTCTCTCTCGTTTTATTTTTAGCGTAAGTAGGCTATTTTAAATGTTTTCCAGGTTTCCATGTTTGATTAATGTTTGTATTATTAATAGGCTATTATATTTATAATTTAGCCTAATAGGAAATAATATTTTTAGAGCGTTTTAAAACATTTAGCCAAGCCAATGTGCTTCTCTTTGCGCGTGTATAATGAAAACACAACCAACGTCTTATCCATAATTCAATGTTTTGTTTTAACACATATAGGCTACTGTAGTTATGCATCAAAAACACTAAAAAGGTGAGTGTATGGTAACTACTATTTATAATGAATTTGGCAAAGCAATGTCCTGTGAGTTTATCAGTCGTCATTTTTATGATGTCGATTATCGTCTGATAACACTGACTGTTATCGATATCGACATATTTGCGAGACATCGTCGATATATGATATCATCGTCATATCGCCCAGCCCTAGTTTAGACGGTTAAAACAATCATTTTTATTGCTTGACAAATGGTGCAACACACAAATGTGTTAAAATTGGCAACAATGACAACTAAAACCTAATATATTCTGTCCATTTATTCACGTTTAAATTAAACTTTTAATTTGACGGGTTGCCGTGACCTTTGAGTGTCTGTGTTCATGATATGACAGTTTTCTCAAATAAAACGGTAAATTATCATGTCCTCAGTGACACGGCAGAGGCTAAAAGACAGCGTGTGACACGCGTGTGTACGCACGCGTCCCCGTCATTCCCACAGAGACGCAAAACATGGAAGAGTAATATTTATATAGTATTTAATATATACAGACATATTTGGCTACAGTCTGGAGCCCTGCGTGACGCAACTGAGCGCAGCTGTGGGACCGAATATAGTCTACTTTTTTAAATTTCAGTATGTACTTGGTACTGAAGTACCGGTACTTGTGACATCCCTACACAAAACAATGGTTAATTTTCGTAAGCGGATCATGGTTCCGTGTAATCACAAACTGTATTAATCTATCGTCTCACATGCCTAAGTTACCTAAACTAACACGAGTTAGTACATTGCATCGGATTCTGAGGTAAAACTTTCGTCGTCTTAATGTCATGTAAGCTTAAGAATTGTTGCAGCGAAGAAGAAAAAAAAACCTATAATTATGCTAATTAAAATTATTATTAATGAAAACTTATGAACTTATCTTAAAACATCTGCAACCAGTGGCTTTGCCTTTTGCATTGTACTTTCAAAATGACAGTTTGGGAGCGAATTTAAACGAATCAAGGCGGGAAGCACGTGAAACAACCAAGCGCTGGGTAGAATCACCCAAGCATTGCGACCCAGCAGGTTTAACCCAACGACTGGAAATTTGAAACTACCCAATGGTGTTTAAAATGTGATCAAATAAACCGACAAAAATTACCTAACAATCTTAACCCAGCATTTTGGGTTTAAAAACAACCCAGCATTATTTAGAGTGTACTTACATACGTGTGTTGCACCTTTTCCGTCAGATCCAATATAGAATATAGATAGTCTCCAACATAGAGTCTCGTTTACAAAAGAATTTGCAGTGAAATGAAGTGAACCAAAACGCAATAGCTTCCCCACGTGAGCTTGAACTTCATTAAAAATAAATAAAGTTCAACCGCATTCTTAATACTGGAATCCGAAGGAAGCTTATGCAGGGACTGTGTTCTTCCACAAACAGGCACTGTGCACTATTTTGTATTCTTCTACGGCATGTTTCTTTCTTGGTAGTTCAATCCAGTTTAGCACCACGTAGGCATATGTTATTTAGCTATAATGCGCGAATCGGTGGGCAGGGCTACAGAATTAGGCGTTTGTCGTCTTCTTTTGAGGCGGCGTGAGGCTGCTGTCTGTTGTCCCAGGAAGGCAAATTCGCAGATCTCTCGTTTGATGAGCCAGCTGTCAATAAAAGATTTTCTTTGACTAAAAAGGAAGTTTTCAGCTCTGAAACTTACAGGATATACTTATATTACGATGACCTTTTATACACTTAACATTACACGGATCGCCAAAGTCACGTGATTTCAGCAGTTTGGCACGCGACGATCTGAATCATGAATCGATGCGCTGATTCATAACCATTCAAATCTTTGTTTTGAAATCGGCCCATCACAATACAAGTCGTTATTTCATTTTTTTTTTGCGCAAAAAAATATATTCTCGTTGCTTCATAAAATTATTGTACAGACTCTGTAGTGAGATGGACTTTGTAACAACGTCTTTAGTGCCTTTTATGGGTCTTGAGAGAGGAAATGACATTGGTGTCAATGAAGGCCTTTCTGAGCCATCAGATTTCAACAAAAATATCTTCATTTGTGTTCCGAAGATGAACAGAGGTCTTACGGGTGTCGAACGATATTAGGGTAAGTAATTAATGACAGAATTTTAATTTTTAGGTGAACTAACCCTTTAAGTTTGGAAACAATATTTTTCATTTATAATGTAACATTTATATAAAAGTTTAAATGTTTTTTTCATATTTAAAAATATAGAGACGAATTTTAGGAAGGGGGTCCTTTCATAAACGGTTAATCGTGTTTGGGGGTCCTTGGCATCAAAGCTTGAAAACCTCTGCTTTAGCTTCATGCTGGTGAGTGGAAAAGGAAAAGTGTGTTATTGTTTTGTACCATAGTGCGCTTTGTCCAGTTGAGCTCGGTTCTTCAAGTGTGCGTGTAGTTGGTCCAAACAGTCGCTCTCTAAAATAAAAGAAATTCAGGTTATAAACACACTCAGTGTGAAGTAAGTGATCTTGCCAAAATACACTTACTCATCACACATGGCAACAGCATTGTTTGGCCAGAGGTCAGACTTTGTGTGTGTGTACTAACCTGTAATGGGTGTGGGGAGAAAATGAAGGCTTTCTAGCGCCCAGCACAGAGCTCTCAGCTGGACACTCAATAAACTACAGAGAAAGAACAGCAGCTCTGGGCACTGAGACGGCTGACTCAACTATAAAGCAGAGAGAAAGAGAAAAGACAGCAGAAGGGTAGAGGACAGCGAGAAAATATGCAAAGGTTATTATTAGCTAGGAGACAGATGTTGTTTGGGCATTAAAGACAGTAAACACATTTACATTGTGTTAAAAATGTATTTCCAATAAATCAGTTGTTTAGATAGGTAGAATTATACAGAGCAAAACAAGAATTGCAATATATATATTGTCAGTGGAAAAAGTTAAAGGTGCCCTAGAATGAGTTGAAACAATATGTTAAATTGTTCTCTGATATCTACATAGAGGCGGTATGTGGCTTATTTAAGGGCAAAAATTGTCCAGATACAGTTTTACAGGTCCATTTACATCCCTAGAAATTGTCCCTAGGATGTTTCGAGAGCTTGCGTGCATATGGTTGCCAGATTGCACGTTTAGGTAAAACACCAGATAGTATAAGTGTTCCTTTTCCAGAGAAGCTCTGATTGGGGGATTTGAATTACTGAAAACTGGCAACCGCAAGCATTAACACTGAAACGCTCTGCTTTTCCCCCGACAAAACCAAAACCAGTGCTTTTTGTTCAATAATAAACATCAACCATGACTGTTGACATTTTTTGACAAAGATTCCTCTGATCCTAGGCTAAAATCTGACGTCTTTGATCGTTAGCTTGACATGTTCACCAGCAGCCGATTAATGACCGCTGCAGTGTGACTTCGCCTACAACGACCGTCAAATATCTTGGTTTTTCAAGACAAACTATGATCAAAAAGAGAGCTAGAGATTTCTTTGTAACCACCATTTAAAGAATGAAAAAAGCCCTAGAATGAAACATTTAATTAACCTTGCCATAGTTAAATAACAAGAGTTCAATACATGGACATCACATACAGTGAGTATGACCAACACCATTACCTCCTCCTTCATATGTAAATCTTGTTTGTGAAAAACACCACGGAAAAATGGGCTATTTTCAACATAACGGCAACTGTGACGCAATTGCTGAGATCCTTAATATGTACGCCCCCAACATTTGCATGTCAGACCATGTTCATTGTCAGGCGAAACTACACAGTGTGCAGCCGTCGGGAGTTCAGCAGATAAACAAGTGTCATGCGAAGAAAGCAAAAATGGCAGATCATGGAAATAAATGTCACGTTCCAGGCTGTGCAAAGGATGTGAGGACTTTTCATAGCCTTCCCACAGATAAACAATGTCAACAGTCATGGTTGATGTTTATTTACAATCAGATACCGCAACAATTTAATTCAGAGTTGTTCGTTTGCTTGGCCCATTTCACCACGGAGAGTCTTTCTAACCTGGGGCAATATAGCAGGATTCGCTCAGCGTCTGATACTGAAGAAAGGGCCGATTTCAGCCCTATTCATGCAAGCAGTAAGTAGTGATTTTATCCACTCATTGACTGTCGAACCCATTTCGGATTAAATTGGAAATTTCTTAGTAAGACAACAGTACGATAATATCCTGTGTTGTCTAGATTGAACGCAAGAGGCTAAAGTAACAATTGGAAACTCCAAGTAACTCATATAACAGTTTGTCAAATGACAAAGGTTAATATTATTTCCTGCCAGTGTTGTCATAAAATACAACAGTAGATACGTATGTTGATCCCTTTTGACGGATTGAAATCTAAATTAGCCTATATTTCATCATTAAAACACAACTCAGAAACTAACTATGTTTACTACTACTGTTTAGTTGCTTACAGATCGCTCAGTCGATTCTTGTAGCTAATGTCACCTTCTTCACCATCTAAGTTGAAACGATAGTCATTTGACAAGGCTTCTAGTCAATTTGTTAAAGCTGCAGTCCCTAACTTTTTGCGCTCTATGGGTTAATAAACAGAACTGCACGTGTCTTGCGGAAGAACATTGCAGCCGGAGCTACTTCTCTCAGTTTATGTCTATGGCGGGTCACACAGGGGCTGTGCTCCTCCGCAGCGGTACCTACCAGTCTGGCCTGAAACAGTCCCAACATAAACACTTATTATAAGTGTACCATAATGATTCAGGGTAAGACAAAAACATGGTTTGGAAAATGGATTCATGTACATTATCATTGTATAATATTTGTAAATCTTGAAGTTACGGACAGCAGCTTGAAATAAATATACATTTTTGAGAACTGAAGTATGATTATTTTGCAGCGGGTGAGTAGTAAACATGACATGACTATTTTTGAGTGGCTTCTACATTACTTTGTTTGGCTAAATAAATCAGTACCCTACTGTCAAACTGTAACGTTACTGTAAACAATATATTTACGTGCCCAGTTCAGTTCGTGATTCAAAGTTGAGAAGCTATCATTATAAAAATCATTGCCATGACGGATTGTATAGATGTGTTAGCTGTCATTGAGCAGCCCTGGAGTGAAACAGCCAATCAGAGCCGAACTCTGCATTAATATTCATGGCCCTTCCAAATAAGGCAAAACCAGAGCATTACATCCTAGGGACAATTTCTAGGGTTGTAAGGACCTGTAAAACTGTATCTGGACAATGTTTGACCTTAAATAAGCCACATACCCTCTATTCAGATTTTAGAGAACAATTTAACATATTGTTTCAACTCATTCACCTTTAAAGGTCCACTGAAATCAAAATTCAAGTTTTTTAGCTTTTAGTATGACCATGTTAGCCTTAAAGTTATGAATAAGCTTGTATGTTCCAAAACTATGACAAAATGTGCATTTAGGAGATATAAGCATTCAAAATTTACAGTCTCCCACTTTCGCTAAAACGAATCTCAGATTTTGGTGACATCATCGCAGACTTCACTTTCTCGTCAAATCTTCTGTCCAATCAAAAATGCGCTCTAGAATCTAAAGCCCGCCCCCTACACTGCTGAAGCTGAAATCGGTCAGTTGTTAACACACATTTACTAATTCCTACATGGTGAAAGGCACATAGCACACTATATATGTGATAGGAAACGATTCAAATATATGTCTGAATAAAGTCTGTTTTCACGTTAGTTTCACACACCGCAGCAGCGCACACACCCCAACGGCTCTGGTCTAAATTTAGATTACAGACACGAGAGCACAGCGCGGAGACATATGCGCGAGTCCGCGCAGACAACAAACATATCGACCCATTTGAATTCTGCACAGAATGCTGCATTTCAAAGCGATATAGAGGAGATTATGATGGTAAACAGTGTTAGAGGAAACTGGCTTTACCAAACAGAGAGAGAAGGTCCGCTCTTGAGCTCTAGTCAAACTGTCTATTAACGACACGCTATTGGCTGTTTCAAAAAAGGGTGCCAGGGTTTCAAAAAAGGGTCCAGCTGCTAACAGCTGAAGCCGTTTCAGGGGAAATCACGTCAACACATTGAATATTGCGGCGCGTTGTGGACCTTTAAGTCCCGCGTGTAATGCAGCTCACTGTCACTGAACGCGTCATTCATTGATGATATAAAACTCCGGACAAGTTTTCTTGTGTGCGTCCGTTTTTAGCTCGCCTTGACTATCGTACAGTCTGACATTGATGACACCTGAGATCTTACAGTGTGACATGGCTTACATCGGGGATTATGTTCGTACAGTCTGAGAATCAACATTTGCAAAGGATTTTGAAAAAAAAAAAATCGCCCAGTGTGCAGGACCCTTTAGAAAAGTTATTTAACCCTTAAATGCATACCTCTGGTCTTTAGCAACCCGGGACATCATTCACTACCCTCCTCCTCATTCATTTTTTTAAGTTAGACATCAACCTTCTTAGTATTCCTCAATCAATCTATTTTAAACAATATAACAAAAAAATTATAATTGAATGCCTGTTTCTCCACTAGTTTTTGGCCAAAATTGTATAGGGTCACTAACGACCCGAGGTGTGGAAGATTGTACTATTTTGTGCACAGTAATAAAGGGGTGATGAATTGAGAAATCAACTTTCGCTTGGGCTTTAGATAAATAAAAGGTCATGGTAATATAAGAATATCCTGTAAGTTTCAGAGCTAAAATCTTCCTTGTTAGTCAAAGAAAAGCTTTTATAGACACCAGGCCCAGCAAACGATCTTGTGCTTCCTTTCACTTCACTTTTAGCGCAACGAAACACCGCCCCTACAGCACGTCTAATGCAGTAGCCCCGCCCACCGACTCAAAGAGGTGATCAGCTCGTGCTAGGTGGTCAACAACAATAAACATGCTGAGGAGGATGGCAAGATATTGCGCTATTCCTGGTTGGGGAAGAACACAGTCGCTGCATGAGCTTACTTTGGATCCTAATATTAAGAATAAGTGGTTGAACTTTATTTTTAATCAAGTTCCAGCTCACGTGGGGAAGACATGTTCACTTCAGTTCACTGCGGAATCGTTTGTAAACAAATCTCTGGTCGATGCTGGATTTGGATCCAACAGGTGCAGCACACTTATGTGAGTAAAACGTGTTTTTATATGTAATAGTATTGCATTGATATAGAATGTTTTGCTTATGTGTGCGTGTCTAACAGAGCATACCTTTAACACGCTGGACACAGAGACGTATGGGCCAGGGCTCGCAAAGCCCGGCAGGCAGATGAATCTCATTATATTCCGTTCTTGATCTGTGCAATTGTCTCTCTCGACTTGACATATGAAGGGTGGCATGCGTGCATGTGTGTGTGTACGCGCGGTTCACGCTTATATCAACCGAACATGTGGGCTACGTGTAATATAAAAATAATAGTCCAATCAATCGTGGGTCGATGAGAAATAAATCATTGTGTTTGTTTGATAAAGACGTTTACGAGCCCTGTGATCGAGAAAATCCTTCCGGTGGCCGCTTCTCCCTTAATCTCTCCTCTCCCTCGTGAACTGACAGTGAAGCTTAAGCTCATTAAATATGCAAATCTTATCCAATCCTAGCCTAGCGTTTACTTACGAGTCTCCAGTGCGTCACGCCAACCAAAACCCAGTGTTTTGGAAAGAGCCTCAAAACCGGTGTTGAAAATATCCTATTACTTATTGGTTGTGATGTTTTTGAATGTAAAAACCACACAAAGATCCTTAGTTGACCTCAGACAACAGTATAAATAAAAAAGCCAGTTCATGACACCTTTAATCTATAATGACGAAATAGGTGCAATTCACCTTTATCCCATAAGGTGGCAATATCTGATACACAATGATAGTGACGTTTCAACAACCTCAGACAGAAAACAAAATTATATAATCTAATCTATTGATTACAATCTGCAAAATTTAAAGTGGCTTAGCTTTAGATTTACTGCAGAGCAAGTACTGAACACATCCAATACTAGTGTCACTTTAGCCTAGAAATCTAGACGCACCCTAGCGGCAGCAAATCTAATCTGCCGCGAGTGTCGTCTAGCAATTCTCACTACCTTCTGAGCTGTAAAATCCAAACTCTGGTCAGGCAAACCACATCGTGTATAGAGTCGATGGGTGGGGCTTGCGTGCTACTAGTAAACACAGAATCAGCTTTGACTGCGACTCTGGAAGACTTGAAGTTAAGCTTTTCACTGAGAAAAGAACAAAGAAAAGCACTGAAGTCATTCTTAAAAAGGGAAGATGTGTTCGGAGATTTGCCGACCGGATACGGTGAAAGTTTAATCTGTCAACTAGCTCTGCTTCACCTTCTTCGTTGGTCTGGTTGGTTGTAGCGCCATCCAGTTGCGTGCAGAGGGAGTTTGAAAGAAATCCGTTTATTATCGATTGAGCCCTGTCAGTGGTGAGTTTCCAGACCAAACATCTAGATGTGGGTCTGGCTTGTCAGGCTAAGTTTCACTCTCACTTCATGGTGGATCTGGTGAGGAAACTGTCAGTGATCTAAATATTTATTTTGAAGACTTTGAAAATGAGAATATGTGTGAAATGGTGAATATGAGCCAGATGCTGAATGTAGGGCTGAAAGATAAGGACAAAATTTCATATCTCGATTTTCATGCCAGATATCTCAAAATCGATACAATACGATATGACTACGTGTTTGGTGAAAACCAAGCATTTCTCTAAAAAACAATACATTTAGAGTTTGTAAAATACACACTGATGTCCAAGAAAGAGGTAATAATAATCCTTTCCATTATAATTATTCGACACGTTTTCTTTATATCAGATACACATTGTGTAAGTAACTTCAATGTTTACTCTATTCTATTCCCAGTTCACCAGCTACTTACTTTTACTTAGTATTTCGGGAGAAGTGGATGAATTCACGTGTTGTAAACAGAGGTTGTAAATCCAAAACTGATGTTTGTTGTGACTGCCAGAGTTGTATGCAGGGCGAGCGCAGAGAAGGGAAATCTATATCGACTATATCGTTGCTTTTTCCGATAGTAATATCTTGAACGTTCATATCTAGATATAGATACGGTAACGATTTATCGTTCAGCCCTAGCTGAATGTACTGGTAAACGAGCTCTGACGAGGACAGTGATGATGGTGTAAAACATCTGATCAAACTGAACCCTTCCAAGCTCCAAAAGGTAACGAATTTGCTTTATTTTATTCTTCTGTAATTGTTACTCTAATATCATCAGTTTTATATATAATCGTGACAGGTAGAGACCTATCCATGTTAGATATAGATACGGGTCACTAAAGACTAAAATATATAAGAATGTTTGGTGAAACAGTCATGCATTTAAGGGTTAAGAAGAAAAGTTCTGTAGCCAAAACCACATCCTTATCTAACAGGATATGCCAAGAGCAAGCTGAGACTAGAATGGAGAAAGTGCAGGCCATTACCAGATTTTAAAAAAAATATCTACCAAGTGCACTCTGAGGGCATACATTACAATTCAGGGATGATGACAAATGCATATAGAAATGTTTTGAGGGGGACAAGTCGAGTTTATGGAGCAGTTTCCAATGAGTCATCCGATGGTTGTTTTTTTGAGGATGATGTAATAGTCTCCCAAATCTGATCAGTAGATTAAGTTTGTATGTCACTACTGATATCCTAAGACCAGATAGTTGTTATGGAGAGGGGTTTGTTGTATTTTTTAAGTTAATATTTAATGATTTTTTTACAACAGAAATGAATCAATCAACAACTTACTTTAGCTGGACAATAACTTTTTTCTTTTTTACTTATAAGTAAAAAAAAAAAAAAAAAAAAAAATAATAATAATAATAATAATAAAAAAAAAAAATAATAATAATAATAAATAAATAATATATATATATATATATATATATATATATATATATATATATATATATATATATATATATATATATATATATTCAACTTTCTCATCAAATAATCCTGAAAAAAGAGGATCAAAAAGTTCTAAAGCATCAAATCTACAAGAAGACTGGAGTAATGATGCTGCAAATTCAGCTTTGCCATCAAAGGGATAAATTATATTAAAAATATTATGAAATAATAACATATTTTAAACCGTATTTCTGATCTTGGTGAGATTCATAAAAAATAAAAATAAAAATCTTACCAACCCAAACGTTTTGAACGCTGTTTTTGATCATATTTATGTCTTGTGACATAACATATTTTATGAATGTATATAAATGCTCAAATATTTATTTTACATTTTTTTAATTGCAATAAAACAACATGATACATATTTTAATAATATGTATGAAACTATATGTTTCATGCTCAGATTTCTAAATAATTGTCTAGAAAGCAACACTTATTTATGATTAAGTTTTATGCTCTTCTGATCACAGAAGACAGTAACATGATTTGAAGTATCGTTCATGCCCAGGTTTCAGGCAAATTCAACACCAAGAGCAAGGAAATTATGAGCTCATTGTAATAGTGAAGCTTGCTTGCATGGTGTTTGGTAATAGTACTGCTAACAGACACCTCTTGAATAATCATTCAAAAAATTCAACATGTAAAACAAAAATGACCCTGAAAAAAGTTCAGTAAGGATAAGCTAAACCCTGAGGAAATTCTAAACCTGTGCTCAATATTTGGTAGAGGTTCTAATGCAACAGAAGAATCAGAAACAGCAATTTGCAGACAGAAGTACACTTCAAGAGTAGTAGTTTTAGGGCTGTTTTGTCTGTGTTTGTGTGTCTGTAAATGATGAATGAGGTTTATGAGTTAGTGTTTGTGGTTTTCATCTCACTGGAACTCAGGATCCAGTGTCCAGAGAGTATGCGAGTACTATGAATCTTAATAGGCTTATATGATTATAAAAAATAAATATTAAAAATCCCAAATCCAACTGTATCTACATTTTATTAAAACTGGGTCTGTGGTTTTGTGTACCTTATAAGAGTGTTTGTCTGGTTCCTCACAGTCTGAATCGCTGCTCTGGTCAGGGTTGTCTGAAGAAGCCCATGATAACACGCCCTGCCTCTTCATAAAGTCACACACTGGTGTATCTTTCTGAACCTGCATACACACAAAGTTCACATTAAGGCTCTAAAGAAACATACAAACAAGTTGCAAAATTATCAGTTTAGGGTTGCAATGACCTTAAACCACATAAAAACAAAAATAGCTTTCATCTCTGTGGGTGTTTGTGAATCAGTCAGCTGAAAACTGTGACAGCACTTGAAAATAAATAGACACAGACCGAATGGTCAGTGTCAGAGATAAGATTGAGTCTGAGAGCTTGCTAGATGTCTGGGCAGTGGAGTGAAAACTGTATTTTTGGACATGTCTGTGCAAATTTACTGTTGTTTTGATCTTAGCTTTGAAAACTTTGGATCTATATCTGAAAAGAGACCACTGCAAAATTAGCAGTTAGACTGGATTTGTACTGAACATTTTTCTTCCTAATTTCAAATAAAAATATTATCATTTAGAGCATTTATTTGCATAAAATGACAACTGGTTAAAACAACAAAAAAAATATGCCATTTTTACATTTGCATTACACACACGGCCTATATTTTACATTGCATCTGTAAAGTATTCACAGCATTTCACTTTTTCCACATTTTGTTATGTTACTGCTTTATTCCAAAATTGAATCAATTCATTATGTTTTCCCTTAAAGGTGCACTATGCAACTTTCCGTCCACTGGAGGGTGCCCAAAGGCGTGCGAGCGCAGTATCTTGGGAAATGTGGTCATCACCTCACAGTCGGTGGAAAATAGGACTCGGGCAGAAATAATGTTCATGGATGCAGTTATTAACGTTACTGTAGTGTAAAACAGAGCAGGACCGAGTGTTGTGGAGCTGATCACGGCCGCTGGAGTGATTGTTATACAAGCACACGGCTTGCGAGTACCGGGACTTTTATTATGACGGGACGGGACACAGTCGCCGGGCGCGCGCACTTCCGCTTTTTCCGGTCATGACTATAAGGTAAAGCCAGCAGCTCTGTTAATCATATTAGATACATTTAAGTGTGTTTAAAATTATGTTATGACGTTACTCTGTGCGTTATGACGTACTCTGTGCTGTGCAGAAGAAAAGCCCTTCTGCAGAATAAAACCGAGGGAAAGCAGATATGACGCGATTGACATGCGACTTGCTCAAACGCTATGCTGAAACGTCCCGGTCCTTAGTTAAAATAGCAATTTTCTCACAATTTACAATTAGTTGGAAACATTTGCAATATTTTAAGTACTCAACTGAACAAAATATATATAACACTGGCCTAGTGCTTTTTGGATATTTTACTGCAAAAATACTACATAGTGCACCTTTAATTCTACAAACAATACCCCATAATGACAATGTGAAGTTTGTTTGAAATCTTTGCAAATGTATTAAAACATTTGTCTGACTTTCACCAGACCAAGCTCAATTTAAAATTGAACACTGGTCTGGGAAGTCTGCTCTGTATTTTCTACTGCACAAGAGGCGTGATCAACTGGCATTATTCAAATATCTATGTACACAATTGGATAGTCCTTCAACCAATCAGACCACAAGAGGCGTGATCAACAGGCAAAGACCCCTCGTTTCTCTATCCATCATCGTGTTCTACCCGCCCATAGCGTGCCAGGTGGAAAAGCCAGTCTATGATTGGTTCCCACAAAAGTGTAACAGAAGCAGTAGAAATGAATGTACAGGTTTTCCAGAGTTGCTGGGCGAAATCAAATCGCTGGCAGGTCAGGCTGGGTTTACCCAGTCTATAAAACAAAAAAGTAAACAAACAAAATCACATGTACTTATATATTCATAGCCTTTGCTCAATACTTTTTTGAAGCACATTTGGCAGCAATTATAGCCACAAGTCTTTTAGTATGATGCTACAATCTTGGCACATCTATTTTTGGGCAGTTTCTCCCATTCTTCTTTGCAGGACCCCCTAAAGTTCAATCAGGTTAGATGAAGAGCACCAGTGCACAGATCTTTTTCAGATCTCTCCAGAGATGTTCAATCGGGTTCAAGTCTGGGCTCTGGCTGGACCACTCAAGAACATTCAGTGTTGTCCCGTAACCATTCCGTTGTTATCTTGGCTGTGTGCTTAGGGTTGTTGTCCTGTTGGAAGAGGAACCTTTGCCCCAGTCTGGGGTCCAGAGTGCTCTCGAGCAAGTTTTCATCAAAGATGTCTCTGTACATTGCTGCATTCATTTTTTCTCACATCCCCACAGCATGATGCTGCCACCACCATGCTTCACTGTAGGAATGGAATTGGCCAGGTGATGAGCAGTGTCTGGTTTTCTCCAGACATGACGCTTGCCATTCAGGTCAAAGAGTTCAATCTTTGTTTCATCAGACCACAAAATTTTGTTTCTCATGGTCTGAAGGTCCTTCAGTTGCCTTTTGGCAAACTCCAGGTGGCCTTTTACTGAGGAGAGGCTTCTGTCTGGCCATGCTACCATACTGGCCTAATTGATGGAGTGCTGCAGAGATAGTTGATCTTTTGGAAGGTCCTTCTCTCTCCACAGAGAAATGCTGGAGCTCTGTCAGAGTGACCATCAGGTTCTTGGTGACCTCCCTGACTAAGTCCCTTCTCCCCTCTAATTGCTCAGTTTGGACAGGCAGCCAGATCCACTGTGCTCATTGGGACCTTCAATGCTGCAGAACATTTTCTGTACCCTTCCCCATATCTGTGCCTGGATACAATCCTGTCTTGAATGTCTAAAGACAATTTTTCGGACTTCATGGCTTGGTTTGTGCTCTGACATGCACTGATAACTGTTGGACCTTATATAGACAGCTATGTGCCTTTCCAAATCATGTCCAATCAACTGAATTTTGCACAGCTGGACTCCAGTCAAGTTGTAGAATCTTCTCAAGAATGATCAGTAGAAACAGGATCACCTGAGCTAATTTTTGAGTTTCATGGCAACGGCTGTGAATACTTATGTACATGGTGATTTTCTTTTTTGTTTCCTTTTTTTCCCAAACTTATTTCACATTATCATTATAGCGTATTGTTTGTATAATCGAACCACTGCTACTTGGGGGCAGAGATATCATGGCTCTCTTCCTCACGTCCTCTGGCTGTTGAGCGATTGCAATGTGTTGCATGATATCTCTGCGCCCAAGTAGCAGTTATTTGCCTGTGCTTCCCCATAATATAGTCCCAAGTCAATATCTGCCTAGAAAACCACCTAGTTTTAATCTGCATAGCTATTTGTACTTGGTGAGAATACACAGGCCACAAGAAATAATTCGTTTTTTTTGGATCACTTTTACTCGGGACATGCTAGCTGGCAACATAGGATTCCATTCATTATGCTAAGCTAAGCTAGCGGCGACCCTACCAAACTAAAACAATGCATGCACTGAGACAAAAATGCATTTGCCCACATATCTAAAGGTAGGAAAGAAAATTCAACTAAAGTTGAATAAGCCCTATTTCTAAAAACAGTGGAGTGCTCCTTTAAGGCTGGACCATAAAAAAATGTGAAAAAAGTTAAGTGCTGTGAATACTTTCTGGATGCACTGTAAATATAATTCTCAAAATAATATTTTGTAATATTACATTTGTATTAAATTGTATCATAACTGTAGTATATGAAACTATGAATTTGTATTCTATAATATAAAGTTTCATAGCAATGACCACTGATTTTGAATTTTGAAAATGCTCCATGTGCCAAGGCTGACTGTGATCAGAGAATGAGCATTTGTTTGTTAATGGAGGTGTCTTACCTCCTCCATAACAAGAACCCCACAGCGCACCATGCTGTCCACCACATCGAGAGCAAAGCTGTGCGCGTTCTGACATGGCTGAGAGAGACAGACAGATATAAGAAAGAGAGCATATAGAAAGGATGAGCGAATTAGTTGTGTAGTGTTTTTGTTCTTGTTGACATTTTACAGCCCTTACAAGTGTTTATTTGCTGATGTAAGTGTAAAATGGGCCTGCAATAATTACACATGATATTCCCGCCACTGAAGAACCCTTGAACAGGAAACTAGATTTAAGAGACATCGAGAGAGAATAATAAAAGGAAGTGATGGGGAGCTTATCGATTGGAAGAGAGAGAGAGAAATTTGGAGACTGTATGAAAAAATAAATTGAGTTTTTTTCTGATTGAAGAGCAAGGCGGCTGTATGAGTCACTACTAGCGTCATTGGATTGTGAACGTCATTTGTGCGTGTTTGAGTGAGACTCACCGGTATATACCCGGGTGATAGTAAATGTGTGAGTTGGAGGCTTTTCTCCGTCAGCTCCTCCTGACCGAGGACAACATCAAACTCCTGGTCTCCACCCCCTCCACAGCCTACAACCTCACTCAGCATAGCTGAGACAGCACACGCTTCACACAAACAAACATTCCTTCAGGGTTAGCACTGTCAAAAAACCCTGCTGTGGTGTAAAACGTGACTCAACTCAAACACATCAACACTCTGAAGCATGAGAACCGTTCAAACTGGGTACGTGCCCCCCTCAGATTGAGCAGAGTGGATTTATTTTCCATCTTTTATCATGAAAGGGCCCACCCAAAAATCTGAATTCTCTCATTAATTTTATCATCTTCGGAACACAAATTAAGAGATTTCTGATGAAATCTGAGAGCTCTCTGACCCCTCCATAGGCCGCAATTTAATTACCACTTTCAATGCCCAAAAAGGAAGGAAAAACATCATTAAACAGTCCATGTGACTCCATTGGTTCACCCCCGGGAACTAGGGTTGTGTATCGTTTGAGTTTTAATGATTCCAATTCTTAACAATTCCTAATTTCGATTCTAATAAGGTAAAAAAAAGAAGAAGAAAAAAAATCTACTTAAGATATCATTCACAAGTCTTATCGCAAAACATTTAAGGAGGAAGAGAACTCAGCTCATTATATTGCGCACTGTTCACAATAAGAAGCCGTTCTGTGGCCATGTGTGTGCACGCGCTTGAATGCTTTAAAAAACTGCATTAAAAACACTATTTCTGTGCTCAAGTTTTGGATGTGTGCACAGAAAACAGTGCCCAAGTCCTTTTGTGCTTGAGTAATTTAAAAATCACATTGAATTGCGCACAGGAACTGATAAGTGGAATCAAAATGCATGTTTCTTATCAAATTCCGGTTCTGGGTAATTTGGAACCAGTTCTAAAATGGAACCGGTTTTCAATACCCATCCCTAACTCAGAAAGGCAGCTCACCACTGGCTAGCTCATGCGTCGTGGTGCTCACATGAACGGTGTCGGCCAATGTTAAGCCGGCTTTCTGACATAAAACTTGGAAGCGTTGCACTGTTTTTACATTGTAAACTACTTAGGAAACTGACACAGGCTAGAATGGAATTTTTGAATAATGTAGTTGTTTTTGTTTGTTTTTTTGCGCCTAAAAAGTATTCTCGTCACTTCATAAAATTAAAGCTGAACCACTGGACTCACAATGGTCACATTTTCTGGGCCTTGAAAGTGTTAATTAAATTGCTGTCTTGGAGGGCTCAGAAAGCTCTCAGATTTCATCAAAAATATCTTCATTTGTGTTTCGAAGATAACGAAGGTCTTACAGGTTGGGAACGACATGAGGGTAAGGAATTAATTACATTTTAGGTGATCTAAGACAAATATTGTACAAATATTATTTTCTAAAAATAAAAAAAAATGTCTAAAACAGAATGACTAAATTTGGAGAATCCAATCAGTTACTACATTATTAACATTAATAAATAAGATTATTTAAAGGGGGGGTGAAATGCTGTTTCATGCATACTGATCTTTTTACACTGTTAAAGACTTGGAATCCCATACTAAACATAGACAAAGTTTCAAAAGTTAAGGTGGACGTTTGATGGGAGTATTTCTTTGTCAAAAATACTACTTCCGGTTAGTCATAAGTTTCGGCAAGTTTTTTGAGATCATGCGTCCCCATTGACGTTAGTGTGGGCGGAATTTCCTTGTATGGGCCTTACGGACAATTCTACCGGAAGCGCGTGAGAGAGAGCGAGGGAGAGAGCGAAAGCAACAGCCTACGCCCATCAAAGCGCTGGTTTGTAGATTGCTGGACAGGTGACAATTACACATAATGTCACCAAAAAAGTGCGTTTTTGGTTGCCAGACCAAGACAGTCTTGCACAGATTCTCCAAAACCCCGCGTTAAGGCAACAGTGGATGTAATTTGCTTTTCCGGATCAGCAACTGAGTTGCGCGAATGTTTATATCTGTTCGCTGCATTTCGGTGCCGACTGTTTCACAAGGCCCAGCTCGACGCCGCATTTTCCCAATCGCCTAATGCTGAAGGATGGAGCAGTCCCAACGTTAGAAGGGTGAGTGAGACTGCTTCAAATGTCTCTACACAAACCACGCGTAAACACACAAACACACGTGCACAACTGCACTTCCCACATGTACACCTTCAAAGACAAAAATACGACGATATAATTCAAGTATAAATATGTAAATAACACAAGCCGCTAAGCATATTATATAGTTAGTGTATAACTTGTAACTTACCACATACAGACGTCCTGCTCTAGTCGTTTTTGCTGCTGCTCCTGTTCAACTGCAGCCTCTGGGTCTGATTCCGGATCATAGATGTATGGCTGTATCTGATTAAAAGCCATATTTTTATTTTGAATAAAGTTTTTTTCCCGCTGTTAGGGATGACGGACTCGACTCAACACTACAGCGCTGCTGCACACGTCATTATTTAGCTCCGCTCACACGACACGCCCCCACCCGCTCGGCTTTTTTCGGAAAGACTCGGAACAGCGCATCTTTCTTATATAATTATTAAAAAAATAAAGACTTTTCGGAGATATGCAGGATGCAATGCTACTCTATAGGTACTCAAGATTGACATGACACTGACTGAAACTGAGTGTTTCACCCCCCCTTTAAAATCTATTTTGATCATGAAGGATGCATTAAATTCATCAAGTGACAGAAATGTTTTGTAACCATTATAAATGTCTTTACTATTTCAAATAAATGCTGTTCTTTTGAACTTTATATTCATCAAATATCCTGATGTGTCACGGTTTCCACAAAGCATCTGTCATCAGTATTTTCAACAGTGATAATAATAAATGTTTCTTGAACAGCAAATCAGAATAACGTTTAAATGTGCCCTAGAATGAGTTGAAACAATATGTTAAAGATGGCATGAAATCAAATTTTACATTTCATATTTTTATATGTAATAAAAAACATAAAACACTCCCCTCCCCCCTCTAAACAACTTGTCTTTCCCAGTCATGTGCTATTGCGCTATGGCGGGGCTATCGGGCTCTGTCTCGTTTCTGTGCCTCTTAGATGCCTGGTGCTGAGGGCATTCAAATCTGCCTCCATTTTGTTAGCAATGCCCCACTTCCAACAATTCAATCAGTTCCCGAAGGACGAAATCAAGCCCCGCCCTACATTTTTTCTCATTTCAGAAGCCGTTTCACTCGGCTATACGTCACAATAAGGAGAAAAAGATGATCTCAACTTCCGTTTCATGCTGACTTTAAATTGTTCTATGATATCTACATAGAGGGTATGTAGCTTAAGGGCAACAATTGTCCAGATACAGTTTTACAGGTCCATTTACAACCCTATAAATTGTCCCTAGGATGTAATGCTCTGTTTTTGCCTTATTTGGAAGAGTCATGATTATTAATGTTAAGCTCTGCTCTGATTGGCTTATTTCAGCAGCTCACAGCACACATCAGTTCAGTTGTTCAGCGAAGCGGCTCCTGAGTCTTGACAGAACACCGACTGACTGAATGACACTTTAAACAGAACATCTCAAATGGAGATTGCTAAAATGCAGCATGCTTGTTTATTGGTGTTTTCAGATTATCCACACGCAAAAGAGCTTGTGTTCATATGGTTGCCAGATTGTACATGTTTAGGTAAAACACCGGATAGTATACGTGTTCTTTTCATAGAAAAGTTCTGATTGGGGGATTTAAATGACTGAAATCTGGCAACCGTAAGCACGAACACTCTTCTTTTTCCCCCGACAAAACCAAAACCAGTGGTCAAGTTTTTTTATTTTTTAAACAACATTTTAGTCTCGTCTTTTTTTCGTCAACGATATTGCATGTTTAAAGCATTAGTCACAATGTAGGCTACGCAGTGACTGTGATGTACTCTGAAATACAAGCATGCAAAAACATCATACTTCAGTTCTCAAAAATATAAATATATATATATATTTTTACAAAATGAATAGCCTTGTCAAATGACTGTCGTTTTAACTTATATGGTGGAAAAGATGATGTTTGCTAGAAGGATCAAGTGAACGATCTGTAAGCAACATATCTACGTTTGTATTTTGTAAAAAATAATAATATTAACCTTTGTCATTAGACACACTATTTAGTTTTGTATGGTACTTGGAGTTTCCTATTGTTACTGTACTAGCATCTTGTGTTATCTAGACAATGCTGTCTCTCTAAGAAACTTTTAATTTAATCAGAAATAGTTTAGACAGTCAATAAGTGGATAAATCACTACTTTCTGCTAGCAGGAATACAGTTGTAATTGCCCCTTTCTTCAGTTTAAGACACTGAACGAAGCTTGCTTGAAATGGGCCGAACAAACAAACAATTTTGAATTAAATTGTTGTGGTATCCGATTATAATAATAATCAACCATGACAGTTGACATTTGTGGGAAGGGTATGAAAAGTCCTCAAGTCACCTGCACAGCCTGGAACATGACATTTGTGTCCATGAGAGCTGCCGTTTTTGCTATCCTCGAGTGTTGCTTGTTTACCTGCAGTCCCGATGATTTGGCTCCGTCAGTTCAGCCTGACAATGAACATGTTCGAACAGATGCAAATATTGGGGGTGTACATATTAATGATCCCCAGCGATTGGGTCACAGTTGGAATCACTTATTTTTTCTTGCACGAGATTTACATATGAAGTAGGAGGCAATGGTGTTCGAGACTCACAATATGTGATGTGCATGTACTGAACTCTTATTATTTCACAATAGCGAGGTTAGGTAAATTTTTCATTCTAGGGCACCTTTAAAATATTTAAATGGTTAACAGTTATTTTACACTGTAATACTAGTTTTTTGATCAAATAAATGGTGAGCATAAGAAACTTCTTTAACAAACGTTTGAACAGAAATGGAAATATCTAAATAAGCCTCCCACTGATGGCCCTTCAAAAAAAAAAAAAAAAAAAAAAGATTGCTGCATGACGCCTGCCAACAACAGCTTTCCATACACTCTGCCCACCTCCTACAGCCTCGTGTATGAAGACATGAGTCAGCACATCGCAGTGTTGGCTCAGTGTGAGCAGACACTCTGGATCGGGCCGCGGTGCGATGATGGGCTCTCCCGTAGGCGGAGCTGAAGCAAGGAGCAGATAAGGGCGGAGCAGAGAAAGCGCGTGATGCACCAGTCCGACAAGAGCGCCACCGAAACCCACGTCTGTGTTTCTGAACAACACCTCCTCCAACAGCCAACAGATGTCCCTGCATAGCACAGATACACGCACACCCTGAGAAAGAGGGAGAAGATTATTACAATCATTATTAGTACAATCATTAAAGCAAGCAGAATCCTGTTTGATGCTTGTATGAATCATCTACAACGAGTCAATGACTAATAAACCAATTGATGTAATACTATAAAATAGATCCAGTCCTAGATGATAATTGGTTGATACAGCAATTGGCAGGAATAAAAATGTTTTAATCTAGCAAAATTCAGAAAAATGCAGTCAAATACATACTGTCCTTATTGTACATATGAAATAGTAATATTCCGTGTTGGGGAAAGTTACGGATAAAAGTAATCTGTTACTCCTTAAAAAAAGCAACTAATTTGTGTTGTTTCTTTTTATGGAAAATACCACGTTAAATTAACCTGGACTAGGCTTCCTTGTTTGTTTTTTAAAGCAGCACTTGGTAACTTTTGCTCTCGGGGTCCCCCTACAGTTGGAAAAAAATCACGTCCTCAACTACTGTCGTAAGCTCTGTCATCCTACAACAGGGGATGCCATCGCGTGTGTTGACATGACAACACTGATAGCCCTGAACTAGTGATGCGCGGGTCGTCTCATAACCCACGGACTCTTTATGTCTATTTAATGGTCACGGGTGCGGGGCGGGGTTGTAAAAAATACATACAGTGGTGCGGGGCGGGCCAAATAATTTCATAAAAGCAGCCCCGCGGGTTGGAGTTCACATGCAGGTGTTCTTCTGGCGTCGCGTGTGAAATGTCTTCATCCTAGGTACAGTCAGTGGCATGTTTCAGCATGTCATATGAATATAATTTCTTGGGTTTTATTTTTTTCAAACGCCAAATAATCGCGATGCTCACGTTTACAAGCCAGCGCCATTATAGTAGTCTATTGGTTACCGTTTTACAGAATCTATATGATACTTCAGTTCAATGTTTGAGTGGTAGGTAATCACCATAATAAGCAGGACAGCATCGGTCGAGCACGCCTCCTTCAGCTCACGCCGACGAGCAAACGCTGGTCTAATGTTGATCCTCGTCCTGCCTTTAATCCCATCACTTTTTCGTTTCCTCTTATTGCTTTCCTCCAATAAAACCTTTTCTTTCTTATTTGTCTGTGCTGCTTCGGACTTGACTATATTTTCCAATGAACAAAGTTGGGCTCGCACGTCCGAATTTAAGGAAGTGTGGGTGTTGGTGGAAGTGACGTATATGCCGTTAAGCAGTCGAATTTTGTCGTTCTTTTTGTTCTCGGGTTACTACCCGAAACCCGAAGTTTAAAAGTACGATTATAAACGATACAGACCCCATCAGGCTATGGCAGACGTGTCATTCAACCTATTGTAAGTCGATTTATCATCACAAGAGTCTTGAAAATATATTATGTAGGTTGAAAAGTTACCTAGTGCTGATTTAATTAAAAAAGAGTTATATTTTTGGTATATGTAAAGGCCAATTCAAACCAAAAGTGAAACGATTAAGCCTCCGGTTAAAAAAAGAATTGTAATTCAACCTGTACAGCTCAAACAAACTATTTCAGCTGTGCTGCCAATCTGGATTGTAGAAGAATAGGACACAGGAGAAGAAAGTTCAACAAACTTCAACAATAACCAAAAAAAAAAAAAAAACTTTTTTAATGCAAATGTGATGTTTAACTCAAGTAAATTTTGCTTATTCGTATGGTTGAATTTTATCACTGAAGGTCCACAGCAAAGACATTTGTTAATAAAGTAAGATTAAATACATAAAGTATATTTGTGTTATGTAACAATTAGGGGTGACACCGAATAGTCGAAGATTCGATGCATCGATATGCAGAGCCGGATTCGACCACCCATCTTACAGTCCAATCTTCACGGGTGTTATGAAATGAGATTCATACTATTTTGGCAATATGGGGGTGCTCAATATTTTAAAGACGTGGTGCGGCGCTGCGCGTTGATGAGCGGTGCTGAGCTTAGCCTCTTGTGTGCGACCCCTTTAGGGGCGCGCACTGAGCTTCGATCATCAATGTACATACTGATTTCACCCTGTGCTACAAGATACACCTATCGTGCAGCTCTTCTGTCAGTAGTTGATTCAAAATCGAGCTTATGCGTATATAATGTGCGCGTCTGTTGTGCGATACCTGAGGCGGTGATGAGCTTCGCATCCGGTGTGCGACCCCCTTTAGGCACAATCGGCTTAAGAACGTGCATGTAAACGCACTCCAAGTTGTCTTTTCCTCTCTAGGCAGGTATTTGTTTAGGTTTATTTATCAAAATGTTCTTTTATATATTTGTGGGATGTTATGTAATTGTGTATTGGTAAATCCTTAGTCGGGGACACCCATAGTAACATTTTATCACTGCAGGTTTGCGTAATACTGCCAGTTAATAAATAATGAAAAAGTAATGCTTTACTTTACTCGTAGCTTGAAAAAGTAAACTCACGTTACTTGTAATTTTGTTACCTAGGTATGTGACAGTGAGAAAATCTTCCCATATGACAACACCGATAATACCGGTATCACTGGCGGGGGCTTTTAAATTGCTAATTCTAAACTGAAAGTAAAATGTGCACGGCCGTTCGGGCAGAGGGCCAAAGTAAGTGTTTTCAATGAATTCCTATGGAAGTTAAGCTTCCATAGGCATTGTCTGAAAAAGCGTCAGTGGACCCGCACTGTGAATGAGTGCGGCCGTAAATTAATGACAGTGTGAAGGAATGACACTGCAAATGTAAATGACAGTGTGGCCGTGAAGAAATGACAGGGCGGACATACTTTTAGTTTAGAATTAGCGCCAATTCGGGGGCGGCAGTTGCTTGAATGGTGGGTTCATTAGCCTATTATTCTTACTGAAAATAATAAATAGTACAATGACAAATTCACTTAAATAGGCGCTTTTACATTTCGCTTTGAAACCAAATCTTCCGCGATCATCTTGTCTGTCAGCTCTTCGCTCATAATGAATGGAATCTGACTCCTGCTGCTGGTGTGCGCGGTGACTCTCGTTTAGCTCATGCTGTATTGAGCAGACACCTTCAGTTTTTAATTGTAGTGTCTGTTCTCTAACTGAACTAAATTATTTTATTACTTTAAAAAAGTAAACAACGGTGATGCACGGTGAAGCAAGTGATGTTACAAAAAAAACACGAAGTAAAGTAAAAAAGGCAAGTAAAAAACCGACTATTGCAGCAAGCATAGCGTTACCCCAACTCGGTTAATAGTGATATAGCTGAAAACTCTGCATACAGTTGACTACCAATAAAATTAATAAAAAATTGGGACCAAATTTATTCAGACACTTTTACCTGACCATGTTTTGCTTGCGTGTTTTTTCTTTAAAGTGGGGATGAAACACTTTCAGTGAATCAATCTTGAGTACCTATAGAGTAGTATTGCATCCTTCATATCTCCAAAAAGTATTTAGTTTTATTATGTTTATAAAAGAAATATAGGCTGTACAGTCTTTCCGAAAAAAACCAGCGGCTGGAAGCGTATCGTGAGGTCGGAGCTAAAGAATGACGAGCACAAATAGCTATTTTGTTGAGAGCATCTGAAAGCTCTGACATCTTTAAATAAACCATTGAGATCAATCAGATTTAGCCATACATATATGATCCAGAATCAGATCTAGAGGCTGAAATTGAACCGGAGAAGCAGCAAAGACGACTACAGCAGGACGTCTCAATGGTATGTACTGTTACTTATATACGCTTAGCGGCTGGTCATGCTCGCGAGTTTTACAACATTTCTGTGCGTTTACTCTTGGTTTATGAGGACATAATTCGGTTTATGGATTATTGCATGCGATTTAATGTTAGCAGTTGCAAGCGGAATGGTTTTGCACATCAGACTAGTGCGTTTTTACATAGAAAAATAATGGAATAGTAGCACATTTGAATAAACGAGTCGATAGCTAACAACACAAAGACATTTAAAGCAGTTTTATTCACCGCCTACTTCCAACATACGACCGTAAACCTTAATCGCTGGAACCACTCCATCTTTCAGCATTAGACGAGCTACAATTCTGGAGTTAAACCTTGTTTATAAACCATTGTCGCCGAAATGAAGGGAACAAACCAAAACACTTGCACAACTCTATTGCTGCTCCAGAAAAACAAACTCCATCCACTGCCCCATTAACTCTGGGTTATTTGGGAAGCTGTACAGGGTTGTCTTGCCCTGACAACCAGAAAAACACTTCTTTGGTGACATTGTTGATTTCCTCAAGTCCTGTGACAGCGTGACTGCAGCGAAGCCGGCTTCCCTAAAGCGTTTCCTCTCTCGTTCTAGTCACGCGCCCTTCCGGGAGAAGAGCCCGTACAGCCCGTACAAGGACATTCCGCCCTATCTGACATCAGCTAAAAATGAGAAACTTGTGAGAAACCAGAAGGAGTATTTTTGGCACAGAAAACATCCAGATTTTTTTTTTTAACTTTGTCTATGTTTAGGATGGGAATACAAGTCTTTAACGGTGTAAAAACTCTGTGTGCAACTTATAACACCACAGACTGAACACATTATTTAAAACAAAATTAAGCATTGCTTAGTAATTGATTGACTTAAAGTGGTATTATCTAATCGTGTACT
The DNA here is from genome assembly GCF_024679245.1 of Pseudorasbora parva. NCBI lineage: Eukaryota > Metazoa > Chordata > Actinopteri > Cypriniformes > Gobionidae > Pseudorasbora > Pseudorasbora parva. The sequence continues at coordinate 18,180,688 of NC_090184.1, forward strand.
TTAATTGTACAGCTGACTGATTGATTGTAATCGATTACGTACCTTTCTATCAAATTTATCTGACATTATCTAAATAAAACATTTTCTGACAGAGTTTAATGGGTTAGTTCACCCAAAAATGAAAATTCTGTTATTAATAACTAACCCTAATGTCGTTCGACACACGTAAGACTTTCATCTTTGGAACACAAATGAAGATATTTTTGTTGAAATCTGATGGCTCAGAAAGGCCTTCATTGACATCATTCTTGTCGCTTCATAAAATTATTATTGTAGAGCCACTGTAGAGATGGACTTTGTAATGATGTCTTTAGTACCTTTTATGGGTCTTGAGAGAGGAAATTACATTGATGTCAATGAAGGCCTGTCTGTGCCATCGGATTTCAACAAAAATATCTTCATTGTTGTTCCGAAGATGAACGGAGGTTTCCGTTGTCGAACGACATGAGGGTAAGTAATTAATGAGAGAATTTACATTTTTGGGTGAACTAACCATTTAACTGAGTTCTTGTCATGTTATATTACCATTTTCTAAACTATAGTGAATAAACTGCTAATAATAAACTATTTTATAGTTTCATCCTGACCACAGAACCCAGTCCCTTTTGACTTTCCAGTCGTGTCTGACAACTGAATGTGCTGGAGTTTGTTTCTGGATGAGCGAGGAGGATTTTTCTTGAATCCCTCCCAAACAACATGTGGTGATGTAGGGGTTGTTTGAATTTTTTTTTAGGCTTTCTGACCCCAAGACTCAACTAATCTCTGCGATTCTCCATCTGTGATCTTGGAGAGTCTTTGCGTACTCAAGCGTTCCTCCTCGCCGTGCATTAGGAAGATTCGAAGATTCGAAGATTCGATGCATCGATATGCGGAGCCTGATTCGACCACCGATCTCACGGTCGAATCTTCGCGGGTGTTATGAAACGAGGATCATACCATTTTGGCAATATGGGGGTGCTCAATATTTTAAAGACGTGTCGCGGCGCTGAGCTGAGTATCGGTGTGCGACCCCTTTAAGGGCGCTGAGCTTCGCACTGCTCCTTTTAAATTAGAACACGTTCAATGAGTGTACACACACCGGCGGCAGCATTCAGCGCTTGTCCGTGGCCACTCGGGAAGTTGTTTAAAATCCTGCTGCACCACAGAGCGCTTTCGTGCAGCTCATCTGTCAGTCAATTCAAAATTGAGCTTGTGTGTATATAATGTGCGCATCAGGTGGCGGTGTGAGTGAGATCCTGAGGGCGCGTGGGGCTTAGCTTCGCGTACGTCCTTCACCCGCTTTAGGCACAATCGGCTACAGAACGTGCATATAAACGCACCCAAATGTTCTTTTCCTCTCTAGGCAGGTATTTTTTTAGGTTTATTTATCAAAATGTTCTTTTATATATTTGTGTGATGTTCTGTATTTCGATCGCGGCTTTAACATGTTATGAGAAAACGGTTTATGAATGTTTATCCACCACATTACCTTTTAGGCTATTTAAACCTAAATAAGAAAGCCATTGTCAGTTTGTCTGTCAGTTGGCAGGCAGTTTTGGTTGCTTTATTAAAAGTTGTTGCTGTGTGCAGTGTGTAAAGAAAATTAAAAATAGTTTTACCCTTCTGCTGACAGTGTCGTGCTCCTCCCAACCCATTCACACACACAGATGATTCGACTATCAGTCGACCATAGAGAGATTCGAAAATTCTGATTCGATTGTCTAAATCCTTAGTCGAGGACAGCCCTAGACAATATACAAACACGTCCTCTTTCAGGCAGATTTGTAACATCTTTAGTTAAATGGAGCTTCTTAATTATTGCCCTGATGGTGGAAATGGGGATTCTCAATGCTTTAGCTATTTTCCTACAGCCTCTTTCTATTTTGTGAAGCTCAATAATCTTTTGCTGCACATCAGAACTATATTTTTTGGTTTCACTCATTGTGATAAATGATTAAGGGAATTTGGGAATTTATATTTATACTCCTGTAAAACAAGACATCCTAGCTGGACAATTTAATGTTCCTTATATTAATGTAAATATACTTCAGAGGTATTTTACTCATTTAAAATTCTAGGGGTACCAACAATTGTGGCCAATATGTTTTAGAGAAAAGCATTTATTTCATAATGTGATTTACCCCCCCATTGTCAATTATTCTACTTAAATGAAAGGTTGGATTTTTGTGAATTTTTTTAGTAAAAGATCAAAAGGATAAACAATGCAGATTATTATTTTTTACAGCCATATTTCATCATATTTACCAGGGGTACCAACAATTTTGATCACGACTGTGTGTGTGTGTGATGTCCAAGAGTTTTTAAAACAGACCTTGCGATGCTTGTGCAGCAGTAAACAGGACACCAGACTTGTAGACATGACAGCCATACTTGTAGTTGAAGCTAAAATAAAATTGAAAAAATAAAACACACACAACTTTAATAAATAAATCAAGTACTAAAGTGCAAGAGTTTGATCTTTGAGATCTCGTGTTTCAGTCACACTCACAGTACATGAAATGAAGAGTCAGTGCAATAGTCAGCTGTCTATCAGCGGGAGGCAGTTCAGGCATGACGGCGGGTGGGAGGAGCCAGGAAACATCCTTCTGGTTGAAGATGGAATCCATCCTGATGAAATAAACCACATGTCGTTTTATTACACATACTTTGTTTAATATAGATGTATAGGGGTGTAAATTAGGGTAATAACTTTTTCAAAAATAATCTTCATTGCTGCCTTCTTCATCATCTTCATTAGACGAAAAGTGCAGAATACCATTCCAAACGGAAATTATTGGATAGATTATTGGAGCATAAATCTCTCTCTCTCTCTCTCTCTCTCTCTCATACACACCAATATTTGGATTTTTCTAGAAAAATAGATACAGAAAGTTATAGAAAATACTAATTACAAGCAGTAATGTTTGTTATGGTTGTTCATATTTTCAATTTATGATACAGGAAATCTATTATTTGAAAAATAGACAAATATGTTTAACCCTAGTATAGGCTGCATACTGTACATTTCAGTCCTCCACAAACCTCATGTGACTGCATCACCTGTCCACTGTCCTCACTTCCTAACGTGTACAAATAAAAGGCTTTACAACAATACATTACTACCAGCTGTCAATATGCAAATGTCAAGCCCCGCAGGGCTAAATCTTCCCGATAACGATTCCCTGCTGTGGATGTTCCACTTTAAACGTATAACAGTGCCTGGGGCTCTCGGAAGAGACTGAAGAGCAGATGAGAAGCTCTTTGTAGATTTCAGGATATTCCAACTCATTATGAGCCGGGGTTGGAATAACTTGCTTCTCCCGATAACCTGAGTTATTTAAAACGTGTGCACCGCAGAAACATTTTAAGCACTTGGCTCTTGAGCTCTTTTTCAGAAGAGTCCCAGTGCTTGAGAATATGTCTAATATCTAGGATTTCATAAAAATTTCAGTAGTTGATACTGTTGAAATACTTAAAATGCCTTTTAAAATTTCATGATTCTCAATAGCAATTTGTATACCGCAGCTTCAATTGAAAATATACTAATATGCCACTGAACACGCTCCTTTAAATAGTTAAACATCAATATGATTATTAACGAATTGCATAAAAATGGAATATACCATTTAAATACTATCATTCAAAAGTTTGGGGTTGTAGAGATTTTCATTATTGACAAATGTATGGATTTTACTACAATTAATAAAAAATGTATGCAAATTAATATAAAATATTTCTATTTAAAATAAATGCTGTTCTTTGAACTATCTGAAAAAAACCTTTATCATGGTTTCCACAAAAAAATATGAAGCAGCACAACATTTGATGAACCTGTTCATTGATAAGAAATGTTTCTTGAGCATCAAATCAGTACGTTAGAATGATTTCTGAAGGATCATGCGCCACTGAAGACTGGCGTAATAATGCTGAACATTCAGCTTTGGAATACATTCACAGGAATGAATCATATTTTAAACTATATTAAAATAGAAAAATTATTTGACATTTAAATACTACTTCACAGTATTACTGTACATTTGATCAAATAAACAGAACCTTGGTGACATGGTGAGCATTAGAGACTTCTTTCAAAAACATTTTTAAAAATCTTACCGACTCCAAACTTTTGAATGGTAATGTATGTACACATTGATTCAATTTCTCCATTAATTGTTTAAACCAAGTGAACGGTCAGTGATAGAATAATTATAAGTTAACAAATAACAGATCAGAACAATAAGACAAAGATGGAAATAATAGTCAAAACAAATAATAAATAATTATGCAAGTCATTCAGTAGGCTAAATCAGACCTCTAGAGCCAAGTGCATAAAACATTTGTGAAATGCACTCGATTAAAGCAACTCAAGTTACAAAAAACATTTTTAGAAAGCGATATGCTGAACTAGCTAAATGTATTTTTCTTGCTTTTTTTGTCTTGCCAATTTGGCACATCAAATAAATAACCCAAAGGTGAAGAAGAACTGAACTGGAGGACCAGAACTCCAGGGACTTTCGTGACTGACAAGAAAACTAGGAAATTCTAACGTGAAGGATGCAGGATGGTTTGCAGTGAAACGCATGTGCTCTTTTGTCTTTCACCATATGGGCAGACAGATGCTAGGGTGGCAAATAGGAAGAGATGGATGAAGAGTAGATGCTGCAGATGAGATACACGAACGGAGGGATTGAAGAGACCTGTTGTGCAGTATGGCGGTCAACAGCAGGTCCTGTAGGGGGTGCCCTCCATCCACACGGCACTTTCCACTCTCGCACATCTCCTGAGAGTGAGAAAGAATGGGTTTAAAAACTTTTCCACAGTGCCCATACATAAGCTTCAAAAACTGAGACGTCGCATTATGGCTAAACTGGTTTCGATTCAAGACCCAGATTTTGGACGTTGTAATTATTTACTGTATGAAAAGTACTTAAAATGAAGTATAAATATTGTATACAATAACATGGCATTGTATAAATGGCATTGTATAAATATTAGCACAAACTGAAAAGATCCAACAATGTAGTTTCCACAACAACAAAAAAAGTACACAACGCATGCATCATCCTAATTCAATGTCTCTTGGATGGATAACTTAAAGGGTTACTTCAGCGATTAGCATATGGCTTTGTATCAGTAGAAACCCTGAAGTATATTCAAATGATTATGCTTTCCCCCCTCATATCCCCCGAGACAAGAGATTTATGCATTTTATTTCTGGAATAATTCCTCCTATGATGCAAATTGACGATATTTGCATCATAGGAGGAATGTTTGGCAAAAGGCTAAAGACTACAGCCAGCAGAGGGAGCCATTTCCGCATGTTTTGAACCCGCGTATGGGGGATGGGAGATCACACTCAGAGCTCAGCTCGCAGCTACAGGCACTCATGTAAACGGAGCTATGGTGAGCAATGCAAGTCTTTTAACTTATCAAATTAATTTCTGAATGTTAGGCTTGCATACGTTGTGAATGTATGCCGTGAGTGTAGTCGCGATTACCTCAGCTCTCATCATGAGAGCTCATCAGCTCATTTATCTCACTCCTGCAGTTAGTGCTCAGTGCTGTGATACTCGCACGGTGACTCACTCATTATATTGAGCAGACACGTTCAGTTTTTAATTGTAGTGTCTTCTCTAACTCAGTCACAGTAATCCAGTAAGTGGCTTTGGGAATGGCCTCAGGGCAGCGAAGCATTCTGGGAATTGTAGTCTTTCATCCCCATGAGACAAAAATAAATGTTCTCTCTTTTCTCAGTCTAGAAGGCACCAAATTCAAAAATAATTTCACATTTCTACTACATTGATGACCCAGTTTAAATACAGATTCATCTTCCCAGCGCTGAAGTACTCCTTTAAGTGGCTTTAATAAACACTGAAAAAAGACCTGATTCTCTGTCCTAAAACATCACATCACATCAGTATTATACCTAGGTGTATGTCTTTATTTATTCATTTTGCATATTATTTGCATCTTTGTCTTATCGTTGGTAAATTATAATAGCGATTACTTGTTTCAAATTTGTCAAAGTAATATTGTGAAACATTAGCAATTATAATAACGGTTTTCTATTTAAATATATTTTGAAATATAATTTAATCCAGTGATGGCAAAGCTGAATTTTCAGCATCATTACTCCAGTCTTCAGTGTCACATTATCCATCAGAAATCATTTTGATATGCTGCTGCTCAAGAAACATTACTGACATTTCTGCTTAATATTGTGGAAATATTTTTTCAGGATTGTTTGATGAACAAAGTTAAAATGAAAAGCATTTATTTGAAATGGAAATACTTTTTAATTATTTGTATTATTATTTGTACTAAATGCATGCAAATTATTGATATTGAGAATCATAAAATTATATTAAGAAATTATACAAGATATGCGATACTGATGTTGTAATATTGCGAAAACCCCAATATTACCAAGCTCTGGACACATTTAATCCTTATTTTTTTATTTATTGGACAATTTATTTTGCAACACTTACTTCGTGTTCTTATATGGCTTCCATTATTTGCATTTAGTATTATTTCCCCTGCTGTCAGAACAGACCGTCCGCCCACAAGCCACTGCGTTAAGGCTCTGCATTTGTATGAAATTATTATATTTTATTCGCTGGTGTGTACGGATGAGCGAGTGTGTGTAATTCATTGCATGAGTCATACCTTCAGAGAGAAAGCTTGTGCAAAATGGATCCTAACACTTCCTCTGTGATCACCCTTCAGCAGGGAGGCCACAAACCGCAGAGTAGACATCACACCGGCCTAGAGACCACAGAAACACAGGAAAAAACACGCTGCCATTCACACACGAGCTGATGAAATGACTTGGATCTAATTCGAGAAAACTATTCTGATCTTCACAGCACTCTAATGGTGAAGAGCCATTAGAGGAGAAATTAGTGGCTGTAATCACTATAATAACTGCCGTCTTTTTGAGATGGATGCACACAATAATATGGATTTATCAGAGCCCTTTATCTCTTTCTTCTCCTCTTAATCTGAGACGAAACGTTCTAGCTGTGTCTTTACCATTGCTCGTTTAGAAAACACATCTCACTACCTGCACATTAAAAGTCATCAAATCTAAATGAAAATCACAGTGGTTTTGGTCTGGTTTTAATCATCTGAATATTGCTGCTTATTAGGGTGTAATGAATTAGTTCACCTCAGAAATTACAAATACAAAACAACATGACTGCAATTCCTGTGCAACACTTCTGTTGGGTTTAGCTCATTGCTATATGGTTGCTAGGTTGTTCTGAGCTGTTGTTATATGGTTGTTTAATGACAGACATGATATCATCTGGCAGGGTGTCGCCATGCTGTTACTAGGGGTGGTCTGGGTGGTTGCTCCGATAAGTGGTTTCTACGGTGTTCTGTACTCCAGGTGGTTGCTAAGAGTTCTGAGTGGTTGCCAGGACATTGCTAGGTTGTTGCTAGTGTATAGTAAAAGAGCTCTACAATATTCTTACAACAAATCCCTTCAATGGTTAGTTTCCCCAAAAAAATGAAAATTATCCCATAATTTGCATGCCATTCTAGATGTTTATGACTTTTTTTTATTATAGACAAACACAGTTATATATAAAAAATATCCTAGCTCTTCCAAGCTTTATAATGGGAGTGAATGTTACCATTTGTTTTAAGCCCCAAAAAGCACATCCATCCATCATAAACATACTCCACACGGCTTCAGGGGTTAATAAAGGCCTCCTGAAGCAAAGCGATGCGTCTGTGTAAGAAAAATATCCATATCTATAACTTCCGGTAACAGGTGTACACCAGTCTAGTTCCGGCAGAAAAGTGACTTCTGACCCGATGCATGCCGTTTATTGATAAACGCGGAAACGCCCAAACCACTTCACCAGAAATCCTGCCTTGTCATTGTCATGTCATTGGTTAAGGTTACAGTGATGAGTAAGTTTAGGGATCAGTGTTTGGTGTAGGTCATCAATACTGTGGTTGACATGACGAATACAATCTAAAAAAATCAGCTACAGGGTGTTTTTTTAATCACTTGAAGGGGATAGAGCAAAACAAAACACTGGTTATGGTTGCCTGTATCTCTCACTGAGAGAAAGCACATTATCAGTATGTCTCTAACCAAAAGTTTCTGGTTAGAACTGGAGCTTAATCAGCTCCAACCTAGGAGAGACTGTATCTGTGTATGCGCACAATATTCTGTGTTACAGATGGGTGTACAATGGACATCCAAAAAGATGGGTGGACTTGTTGTTCTGGGCAAGCTGGTGCATGCGCCACACCGGAGAGGACCTAATTCGGAGGTGAAAGTGGCAACAAGTGACACGTCTAGATTCAGATTAACTGACAATGTGTGGAAATTTACCTGAAATTGACTGTGGATTTTCTATGAACCAATCAGGATCATCCACCTTGCTGTAATGACGTGGATAGACCTTGAAAATAGTATAACTGTAGGGACAATTCACCCTTGGCCGCAAGTTTGATTGACAGGCGATCTGACCAATAACATCGTTGAATCTGCTGTTTTGTCCGACAAAGCAGTCAGGAGAGTTAGTAGATTAACGTTGGTGGACTTGAACTTGAAAAACTGTGTTTTTCCGCAGTTGAAACAACATTTCTTTTAGTGTTCATTCATGTTTATTTGATGCTTATCAATGAACTAGAAGGAAGAGATGATCGGTTCACGAGCAGCTTTAACTGAGGGACTGCAGCTTTAACTGAGGGACTGCAGCGGTCATAATTCTTTAAAGAGACACAAAACGGTATATATTGTTTACATTTCTTTAAAAAATGACAAAATGTAAAAGATGAGAAAGTTGTGACACTTGAGACTTCTTATCGAAAGTAACTTGCTCTGTCCTGTCTGTCGGCATGTTGTCAGTATCCTCTTTGCTTTGCGATGTATTTTCTCTATGCGAGAACATGGGTGTGGTGTGAGAGTGCCATGGTTTGTCAGACATAGCAACAGTAATTAAAGGGGGCGGGTCTTTGCGAACAATTGTATGTACGAGAGGCGGGGCGACGGGGAAAGAGGGAGCGCGGTCTACAAACTCCTTGTGAGACTTGAAGCTGGCGTCTGCTGTTGAAACTGCAAACTGTTCTTCAGTAAGTTATTCTTTAATAAATTGTCTAAACAATTAAAAGTCTGTTTTGAAGTGTAAAACGAGAATTTTTAAAGAGAAATGTTGGAGGAGCTTGAGTTTGTTGCTCAGCCCTATTTTTTAGAAATTGCGTTACTCTCTTAGAGGTCACTCTTCTGCCAGAACTAGACTCACGTACGGCTGTTACTGGAAATTTCTACTAAATACTAAGTATTTACTAAGCAATAAGTATTTACTAAGTAAATATGGATATTTTTCTAACGGAAACGAATCACTTCACTTCAGAAGGCCTTTATAAAAACCCTCGTCCTTCCTTCAGGTCCTTCCCTTTTGACCCGAAACTCTTTTTTTCTAGGAATTTTGTTACAGTTGAACCATGAATACACACACACACAAAAATTAACTGGATTGAGTGACATTTAAAAAAGGAACAAATCCCTCCCTCAATTGGGTCAATTTGACCCCCTTAAGAATGAAAGGAATGCTTCAGTACACATAGAAAAAAACTCCATATAAAGCTTTAAGGCCATCTAGTGGCAAGAGTCATGAAATATGTTATATTATTTCAGCAAAGACATTCAATATAAGATGTTTTGAGCTGAATTAAAAGGTTTATGCCTGAAATGGAGTTATTTTGAAAGTTGAAAGAAGTTGAAAGACTCGCTTACATTTTTATTTACTGATAAAATTGAACGGTAAATAAAATAAATTAAAAATCTCCAAAACAAATTACATTATAAAAAATAGAACAAATTCTCAAAATGATATGAAATAAGCTTTCTTTGGGTCATTTTGAACCTGTGAGGAAGGATTTGTTACAAAGTGCAAGGGGGGGGGGAGAAGGGTTAACGGAATAGATCTGTAAGGATTATTTTTATGATGGATGGATGCATGTGTTTGAAAGAACCAGGATGTTTTTTTTAATATAACTCTTATTGTGTTTAGCAGAAAGAATTCATACAACCCTAGGATGGCTTAGGGGCGAGTAAATTATGAGATAACTTTCATTTTTGGGCGAACTAACCCTTTAATAAAGAAAAACCTTAGGGATATTTAAGTGTATCACATTCACTATGGGCTCTCTTGAAACCAATTCACACTGCAACGACAGACGCTGACCAACGGCAACAGATAGTCAGGTTTTGTTGGATCAGTGTCCTGTCGGTGTTGGTCGGCGCCTGTATTTGCCGATGAAATGTTTTTAGGCATCACTGATATAGGCTTCAAAATAATACTGAGTTACATGACATGTTTATTTCTTAGAGTATGGTAAATCCTTCCCCAATTACTCAATGATCATTCTGCCTATGAGCACCATTATCATGTTTGCCTTTGTCAGGAAAATGTGAATCTACTTCTGTTTGTAATTTGTTTATTGGTTTGTTTAATAGCCCCGTGCGCTGATAGACAATGCGTGACTGTCAGGTAGAGGTCATTACGTAATGGAGTGTGCATTGTTAATATTGAGGTCGTCACCTGTGGACGTATAAAGTGGCGTGGTAAGCAATCATAGGAAACGCCCACGGGCACGATGCAAACATCAGGCACTAGACCGTCACTGATGGCCTGATGTACGCGGGCCAGCCACTGCCCGCCGTGACCTCTGGCTGCGGTGATGCCCACGCTGAGAGCGGCCCCCTCTCGTAACAGCTCGCCAATGAACTGTGGAGTGGGACAAAAGAGAAGAAATGATGAATAAAATGTTTGTGGGAAAATAGAGAGGCTGGACAGTTTTATGTGGAAGAGCCATGAAGCAGAGAAAAAAATGTACTGCAATATCTGCAAAAGCAGTCCAATAAAATGAATTGAAAGCGAAGAGTCTTTTTGGGGGAAGCGTCAATGTGTGAGAGGAGAGACCGATAAAATGTGCTATAGCGAGAGAGAAAGAGGTAAGCTGACACCACTGTACACATTCAAAACTGTACTTTTCTAATGCTTGGACAAAGCATTACGATGATTCTGTCATAATTGTTTCCCTCTAAACCCATACGGCTCATACAGGGAGACATTCACGTGACTGTTTTTGTATAGTGTTTTTGTAATATAGTATTTTGTTGTTCTTGGTACGTGTTTGTGTGTGTGTGTGTGGGGGGGTCATTATATTGTTTGGCTCATAAGAATAAAGACATTTTTGAAAAAAGATGTGTAATGTCCTGTGTAATGCTATGTCTTCTGTAGAGGACACTTGGAGCCATTAAGAAAAATTCTAAGAAATTAATAAGCATTTTTTTTTTTTTCATTCAACAATTGTTTTGTTTTAAAGCTTTGTTTTATTCAAACTTTGTATAAAGATGATTATGCTACTATTGATATAACAGAATCATTTGATATAAACATTAGCATTAATGCCATTCCAATTCTATGCAATGCATCTGTACACTATGTAATTTACATATTAATGTGTTCTTTGAGAAACATTTAATTAAAAAAAGACATGTAATAATGGGAGTGATAATTGGGAATATATTTATAAGAATATCTCAAAGCTTAAATTTATATTAATGTTATTGAGGTTGATGCATAAGTATTATTAATAGAGCTCACGTCTGAGAGAAGAGTGATGTATTACCCACTTTTAAATTTTATTTCAATGCGTTTAAATCTTTACAATTATCTTTGGACGCATTTGTGTTCATCTGGCGGTTATTAGTGTTCTGTTCTTCATTAATTTTGACTGCTGATTGTCTACTAAATTGATAGTTAAACTGAAAATAAAAATTCTGTAATCATTTACTCATGTCATTTCAAAATGATGATATTTAATGAAATCTAAGAGATTTGTCTCCCTCCACTGAAAGTCCATTCCACCAAAACACTTAAAGCAAGGTTCTCTTGCAAATCATATTTGAGCACTCCATGTATGTGCATTGACCAGTGTTTATATGTGAATAAAAGCCTAAATTTAATCTGTTCAACAAAACAATCAGAATATTTGGATAATTAATAATAATTGGATTGAACAGCTTGATTCATATTGATTACTTTTGCAATGTCTTCATGGACTTTTTGAAGTGTCAAAGTTTTGGTAGAATTGACTTTCAATGGAAGGATAGAAATCTCTGATTTTACAAAAAATGTAATATCATAAAAAAATATATATTAATTTGTGTTTCGAAAGTGAATAAACGTAGCTTTGGAATGACATGAGGGTGAGTAGTTTATGACAGCATTTTGATAAACTATCCCTTTGACCGCCCCTACTCTCTTGGTGCGTTCAAGTCATGTTGTAAAGATCGTATTTACGAGTTGAATGCGCATGAACGCCACCACGAAGTCGTAAATACCAGTGGGATGTTCGACATTTTAAGCCTCGATCTGTATGAGTTGGTGGCGTGTCAGTGAGAAACATGGCGGAATCAATGAATGCAACGTCTGTAGTTTAATATAACGGGTATTTAGCTGTGACTCTGTCAGGCTTTGTCATTTACAGCAAAGTAAGCTATTATTGTAATAAAACAATTTGCATAATATATAACAATACCGTTTACAGTGGATTCATAGATTAATTAAAACCGTAAGACTAAAACTCACCTGATGCACATTTTTTGTTCATTTTCTATAAGCACTGTTAACAAGTTTTGCTTTATTTTCATGAAATTTATTAAAAGAAGGTACACGCACATGATTTCATAAACACGACTTCTCACCTTGTAAATACGAATCTGTCTGTTTTAAAGGTGCCCTAGAATGAGTTGAAACAATATGTTAAATTGTTCTCTGATATCTACATAGAGGGTATGTGGCTTATTTAAGGGCAAAAATTGTCCAGATACAGTTTTACAGGTCCATTTACAATCCTAGAAATTTTCCCTAGGATGCAAAGCTGTTTTTTCCCTTATTTGGAAGATTCATGAATATTAATGCTGAGCTCTGCTTATTTCAGCAGCTCACAGCTCACATCAGTTCAGTTGTTCAGCGAAGCGGCTCCTGAGTCCTGACAGAACACAGATCGACTGAATGACAATTTTAGCAGAACATCTCAAATAGAGATTGCTAAAATGCAGCCTGCTTGTTTATTGGTGTTTTCAGATCATCGGTGCGAGCGAAAGCTTGCATCCATAAGGTTGCCAGATTGTACATGTTTAGGTAAAACACCGGCTAGTATATGAGTTCTTTTCACAGAAAAGGTCTATTTGGGGGATTTCAATTGGAGTTTCCTATTGTTACTGTACTAGCATCTTGCATTATCTAGACAATGTGGTCTCTCTAAGAAACTTTCAATTTAATCAGAAATTCTTTAAACAGTCAATAAGTGGATAAATCACTATTCACTATTCTCGAGTGTTGCTTGTTTACCTGCAGTCCCGATGATTCGGCTCCATCAGTTCCGCCTGACAATGAACATGTTCGGACAGATGCAAATTTTTGGAGCATACATATTAATAAAAAGGTCTTGCGTCACAGTTGGCGTTATGTTGAGAATCACTTATTTTTCCCTGGTGTTTTTCATGCACGAGATTTACATAAGAAGTAGGAGGCAATGGAGTTTGAGGCTCACAGTATGTGATGTCCATGTACTGAACTCTTATTATTTCACTATGGCGAGGTTAATTCAAATTTTCATTCTAGGTCACCTTTAATACATGGTAAAAAGCAAGTACTTCATACAGGTTTTGAATTATAAAAGGGTGAGTAAATGACTAAATGTTAATTTTTGGGGTGAACTATCCCTTTAACTCGCACTCGCACACGTACACTCAAATCCCGAATCCATCTTGAGAAGCCTGATAAGCTCATATGCTATTCCAAGCATGACAGATGATTCCCTCTGTTCATTTACGCCAGTCAGAAGTCACACATATGCACATATCTAATCAAAGCCCTTCATATTAAAATATATCAGGCCATATTGCAATCAAGATTCAAGTGCAGTTTATGCCAAATCCTGCTTACAAATCACACCGTCCAAATGCTGGTAATGTTTCTTGTAAACTGCTAATAAGATGCTCCTCCGAGAAATTCAGATAACAGTATGATTCTGACAGTAAATCTGGAAGCCGAGGAGATTTATTATCCACCTCCAAGCATCAGTGAGGCAGAGTAATGGGTTCAGCGACTCGCGCAACCTCCCTGTGAAACATCTGCAGTCCGCAGGTGCCCCATCGTCATGGGAACCGCTGTGCCCATTAAGGCCAGGTTACTTACGCAGCCTCACCTGCCCTGAAAACGCGGGTGACTGTCCATCTTCAGACTAAAACCGGTATATAAAAATGGCATTCAAAAGCAGCGTGTCTGTGCAAACATCTTAAGCGACAGGGCTTTGCTTGTCTTATCGTGTGCTGAATCTGAGCAATTCAAGCAGAACGGCAAAGTCAGCCTTTGCGGGGGCTTACAGAGGTCATGACTGGAGAATAGAGGCTGTCCATCTCAGCGTCCCGCTCTGAGCCAGTGCCTTCTGGGAGCAAGACGACACCCAGCCTCTGAAGTATGGACCTGAGAAAATAAAACGGCCTCAATTAACAGTGACAAACAGCACATTCCTTTAGGTTATTCATCCAAACAAATAACAACATAGATGAGACTTAAAGGGGCCATATAATGCAATTTTATAGCACTTTATTTCCCCCCTGATGTCTTCTTAGAGACAAGGTCAGAATTTAGGGTCTCACAGTCCATTCCCTAGTTCAGTGGTCGGTGTACTGCAAAATGATTCAGCCATTTCTACTCGCATTCATTATTGAAATAGTACCAGAACTGTAATGTTTTCTGTCTAGAAATTCCCAGAATACACCATAAAAACCTGCAAGGCTACTGATTATATTGACTTGCATGAAATGTCATCATAACTTCAGAGTCCTTCAAGTTACAGGATGAGAAAGAAAAAAAAAAAAGTGTATGAAGACAAGCCTTATTTTTATGTTTTTAATTACACCACTGTTCAAAGGTTTGGCGTAAGTATGTTTTTTTCTTCCCGTTTTTGAAAGTCTCATGTTCACGAAAGCTGCATTTATGTTATCAATTATACAGTACAAATGGAAATAGTTATTCCTGTGAAGTCAAAGCTGAATTTTCAGCATCATTACTCCAGTCTTCAGGGTCACTATCCTTCAGAAATCATTCTAATGTGCTGATTTTTTGCTTAAAGGAACACTCCACACTACACTACTTTTAGAAATAGGGCTTATTCAACTTCTTCCCTACATTTAGATATGTGGGCAAATGCCTTTTTGTCTCTTTTGTACATGCATTGTTTTAGTTTGGCAGGGGAGGGGCTAGCTTAGCTTAGCATAATTGGATGCTAAGGAATTGAATCCTATGTTGCCAGCTAGCATGTCCAGAGTAAAAGTGATCCAAAAAAACAAAACAAAAAAACCTAATTACTTCTTGTGGCCTGTGTATTCACAACCGAGTACAAATAGCGATGCAGATTAAGACTAGGTGATTTCATAGGCAGATATTGATTTGGGGCTATATTATGTGGAAGCACAGGCAAAGAACTTGGGCGCAGATATCATGGCTCTCATCCTCACGTCCTCTGGCTGTTGAGCGATTGTAATGTGTTGCATGATATCTCTGCGCCCAAGTAGCAGTTCTTTGCCTGTGCTTCCCCATAATATAGTCAATATCTGCCTAGGAGAACGCCTAGTCTTAATCTTCATCGCTATTTGTACTTGGTGTGAATAAACAGGCCACAAGAAATAATTAGGTGGGGTTGTTTTTTTTTAATCACTTTTACTCAAAAACATGCTAGCTGGCAACATAGGATTCCATTCATTATGCTAAGCTAAGCTAGCGGCGACCCTACCAAACTAAAACAATGCATACACTGAGACTTCATGCACATGCATACACGGCTGTTCCCCTCAGGGTTTACCACAGCGAATCATCTGCCTCCATCTAGTCCTATCCTCTGTATCCTCTTCTCTCAGTCCGACTACCTTCATGTCCTCCTTCACTACATCCATAAACCTCCTCTTTGGTCTTCCTCTTGACCTCTTGCCTGGCAGCTCTAACCTCAGCATCCTTTTACCAATATATTCACTCTCCCTCCTCTGAACATGTCCAAACCATCTCAACCTGGCCTCTCTAACTTTGTCTCCAAAACATCTCACGTACTCATTCCTGATCCTATCCATCCTCGTCACTCCCAAAGAGAACCTCAGCATCTTCAGCTCTGCTACCTCTAGCTCTTCCTCCTGTCTTTTCCTCAGTGCAACTGTCTCCAAACCATACAACATCGCTGGTCTCACTACTGTCCTGTACACCTTTCCTTTCATTCTTGCTGGTACACTTTTCACACAGCAGATCTGACACTTTTCTCCACCCATTCCAACCTGCCTGCACATGCTTCTTCACCTCTTTTCAACACTCCCCATTGCTCTGGACTGCTGACCCTAAGTACTTAAAATCCTGCACCTTCTTTACCTCCTCTTCCAGTAACCTCACTGTTCCACTTGGTTCTCTCTCATTCACACACATGTATTCTGTCTTGCTGCGACTAACCTTCATTCCTCTTCTCTCTAAAGCAAACCTCCACCTCTCTAGACTTTCCTCCAACTGCTCCCTGCTCTCACTACAATGCATAAACTAAGACAAAAATGCATTTGCCCACATATCTAAATGTAGGAAAGAAGTTGAATAAGCCCCATTTAAAAAAAAAAACAGTGGAGTGATCCCTTTAAAGGGATAGTTCACCCAAAAATGTACTCTTCCCTCTAGACATCCTATATGACATTCTTCTTCCAGACAAATACAGAGTTATATTAAAAAATGTCCTGGCTAATCCAAGCCATATAATTACACCAACTTCGCATTCAGCTTCCGAAGAAAGTGTAATGCATTTCATAATTTAAAACTCTTACGCTACGTCTGACGTCATTGTCGTGCCAGTTACATTTTTTTTTAAGTTGAATACCGGAAGCTACATATCTGACTTTATAACGTGTTAAATATGGACATTTTTCTTACACAAGCCCATCGATTCACTTCAGAAGGCCTGTATTAACCCCTTGGAGCAGTATGGATTACTTTTATAATGGATGGATGCACTTTTGTGGGCTTCAAATTTTGGGCTGCCAATTACTGCCATTGTAATGCTTGGAAGAGCCAGGATTTTTTTATATATAACTCTGATTGTATTCGTTTGAAAGAATAAACTCCTATACACCTAGGATGGCTTGAGGGTGAGTAAATCATGGGGCAATTTAAATTTTTGGTTGAACTATCCTTTTTTTGCAATATTGTAATGTACTAATATCGTTTTTGTTTAATGTATGAATTCTTTTATGTATGTAAAATTTCTGCTTTGTTTAATATTAAAAGGCAGGACAAGCATATATTTCATAATAGCACTTTATGAGATCCTTTCTAACACCTACAACAAAAGTGTCATACAGCGATGTTTTAATGCATGACTCTAATAATCATGTTGCCGGCAGATCGCAGGCAATTGAGTCATGAGTAGATTGTTGTTTAGTGGATAAGGTCCTTGCTAGTGCCTGAAATTGTGTTTACTGACTCATTCCCGTCAAATGACCTTTTTACACTTTTTTGCTGTTGTGTTATGATTGTAAAAATTCGAAAGGTCTGAGGAACTTAGCACTGAGAATAGAGATAGAAATCACAAAGAAATCAACATTTTTTTAGCCAACTCTAATTTCTGATTCTGGTTCCTTAGGCTGTGTGTCTACCAAAGCTTTTTTTTAGCTTTTTAGAAAATGCTAAACGTTAGGTGCTTGAGGTTGTCGTTTTTTCTGTTGAGACTTATTGCTTGCTATGATACGGAATATCCGCAAAAATGTTACTAGTATCTCATTTCAGATTAATTCATTTGCTGACATTGTACAAGTGAATGTGGCGGTTGATTGGTGTTTTATTTGTCCCAACCATTCTTCACTGTGATTGGATGGTGGGGTGAAAAGTGACAGTGATGAGAGCTGCGTTTAACGCAAATATTCTTCAACTCTCGGCGACCGTTAAAGCTATTGAGTGCTTGAGTGTGAAAGACGCTCAGCGCCTTGTTAAGCTCATGGCGTTCTAATAACGCACCGTTCCCATTCAAAACAATTGGATACGCCAGCCAACCGTGTGAAAAAATGCTCTGGTGGACACACAGTCTTAATGATTAGATTAACTATTCTTTTAGTACTTGAAGAGGGTTAGTGCAGTTCAATAAATCATTAGACCAATTAAAACCACCACGTCTTTTTATAATTTCACCTCACGCAGTCAGATTCAATTCAGTCTAAGCTCTCGACACTGCTAAAACATTCATTTGGTAGCAACTAGCAGCACATCACCAACATTTAATGACAATTGCAGAAAACACTGAAAATCCAACACTAAAATCCAACTATTTTAATCAAAAAGGGCCTAAGGCCCACTAGGGGGCCTCAGCAAACTTCAAATGAGGATGCAAGATGCCTTACAAGGAGATAAATGTATACTTTATAGATAGATTACTTTAAAATATTATTAATAATCTATTTTAAAGTGCTTAATATCAAGATTTAAACTGAAATCATATTTTCTCTCCATTATTGTTTCTATTCAAGAACATAAAGTCCAAAATACTCCCAGTCTGTGGCATATTTGAAACTTTAAAAAGTGTGAACTGTTCAAGCTAATTTATATTTTTAACATTTCTATGTATGTGTACCCCACATCCAGTGACAATCAAGCAAGCATTGCACCATAAGCTCAAAGCATATCATAAATACATTAACAATTACTGACAGGGCAATTTGTATAAACAGCAATTGAGTAATTATTGATGTAAACAAATTTCAAACTTCCCTGCGGCCTGGAGTCGAAGTCTTCCGTTACCTGCAGGAGGAAACTATTTACCCCCACCCCTCGCTGTGGTCGACTGCAGTTTCCAGCACTCTCTGTCATGATTCTTTAAGAATGGTTCGTTTCAATACTTACTGAACCATTTTGCCCTGTTAAATGCGTACAGGTGCTTCCGTTGGCTGTGTAACAGACTGAATAAGTGCACTGCACTTTAGAAACTGCTGTGCTTGCCCCAAACCAGTGAGAAACTAATGAACAAGAATGTTCTTTTTAACAATACTAGTGCGGCTGACACAGAATGGCGATGTAAATTTACACTATTAGAGGGAAGGTAGGGATATTAACTGTGAGTGTACATGGTAAGAAGCTTTCTAAAGCATCTGTGGGCTTTTGTGTTTTGAATGTGTGTATATACCTTAGCCAGGTTTGTCGGATGTGGGCTGGGTAAATGGTGTAGGGAACCCTCAAGTTGTGGCAGAAAAGGGTTAGACAAATGAGAGCATGATCGATGCCGCTCTGCCGAACACACACGTAGACCAGTGGAGCTTTCTACAACACACACACACACACACACAATTAGAGGACACTTCAACGCAGGGAGAAATAAAGTTCAGTGCTGAGCGCACACTTGAAAATGAACTTGTAAATGAACCGTTTTTGTACTTCAGAAAATGGCACTAGATTGCTAGAACCCTTTGTACCAACTGTGCTAATATTTCTATACCGGTTCTTATTTAACAGAGACCCAAAAGCACAGGTTAAAGATCACAATAGCCCTATTATAACAAACACAACATTATTCATCTTAACTCTGATCAAGTAGTCTACCAATAATTTTCCACCCCCAAAAATATGTATGTATGCATATTTAAAGTCCACAATTTCTAAAGCGACCTCTCAAAAACGACATAAGCGGGAAAGCAGTGTTAAAGGGAAGGAAGACTAATAAAAAGTAAACAACTCACCAACTTAGATGGTATAGCTTTATGACCGGTCAAAATCAAACTTAAATGTGACTTGAAAGAAGAAAAAAAACTATTTTTATGAGGGTTTTTTAGTGAGCAATTAGTTAGATTAAAGGGATAGTTTGCTTTAAAATGAACATATTACATATGCAGTAGCAAGAAAAAGCTGTAAAACTTCAGAAATATTTAAGAATTTGCAGGAGATGGAGGATTTTTCTGAAAAACATTGGGCAGTTTAACTGCTCAGGACAAACAAGGGACTCATGAATACAAAACAAAACAAAAAAACATCCATAGATCACACAGTATTAAGAATAAATGGTTCATAAACTTTTAACCAGGGTCAATTTAATAAATTATACCATTTGTTTGTCTTGTAGGCTATATGTAAAACATCCTATTCAGAACATTAAAATATCTTATTCAGGACATTCCGAAAAATTTAATATTTTGTATTTTATATACACTCACTTAAAGCCCCACTTGGCTACTTTTCCTCTCGGGGTCCCCCTACAGTTTGGAAAAAATAATGTCCTCAACTACTGTCGTAAGCTCTGTAATCCTACAACAGGGGATGCCATCGCGCGTGCATTTGTTGACATGACAACCCTGATAGCCCTGAACTAGTAATGCGCGGGTCGTCTCATAACCCGCGGACCCCGTATGTCTATTTAATGGTCGCGGGTGCGCGGCGGGTTGTAAAAATATATACAGTGGTGCGGTGCGGTGCGGGCCAAATAACTTCATAAAAGCGCCCCGCGGGTCGGTGCAGCGCTAACAGTTCCCCGAACACTGCAGGAGGATTTCGAGTTCTTCTGGCGTCACGTGTGAAATGTCTTCATCCCAGGTAACGTTACAGTCAGTGGCATATGCTTCAGCATGTCATATGAATATAATTTCATGGGTTTTATTTTTTTCAAACGCCAAATAATCACGATGCTCACGTTTACAAGCCAGCGTCATTATAGTAGTCTATTGGTTACCGTTTTACAGAATCTATATGATACTTCAGTTCAATGTTTGAGTGGTAGCTCACCGTAAAAAGCATGACAGCATCGGTCGGGCACGCCTCCTTCAGCTCACGCCGACGAGCAAACGCTGGTCACATTTTGATCCTCGTCCTGCCTTTAATCCCATCACTTTTTCGTTTCCTCTTATTGCTTTCCTCCAACAAAACCTTTTCTTTCTTATTTGTCTGTGCTGCTTCGGACATGACTATATTATCCGACGAACAAAGTTGTGCTCGCACGTCTGAATTTAAGGAAGTGTGTGTGTTGGTGGAAGTGACGTATATGCCGTAAAGCAGTCGAATTTTGTAGTTCTTTTTGTTCTCGGGTTACTACCCGAAACCCGAAGTTTAAAAGTACGATTAAAAACGATACAGACCCCATCAGGCTATGGCAGACGTGTCATTCAACCTATTGTAAGTCGATTTATCATCACAAGAGTCTTAAAAAATATATTATGAAGGTTGAAAAGTTACCTAGTGCTGCTTTAAAGGATTATTAGGAACACCATACTTATACTGTGTTTGACCCCTTTTGCCTTCAGAACTGCCTTAATTCTACATGGCATTGATTCAACAAGGTGCTTTTCAGCGTTCTGAACGCATGTTGGCCCATATTGATAGGATAGCATCTTGCAGTTGATGGAGATTTGTGGGATGCACATCCAGGGCACAAAGCTCCCTTTCCACCACATCCCAAAGATGCTCTATTGGGTTGAGATCTGGTGACTGTGGGGACATTTTAGTACAGTGAACTCATTGTCATGTTCAAGAAACCAATTTGAAATTATTCAATTTAATTTTGATGATTATAACTGACAAATAAGGAAAATCCCAAATTCAGCATCTCAGAAAATCTGCATATTGTGAAACGATTCAATATTGAAGACACCTGATGCCACACTCTAATCTGTAAAGGCCTTTAAATGGTCTCTCAGACTAGTTCTGTAGGCTACACAATCATGGGGAAGACTGCTGACTTGACAGCTGTCCAAAAAAACGACCATTGACACCTTGCACAAGGAGGGCAAGACACAAAATGTCATTGCAAAAGAGGCTGGCTGTTCACAGAGCTCTGTGTCCAAGCACACTAATAGAGAGGCGAAAGGAAGAAAAAGAAACAAAAAGTGGTAGAAAAAAAGTATACATGCAATAGGGATAACTGCACCCTGGAGAGGATTGGGGGAGATTAGATAGATAGATAGATAGATAGATAGATAGATAGATAGATAGATAGATAGATAGATAGATAGATAGATAGATAGATAGATAGATAGATAGATAGATAGATAGATAGATAGATAGATAGATAGATAGATAGATAGATAGATAGATAGATAGATAGATAGATAGATAGATAGATAGATAGATAGATAGATAGATAGATATAGATAGACAGATAGATAGATAGATAGATCTAGAGTATATTTATATATACTTAAAACAAGGCAACAATGCTGATAATGAATATGATTTTTCAATATACATACTGAATTCTTTCAAACTGTTTTTGTGGAGTTCAACTGAGTGGTGCAGAAATGTATCAGTGCTATTCAGGTGGGCGGCAAGCATCGGATCTGCAGGTGAGCTCAATACTTTCAGGAGTCATGCACATGGACTAAGGCCAAAGAAATGATTTCTGGTTGTGTTGTAGAATGCAAGCTTAATTGTGTATAAAATCCGACACTAGATGAGGTCTAATCGGCTCTCAGATGCTCTGTTTTATATTGCACTTTCACCAAATGAAAGAATCACACAATCGAATGCTACAAAAAGCTTTCAAAGTGTGCTTTTACTTCCATATAAAGGATTATGTGTGACCAAAAGCCTGAGGTGGAAAATCTGACTGCAATAAAAATAAATGGAGAAATGGGTCGAGAATGAGAGAAAGAGAGAGGCATACACAAAAAGAGCATTTTGATAAAGACAGCAGCCTTCAGTTTCATATGTTTAAATCATAATATCATACAGCGAAATCGAGAATAACTGAGTTTGGGTCAGAAAAACATAAGAAAGGAGAAATAGTGGTGAAAAGAAAAGCAGTAAAGACTAATAAGATATAGAAAAAATTAAAGCATGCAACGCATGAAGCACATGATGCCTACAAGGAAGGGAAGCGTGTGATATGAGAGAATGGGGTGAATAAATACAACCCCATTACGGCAAGCCATTTTGGCTTATATTCATTCACAGGATTTGAATTCTTGATATCAACAATTAAATTTCATCTAGTAAAAACTCTTCTTCATATCACTAATTGTATTTTCACTAGTTAAATTTTACCATAGGCTGCCATTTAAATTCAGTTTTTGATATCAACAATTGAATTGCTTCTAGAAAAAAAAAAAAAAATTGTTTGATTGTTACTAGTAATAAAGCCATTTTAGATATTTGAAATGATATTGATATAAGGAATTGAATTCTTGATATCAGAAATGCTAATTGTTGATATCAAGAATTCAATATCTGATATCAAGAACTGAATTTAAATGGCAGCCTATGGTGACATTCCACTACTGAAAATATAATCAACTTTTTACTAGTTGAAATGCTGTTGATATCATACCCTGTGAATGAATAAAAGTCATAATGGATTGCCAAAGCCCAATTCCAGAAAAGGCAGGACTAGGCATCGATATCAATTTTTCATGTTGTGATTAATTGATGAAGTTTTATCACGATATACAATATTATCACGGTTTTGAAATAAGTTGCAAAAAAAGTGTTGCCATAGCAAAACAGCTTTAAGAACTATTTTTGTAAGAACAAAAATAACTGAATATTTAAATACAATAAGGCACCAAAAATATATACAGCTCTGGAAAAAAAATGAAGAGATCCCTCTTTGAGAAATCAATGTTATGTGGTCTCTTGATTTTTTTCAGAGCTGTAAAAGTACAATTTTCAAACAGAATAAAGTGCAAAAGAATTAGGCTATAAAGAACAGGTAGGCTTACAAATTACAATAAGGTCTCATTAGTTTATGCATTAACTAAGATTGAGCAATAGCTACATTTGGTACAGAAAGTATAATGTTTTTTGTAATGTTAGTTAAGAAATACTGATCATTGTTAGTTTTATCTTAGGTCCATTAAAAAAGTTATTTTGATTTTAATGTTATTAAAAAGTAACTAAGAAATTAACATAGAATGATTAATTCTTTATAAGTATTTTTCACTGTCAGTTTGGTAATAATGAATTAAAATGTTAACTAATTAAGTCGTATCTCAAAGTTATACTGAACAATAACAAATAATTAGAACAGTTCTAATTATTAGGGTATGTTGTAGTCCAGATTAAAACATAATGTTTAAGTTTGAAAATGAATAGCCTATTAAGTCTTTAAGTATTAAGTATTTGGTGCTGTGATGAACAACATTGAGATTACAAAAACGAATGGCTGTTTTAAAAACTACACGCGTTTTTTTGTTTGTTTGCGTGGTTTCCGGGGTAACCGGCTTCATTCTGCAGTTCATCAGCGCCCTCTGCTGTCACTGAGCGGCACTTCAGCAGCGCGTCTCCTTCACCGGTTCAGTCATGTGCAAACGCACGTTGGGCTTGTTTATATCTGAGCGCGTGTCCCTTTGACGCAGAATACAGCGGTGTTGAGCATTTATACGGTTGATCGGCAAAGTATTCTTGAGTGCATTATAAAAAAATTATAAATTGTTAATAAATTATTATTTACGATATTTTAAAGTGCCCACGATAACAATATCGTGCATATTCATTATCGTGATAAATCGCATTATCGAAAATCGGCACATGTCTAGGCAGGACATTTTGTAAAATGCACTAAAATAAAGAATGTTATTTGTTCATTTTCTTTCTACTTTATTTAACTGACGAAAGTACAAAGAAAAAAATTCCAGTGTTTTCAGTGACCAACTTAAGTATATTATGCAAATATAAACAAATTTTGATTTGGAGGTTTGAAGTTGGGACAGAGGCATGTTTATATCTATGTCAGATCACCTTTCCTTTTGATTAACCTTTTTAATCATTTGGGAGTTGAGGATACTAACTGTCAAGTGGAATTTTTGCCCAATCTCGCCTGATTTAAGACATCAGTCGGTGGTAGGGCTGTCTATTGCCAAGAATCTGGCTATACAATACGCATCACGATACAGGGGTTACGATACGATATATTGTGATATTTTAAGAATTTTTTCAATTAAATATTTTTTTTTTAGAAATGAATTAATTTAAAAGAATAAAGAACACAACCATATGCATAAAACATGACAAGTAACTGTTTAATTTAATGAATACAGTATGATTTATATCACTAATCACTCTTTTGTGCAATCTAAGTAAAGGGAAATAGTAAAGTCTTAAAACATGGTCACAGTATAGCAGTTTTTCATTTCTAAACTATTTAGCAACAGAAAGTGCATATCCATTCCATGACTGAATGACTGTTTGTTTTATATTTATTAATACTGTAAAGCTGTTTTCTTTAACGCAATCTATTGTATAAAGTGCCATTTCAAGTAGGCTACTGAACTGCAGAGCTGGTGCATCATATCCACATCACTATAATCAGATGCTTTCGTTCTGCTGCCACCGCTGTCAGTTTTGGTGTGTTTATTTTGTTCCTGAGAGGAAAACGTGCTGTACATATCCTATCGAAACTCTTCTCAGCAGCGCAGATGGCGTCGGGGCTGTTTCAGTTTCAGTCAATCTCATGTCAATCTTGAGTACCTATAGAGTAGTATTGCATCCTTCATATCTCCAAAAAGTCTTTAGTTTTATTATATTTATAAAAGAAATATAGGCTGTACCGATTCTTTCCGGAAAATAACGAGCGGCTGGAGGCGTATCGTGTGGGCGGAGCTAAAGAATGACGGCAGCTCATCCGTGGAAAAGAAAACGTTACCCTAATAAACCATGGCTATCAATTAGATTCAACTAATACGGATATGATCCAGAATCAGATCAGGAGGATGAAATAAATTGAACAGGTGAATCAGCAACAGCAGGAGGTCCGTCTCTGTGGTATGTACTGTATTTGGTGGCTTGTCAACATTTGCGTGTTTACTTTTTTGAATGTGAGGACATGATTTGGTTTATGGACTATTGTATGTGACTAAACCTTAGCAGTAGCAAGCAAAACGGTTTTGCACGTCAGATTAGCACAGCACATTTGAATGACGAAGCACGCTTTGTGTGTGGATGGTTTTACAATAAACAAACTGACACCTATATTGGTCAGCTAAACAAATGTATTTAAACACACACCATACATCGCATGCTCCATTGATAAATTAACTATACACGATGGTGTTGTTTACTGATGTTTACTCACGCGACGATAGCCAACAACAGACATTTGAAGCAGTTTTACTCACCACCTGCTTCCAAAGCACGACCATGAACCTTTATCGTTGGGACCGCTCCGTCAAAAACACACTTCTTTGGTAACATTGTTGATTTCGTGAAGTCCTGTAACAGCAGTGACCATTGAGATCCACTTTTGCGACACGACTGAAGCGTGATGTGACGCTTCTCATCATTTCTGCGTTCAAATGCAGCGCTGCCTTCCAGGAATGCTGTGCGGGCACGTTAAAGTCATTTGATGTCACCCATATGAATAAAGTGGAGCGCGGCGCGACAGAAGTGTTGCACTGACATTCCGACCCGTTGACGTCAAGCGGACTCGTAAAAGTTGATGTCGATAAAGTCGGCATGCATTATTAATTATTCATTCAAGAACGTAGGGCTACACACGAATACACGAATTTCTAATCGCGATTACGATTATAAATGCTACAATTTTGTAATCGTTTGAAGCAGCGATTACAACAAAAAAAAACCTTATATTATTCTGCGTGCTTATGTTACGCTGCGACAGCAGTACGCTGACTAGTCAAATGCACGCAAAATAGCACAGAAGCCGTTTAGCTTCTAAGCACAAATGAAGATGTCTTTTAAAACCTGTTCAAGTCCATTCCGCGGGCATCATAAAGTATTGGCGCTTAGGGCATCAAGACGGCCAGCGGTAGGGACTGTCCATTCCTCTCAAAGAAGAGACTGGATCAAAAAGATCCTATAAATGTTATAAAAGCATTGTAAAAATAACTAATCGAGTGTATAATCCAAATCCATGTCTTCTGAAGAGGCAATATTGGCTTTATCTGATGACCAGATTTACCACGACTCGCATACTGTAAACACAGACGTTCAAATGATTGCGAGACACGCGAAAACATGAGTGTGAGTACATACAGAATAAATCTTTTTTTAGATGAGCTAAACATTTACAGTTTAGGAATAGTCATTTTGACACACTTTCTTGCGATTAGAACTGTGACGGATTGCATTGATGAAGTGCGAGTGCTACTGGAATGACACGCCTCAAAGTCAAAGCGCAAACATCATTTAAAGTGGCAGTGGCACTCCTTATAGTTAAAGCGCAAACATAATTTACATCACCTGATCACATTTGGTTTTAGTAGTATGATTATTTAAAGCATTTTAGATGGTTTATTCTTATATGTATAGTGCATTAATAGCGGGAGAGGAGGGACATAGGGATCGGGAGAGAATGCTGCCTGCATTGAAAGCGTGAGGGGGGGATATGTTTTTGGAGTTTCAGTGAAATTACTACATTAAAGGACTATATATAATGTTGAATATAATGTGTAATGATGCAATGGGGAAATATTTTTGAGTCCTGATAATAATACAATAATAATATTATTTTAATAAGAAGAATAAAAAGAGAAAGTTAAAAAACCCTCTTCATTTTGTCTTAAAATATCAATAAGTTCATCGATAAGTTAAGTATAATGATTTATATCGAATCGTGACAAGTGTATCGTTACACCCCGTGTAATAGTATAAATCTATTCATAACATCTTTCAATGTAAATTGTGATAATCATATTTAATAATCGCAACTACAATTTTAAGAGAATAATCGACAATTAGGATTTTTGTCATAATCGTGCAGCCCTACAAGACAGTTGTGGAGCTGTTAAAGCCATACTGTGTGATATTTTCCCCCAATCTAGCGGTGTAAAGGTATATGACAATCCAGTGAATATTAGTTTCTGTTCCTCTCAATTCTGATTTTGTTTTAACTCCTACGGTGGCCGATTTAGTCCAAGATTAACATGGCTTCCAGTTCGACCTCGTTTATGACTGCCATCGAGTGTTAAAACGCGAAAAGCAAAGCTTGAATTTACAGGTATGTCCCTCTTGGGCTAATGTACTTTTAAGATGGAGGGGCAACATGGCAACCAGCATTCGAACCCCTCACCCGTGCGTATTTTCAATGGCATATTATAAACTTATGAAAATACTTTATTAGTGGAAAGAAGTAAATATACATTAATGAGCACATATATTTTTGAAAAAACTAAGTGTTTTTAGCTAAGAATAAACTAAAAAAGTTACACAGTGTAGCTTTAACTTAGATATTTTGTGATCTTTTCACTTTTATTTAGCCTCTGTCCCAACTTTTTTGCAGTGTGCTGCAACCATCAAAATGAAAATGTGCTATAAAATGTGTACTATTAGGAATTTTTTCTTTGAACATTTATCAGTTAAAAAAACATTAAACAGAATTAAGAAAATCACAGGTTCTTGATTTTATTACATTTTACAAGTTTTCTGGAATTGCGGTTGTAAAGGCTGGATATATTACCAGTCGTGTGGCACGGTGTAAAGCTGCCAGCTGGTTGAGGTTGACCTGTACATTGCAGAACATTAAACCGAAGCACTTCAGCAGCATCCAGCTCACCATCCTGAAAGAGAGATCAAGGGAGACATCAATTAAAAAGATTAAAAATGTCTATTTGCAAAAGGACAACTGACATGACACATCAATCAGTGACAGCAGTGCCATTAAGAATGGCATGCTGCCGTACATTAAAAGCTATAATGTTTTTTAACTTCATTGGAATCATATAGAGCAGTAAGGCAGCCTTCATGACCTCATATTAATTAAAAGGAGACATGCAATGTCTGAGCTTTTAAAAATTCATGTCACACTACAGAACAGCAAAAAAAAAAAACTCAATATTTCAAAATGCAGAAAAATACTTGTACAAATGAGTTCACGCTGCCAATGTCCCAAGTTTGCTTATATAAGTAGTGACCAAGAAATGCATGAGGTAAAATATTTCTTTTACAATTCCTTAAACCTTTCAAAATCCCAAAATTGATTTTAAATTTCAGCTTTTCAATGTGGACTTTTGCAACCTTCCAAGGGTTATTTTTGCCACTCAAACATTAAGCAGCTCTGAATGAATGAATTGAAGAGGGATGAAAGTGATTTTCTTTCAGAATGAGAATTATGTTCAGACCTGAGTAGGCTGGGAGAGATGAAGGTCTGTGTGAGGGCCAGAAGTCTGCTTAAATAACCTTTGACCTCAGGCATCACCAGTTCCATCACCTTGGTCTCATCTGGGGAACATGCCGTAACCAGAGCCTGCCTCACTCTGGATTTTAAAAAAAACAAACAAACACACACACAGAGTCACAGGACAACAGACCGCAGAGAAAACAAAGAGGATATTGTGTGATGGATCATCACATAAACACCACGCAAACACACCGCTTATGCCTGAAGAGTAAAAAACATATCAATGCTATGATAGGTTATTTAAATTTTAGGGCCCAAATTAGGTTAGCTGAATGGAGGGAGGGTGTGGTAGCAGAGTTGGATCAAGTTGAGAAGCAAGAGAAGTTAGTGTGTCATATGTGGCATATGGTTGACAGCAACATTAAAATAAATGCCATTCCAGTAGGGGTGCAACTTTGTTGTCCAATATTGCTCAGAGTTCAGAGTTCCCACTCTTTAATGAACACCAAATTCAAGGATTTAAGTACTTTTTAAAGCATCTTTTATTTTAAATCTAGCACAATATACGATGTGCATTACTGCCAATCCGGACAGTATATCAAAGGCCTACTGTACCTGTGTCTATCATTACTGCAGTAATGTTAACGCATACACTGAGCACTAAAATTACATTTTAAGGGCATGTGACTTTTTAGAATTCAAAATGTACAAGAGAGGGAGCAAGTTTTAACAAGAGATGCATTTTGTGGCTCTCTTATTCTTGCTTTTAACATTGATTTCAATGGTTTTAGTTTTCTTTTTTATTAATCATTACTTAATTAAAACGATGATATTGTATACATGAAGTTTCCAGTTAAATTAAAATATATGGACAAGTTAATTGTTAGGCATTAAAAATACACAAAATGATGTATTAATTATTATTAAATTATTCATTACTAAAACTTTCAGTGTATGTGGAAACATCCTTAACCATAAAATGACAGTACAAATATTACTTAAACAACTTTAAAGTTCAGATAATAAGTTCAGATGACAAAAACTAGCTTTATAAAAATTATTACTTTTTCAGCCTTCAAGACATTTTTTAAAAAAAAGGGAAGAATATATAATTATTTATAAAAACTTCACATTTCAGCCTTCAAGACATTTTTTAAGAAAAGGGAAGAATATATCTATTAATATTATATATATATATTTTTGTTTTACATTGTTAAAAGTACATTAGCTTCTCATTGATCCACCAGGTAACATTTACAACTCTGTGTGTAAGCTGTGTAAAAATATGGGTTGATATGCATCAGTCTGAACAACCAACATGCATTTTCACTCTTTGACCATAGATGGTGCATATGGGACAGCAGAAATATATTGGCTTACCCAGTAGCCTCTGTAAACAAATTACAACTCTGTAAACACTTATTTATTAAGAGTTTTTCATTGAAACTTTGATAAACCCATTTTAATGTAGCTCGATACTAAGCCAAAAAAATCACTGAATTTGCCCTTTGCTGGCACTATGCTAGTTTAAAGGTGCACTATGTAGTATTTTTGCAGTAAACTATCCAAAAATCACCAGGCCAGTGTTATATATTTTGTTCAGTTTGAGTTCTTAAAATATCCCAAATGATTGCAACTATTTGTAAATTGTGAGAAAATTGCTATTTTAACCAAGGAACCGGGATGTCTGAGGGAGTCGCCTGTCAATTGTCATATCTGCATTACCCTCGGTTACAGTGTGCAACGAGTGTCACAGCAGCAGCTGAGCGAACGCACAGAAAAACATCATAACATAATTTTAAACACACTTAAATGTATCTAATATGATAAACAGAGCTGCATTACCTCATGACCGGAAAAGCGAAAATGGCGCCGGCGACTGTGTCCTGTCATAAGTCCCGTTACTCGTGAGCCGTGTGTTGCACAACAATCGCTACAGCGGCCTTGCTTAGCTCCTCAACACTCGGTCTGCTCTGCTTCATACTACAGTAACGTTAAAGCAGCACCAGGTAACTTTTTAACTTCATAATATATTTTCAAGACTCTTGTGATGATACATCAACTTACAATAGGTTGAATGACACGTCTGCCATAGCCTGATGGGGTCTGTATCGTTTTTAATCGTACTTTTAAACTTTAGGTTTCGGGTAGTAACCCGAGAACAAAAAGAACTACAAAATTCGACTGCTTTATGGCATATGATGTAGGATGACAGAGTTTATGACAGTAGTAGAGGACAATACTGTTTCCCAACTGTAGGGGGACCCCAAGAGCAAAACCTACCTGGTGCTGCTTTTGGTCCAAAAATAACAAAAACTACGAATTCAGCATTGTCTTCTCTTCCGCGTTTGTTTTCAAACCTCAAATAAAGATTCAAATGGTCATGAATCAGCGTATCGTTTCATGATTTGGATCGCCAAAGTCACGTGATTTCAGCAGTTTGACACGCGATCCAAATCATGAATCAATATGCTGATTCATGACCGTTTGAATCTTTGAGGTTTGAAAACAAACGTAGAAGAGAAGACAATGCTGAATAAAGTTGTAGTTTTTGTTATTTTTGGACCAAAATGTATTTTCGATGCTTCAAGAGATTCTAACTAACTAACTGATGTCACATATGGACTACTTTGATGACGTTTTTATTCCCTTTCTGGACATGGGCAGTATAGTGTGCATACACTTGGATACGCTCTCGGACTAAATATAAAATATCTTAAACTGTATTCTGAAGATAAACAGAGGTCTTACGGGTGTAAATTTCATTTTTGGGTGAACTAACCCTTTAAGTCAAGCACTTTCTAGGACCTACGTTTGTTTTCAAGTACTTTCCAATCCTTGAATTTATGTGTGTGAAATTCAAGGACTGTCAAGTACTTTCAAGAAGTGTGGGAAACCTGTGCTCTGTTGAACTGTTTTTGAATGCAAGAATGTATCTTATGTATACTCCCATCAGAGTCAGAGTCAGGTGTCTGTAACTGAATACAGGGCATCCCACCGACCTTTCAAATTAGTGTACGTCTCTTTTTCGTGTATCCAGAAAAAGAGCTTTCACCAAATTTAATTTTAGGGCTGTCAAAGTTAAAATATTCACATAAGATATTCAATTTATTTAACATTTTCTAACAAACTTATTCATTCTTCTTTCTGGGTCAGGAAGGTTAAGAAAGGTGATTAAAATGGTGACGCATACAAAGAGTTCACATGGTCTCAATGTCTTAAGTTTGAGAGAGTGTTTATAGACAAGACTTTAATGCACACTTCTTGTACTGTGTATTCAGCTCTTATCGTGATTTTCTGGAGTGAAAACAGATGCTTCATATTTTGTGTGATGTACAATGAACTTCATAAAACACCTCAGTAAAGTTTTGGCCAACATTCAGACAGGGTCCTCTACTACAGGCTTGTACTAATAGTGGATAAAAGCACGATGACAACAAAAGTTATAACCATAATTAAACTAAACTATACCTGTTCTATCTCCATGCAAAATTTATTCTCTGGCTCTGTAGGCATCATTGTTCGACTCCGCTTCAGACTGTTTCTGACATTTGTGTGAGATGAACCAGAGCATTAGCTCTTGAAGCTCCCCCATCTTCTTGAAAGCAGGCTGGAGGCACCAGATCATTTGTGATGATCTGTGGGGTATTTTGAGCTAAAACTTCATACACTCTTGGGACATCAGGGACTTGTTTTACATCTTGTAAAAAAGGCGTAATAGGTCCCCCTTCAAGCATTTGCATGTTTGATTTTATTTAAAGGGGCCAATTATGCAATTTTTTACAAAATGTAAAATAAGTCTCTGATGTCACCATAGTGAAGAACTATGTGAAGTTCTAGCTGAAAATACCCCACAGATAATTTTTTATAGCATGTTAAAAGCAATTTTAAAAGCCATTTTGGTGTGTCTCCCTATAAATAGCAAATGAGCTGGTGCCTCCAGCCCCCTTTCAAAAAGAAGGAGGAGCTTCAAGAGTTTGCGCTCCAGTGTCAGGAAAATCTCATGTCATGGAATGAAAATGTCAGAACAGAAACTGTCAGTAGAGTTAAACTGGAGTCAGACAAAAATGCCAACAGAGCCAGAGAATAAATGCTGCATGGGGAAAGAAGAGGTAGTTTTGTTTAATTATGGTTATAACTTATATGTCAGTGCTCAGGCTGGTGAATGAAGGAGCTAACTGAGTAGTTCTGACGTCACATTTTTACATTTTTAAGGTACAGCTACTTTATGCAAACTGTGTGCATTTGACTGTTTTAAAACTTATATGGTAGTTACATAGTCCCTAGACCTCAGTTATCATGAAAAAGGTCCGTTTTAACAAGATATGACCTTTAAATAATCTTATTTTAAAGGTGTCATGAACTGGCTTTGTTTTTTTGTTTCGTTTTTTTATACTGTTGTCTGAGGTCAACATATGACGTTCTTGTAGTTTTTACATTCAAAAACATCATAACTAATAAGTAATAGGCTATTTTCTTCACTGGTTTTGAGGTTCTCTCCTGAACGCTGGGTTTATAGGCGTGCCACACTAAAGACTTAGAAGTAAACTATGGGGGTATTATTGTAGCTTTATTCCAAACAAATATATTGTTATCCACAAATAAATGTAAAGCGATTCACAAAATAGAAATAATTTCACAAATCAATAGAATGAGATCCACAAATATATGCAGGAGTTTCACAAAAATTAATGCAAAAATTAAGTGCATTTCTGTATGACAAAAGTGCAATATTAAGTTTGTGCATTTGCAGTAAATTTGATAATATCTATCATTATTTGTCCCTGTCCTAGTTTTATTTATTTACTGAAATTTAAGGCCCTAACCCCAGCAAAAACATTCATGGGGAACTCACTGGCCGGATTAATTTTAGCCCCAGTCCAGCCCTGCCCGTGATTGATTGGAATATTATTTTTATATTGCTTGGCCCGCCTGATTGGTGGATATAAGTGCACACACACACACACACACGTGCGATTCCACAGTGAAATGAAGCGAACGCATGTACATTGTCTTCCCCACGTGAGCTGGAGCTTCATTAAAAATAAATGAAGTATCAGACATTCCTAATATTATGATCCGAAGGAAGCTTATATCTTAAAGAATATATCATACCTGTGCAATATCTTGCCATCTTCTTTTGGCATGTTTATTGCTGCTCTGAACAGCTCTGTGAGTCGGAGGGCGGCTCATTAATCTGTAGAGGCGGTGTTTTGCAACAGATGACATCATGTTTCGCGCACGATCGTTTTCTGGGCCTGGTGTCAATAAAATCTTTTCTTTGACTAACAAGGAAGTTTTCAGCTCTGAAATTTACAGGATATTCTTATATTACCATGACCTTTTATATTTCAAAAGCTCAAGAAAAAAAAAGAAAAAAATTATATATATATATATATATATATATATATATATATATATATATATATATATATATATATATATATATATATATATATATATATATATATAATATATAAAATACACATAGTTTAAATGCCTATATCCAAATATTAAGCCTAATTATTATTATTTGAATGGTCCAACGGGAAAATCAATATAATTAATATCAATATATCATAATCAATATATTTTAAATTCTCTGGAATCTAAAAAGTTGAAAACCCCTGTACTGGTCGGTAGTGACAATATGTAGGCTTTTAACATCTCTGCATGTGAGCTAATGTAATGTCAGATTAAGCGTCTACCAATCTTCTATATTAACAGAGGAGAAAGACATCTGAATTAAATCTCTATGGGAGCCTCATGGGAGTGCCTCTCAATCCTCAAATGCTCTCTCTCTCTCTCTCTCTCTCTCTCTCTCTACACGTTGCATGTCATCTAATCAGTGAAGAGTGCTCGAGCTTGCCGCACCTCTCGCTGTCGTGGACTCTATGCCGTCTGTCTCCAGCAGGGCTGGGGTGAACTTCACGACCCCAGACAAACAGCAAACAGCACACCCTCCTTACTAACCAGCCACGGTACCTGAAAACACACACACACACACACACACACACACACACACACACACACACACACACACACACACACAAGACTCAAGTATGCCCGGTCTGTTTTACCCGATTAGCAAAATAAAAAGGAGCCCTTGCGTAAATAGATATTGTCTCACTCACCTTGAGACAATGAAAACAATCACGGACCAATCAGCAATAGGTGAATACATCATATTCTCAGCATAATTAGGCTCCAAAAATGTTAATTAGCTCAACCAATGAAAGAGCAGGCTCTCATTTGGGCCTATTAATTCAAGACAAATTAAATGCTTCAGCAAAATTTGCAGAGCTCGGCTTCTGACACTTTCTAAAGTGAAGGGTGATTGAAAAGAAGACAAACTGGGTACTCACTGAGTCAGTTGCTGTGTGTTTTGATGCAGGAAAGCCAAATCCCATTTATTTGGCCTAATAAAGGGTTTTCTATTAAGGTAGAAACACCTTTCCATGAGAACCCTCTTTCAGAGAAACAATGACTGCATCAGCACACGTCAAGATCTATCAGCAATGGCTTAAAGGGCTATTCACACAGAACACTGCGGTTAAAATGCGGAATGCAGTCAGCAGAACGGAAAAAAACATGTAAGGCCTAGGGACTTTTTTTGTTTTTTTCTGAATTTGTATTGATTCTCAAATACTTTTCAGAATACAAAGCAATACATTTGTACAGAATAAAATGTTTACCCCGATAACACACACCAACCCCACCCAACTACGGCTTGAGGTCACAACTTGGCTATATAATCAAATACGATTAATATAAAAGATCAATTCTAGCATATGATGGAGAAAAAGAAGACATTAACAATACAAATAAAATGTAATATAAATGTATTATATATTCCAATTTGTCTCTGGAACAGCCAGTCTGCTGTTAACAAAGCAGACTTAATTTCAACTATTGCTACTCATTCAAATCTCATCCTCATTGCCATATCCACAATTGTTTCATCTTCAATTCCTCCACCTTTTTTTTTTGTTGCACCGGACACTAACAGTGCTACTTACACAATTTGCTTCACTCTAACAATGTGCTTATGTTGCCCCATCTCATCCAGACCAGCACCCACGACCCCCTCTGCCCCCTAGCTGTCCGATGTTCTCTGTGAACATCGCTCTAGACTGCGGAGACTAAGTGGCGCAAATCTGAAAACTGTACTGACCTTACCTTATATAAGTCTCTTCTCTCTTTCTTCTCTGCAAATGTCTCCACTGCTAAAACGACATCCTACCACAACAAAACCAACTCTTGCACACTTTTCGAAACCTTCACCTCTCTCCATTGCCCACACTCTCCCCTCCTTCTCTCCCCTCTCTGAGGCAGAAGTCTCCAAACTCATCCTTTCCAATCACCCTACTACCTGCCCGCTTGAACCTATCCCCCTTCAGGCGATTTCTTCTTCAGTTAGTCCCACACTCACTCACATCATCAACACCTCTCAAGTACCTCTTCACACCGTTACCTTTCCTACAGCATTTAAGCAGGCTCGGGTAACCCCACTGCTTAAGAAACCCACTCTAAATCCAGCACTTTTAGAAAACTATAGACCAGTATCCTTTCTTCCATTCATTGCAAAGGCACTTGAGCGAGTTGTGTTCAACCAGCTCTCTCTGTTTCTTGCACAGAACAACCTCCTGGAAAACAACCAATCCGGCTTCAAAAGTGGCCACTCAACTGAGATTGTCCTGCTCTCGTTTACTGAAGCGCTGAGACTGGCAAGAGCAGCTTCCAAATCCTCAGTACTCATCTGGCTGGATCTGTCTGCTGCTTCTGACACAGTCAACCATCAGATCCTTCCATCAACACTCATGAAGATGGGCATCTCAGGAACTACACTCCAGTGGTTCAAGCCATATCTCTCAGGTAGTTCCTTCTATGGCTGGATATAATAATAAAAAAATAATCTGATATCAATACCTTGACTTTAATACTGGTTCCTGAATGAGACTTTGTTTAATTTTAATTGTTTATTAATAAACTAGTTTGTCCCTGTTGGGCAGCAAAAAAGTTGACGATGCCTATAGAGTGAAATGCACCTTTCATACGGATTATATAAAGTATTTGTGTTTCGGTTCATTTGTGATGCGCTGCAGTTCTTCTTGCAGTCGAATACGGAGAAACGTTCTGCTTTTTAGTTTATTTTCTGCACCGTCAGGCGCTTCAGATTTGTCATGTTGTCGGTCGTAGTGGCAATTATTTTCGCATGAATTGCATTGCAAACAATTGGCATCAAGCCTGGTAAAACGTAGCCACAATTGTTTATCTTGTCGGGTACCTGCATTAAAAGTGGCTAAAACGGGTGGATTGTGACATTTATAAAATTCACGGGTGGGGATGGTGGTGGATAATTAACTCTGTGCGGACGGGTAGTAGCACGGATGAAAAATATGTGCAATATTTCTGTGGTGAGGTGGACGAGCGAGCGTGATTGTGGATGAGTGTCACCTGGGAGCCACACCGGTCTCGCGTTCTCTGAGGGAGCTCGAGGCAAATAAGGACGAGCGACACCAATAAAGGATGAGAGATCACCAGACCTGGATTTGACGTTGAGTTGTGTTTATGTTTTATTATGTGTGTGTGTGGCAGTTGTCCAAAAGGGGCTGCCCACGTTACTTTCGTTTTGTTTGGTTAAAGTCTTTTAAATGTTTTGCCGGTTCCCGCCTTCTTCTTCTCCCCTTTGAACATACTGTATTACAATTTCTATGTCCAAATTACCATTACACATACACGCAACAACGATATGCCATTTGACCCATCACGTCACCACCACGACAGTGCAACTTTTGTTGATGCCTCTCGTAGCCCAGTTAAAACGAGCATTGCAGGAATAGCAATGGATGAAGTGAAAGTAAAGTTGGTGAGTGGAGTATATGAAATTGTTGACAACGAGTCTTTAAAGGTACTTTAACGTTTCATTAGCCCATTCATGACACTGTTGATGTTGAGAGAGGTGCAAGATAAAAAATAAAGCATTTTAATTGGAATGATTTTAACGTGTGTGATTTATCGCGGGCACGGATCGGGTAACGTTTCAAATATTAACGGGTCTGGGCGGGTACGGATTTAATTTTGATATTTTCACGGGTCGGTGGGTACGGGCGGGGGCGGGTCTCCAAAAATGGACCTGTGCAGGACTCTGGTTGGGGTGCTAACCACCTATTTACATTGCACACGTCTGCAGCGCATCACGGCTCCCACAATGTTTTGTTCCGTCCTCGTGCAGCGGCGCGGCTGGTATAAACAGAAGCATTGACTAGAGTAGATGCTATCAGCTCCGGTGGCCGTCTAAGAGCTGTAAAGCCTGGTTCATACTTCCATATGGCTCCACAGAGCGAGACTCGACACTGCACTCGCACTTCATCCGTTTGGGAAGGTGTTACCACAGACGGGGTTACTCACTACAGCCTCACATGCGAGCCACATCCCTGGTCATAACCACTGTAAACTAATGTTTTTTTTTTTTTTTCACCACAGCCAATCATGCTACATGGTTGTTGGCTCACTAAAGTTGACAAGATTAACCACTTAGGTATCAAATGACAAGACCTTTAATGATACTCGAAAGTATCGAGGCAGTTGGTACCTAAAAAGTATCGAACTCTATACCCAGCCCTAGATCCTTCAGGGGTGTCGTGGATGGGTGAGGTGTCTAAGACACAACATCTTGTTACTGGAATTCCCCAGGGCTCAGTGCTTGGATCACTTCTCTTTTCCATCTACACTCACCTAAAGGATTATTAGGAACACCATACTGATACAATGTTTGACCCCCTTTCGCCTTCAGAACTGCCTTAATTCTATGTGGCATTGATTCAACAAGGTGCAAAAAGCATTCTTTAGAAATGTTGGCCCATACTGATAGGATAGCATGTTGCAGTTGATGGAGATTTGTGGGATGCACATTCAGGGCACGAAGCTCCCATTCCACCACATCCCAAAGATGCACTATTATGTTGAGATCTGGTGACTGTGGGGGCCATTTTAATACAGTGAACTCATTGTCATGTACTAAACATGTTACATCTTTGTGACATGGTGCATTATCCTGCTGGAAGTAGCCATCAGAGGATGGTTAAATGGTGGTCAAAAAAGGGATGGACATGGTCAGAAACAATGCTCAGGTAGGCCGTGGCATTTAAACGATGCCCAATTGGCACTAAGGGGCCTAAAGTGTGCCAAGAAAACATCCCCCACACCATTACAGCACATGTGTGTTTGTGTGTGTGTGTCAGTTATAATTATGTGCTGTGTAAATTAGCCTATATAGGCTACTTTTAGAAATTATATATAGCCCAACTTAAAAAACACAAACAAAAAAAACACTAACCCATAGGCTAGAAAAATTATAATAATTGCAGCCTATAATATTGAGCAAAGTAATTGAGTATTAAGTAAAGTTTTATTAA
The DNA here is from genome assembly GCF_024679245.1 of Pseudorasbora parva. Lineage (NCBI taxonomy): Eukaryota > Metazoa > Chordata > Actinopteri > Cypriniformes > Gobionidae > Pseudorasbora > Pseudorasbora parva. The sequence goes on from NC_090184.1 coordinate 18,220,191, forward strand.
TATGTATGTAGCCTAGGCTAAATCTAAAGGTAAGTCTGCTTTAAAAAAAATTACAGTCACAGAATGTGCCGGTTAGGAAACACGTTCAAATTTGTCGTCTTAACATGATAAAACTGTGCGTCTTTACACGTACTAAAGTAACGCAACGACTACTTACGCCTTAAAGGTCCCGTTCTCCGCGATTCCATCTTTCAAACTTTAGTTAGTGTGTAATGTTGCTGTTAGAGCATAAATAATACCTGTAAAATTATAAAGCTCAAAGTTCAATGCCAAGCGAGATATTTTATTTAACAGAAGTTCCCTTTCAAAGCCTACAGCGAATGGCCGGTTTGGACTACAGCCCTGCACTTCCTTCAGGAATGGTGTCACTAGAACCGTTTGTTGACTAACCCTCCACCCACAAGTACACACAAAATAGGGGGCGTGGTCTTGTTGCTCTCCAACGTGGAGAAGAGCGCGCATTCAGCGCTTGCATCTCCGCGTTATGGTAAGAGGCGGGACCTTTCCGGGCAAAGTGCGCTAAGCTGCTGTCCAATCACAACACGGGAAACGCTGGCCTAATCAGAACTCGTTATGTATACTTGAAGGAGGGACTTCATAGAACAAGGAAATCATCAGGCCGTTGTTAGGACAGAGAAAACAATACTTTTCTAGTACCGGTATATCGTGCAACACTAGATGTTTTTGTCACAATATAGTCCTTGCCTGGTTTAGGTATAGGAATAATTATGGCTTCTTGCCAACATTGTGGTACACCTCCTGTTCTCCAGATATTATTAAAAATGTGGAGGAGGAGTAAAAATACAGCATGGAGTAGATGCTTCAGAAACTCACAGTGAATTCCATCTGGACCAACTGAAGTATTATGGGAGCATTTAAGAGCACTTGAAAGCTCTTCCATAGTGAAGGGTTTATTATACGGTTCCATGTTATTTGAGGAGAAGTCCAGATATTTGTTCTCTTGCTGTGTTCGTATTGTTTTAAAGGTCAACAAGCCTTTAGGTCGACAATTTTCTAATATGGTGTTCTTTTCAAAAGGCTGCTAACAGTCCACGTATATATATATAAATAATTATATATATATATATATATATATATATATATATATATATATATATATATATATATACACGTTTTTTTTTGTTTTGTTTTTTGTTGTTAAAAGAGTACCTCAATGTTTGATGTATTGTATTTGTGATCCACTTCCTTTGTTGTTCATCTTTCAAATTATATTCCAGATCCTTTTGGTTGGTGTGTTTGCTGTTAAACTTGATACAAAACATCTGTCTTGTGTTATTAACAACTCTCTGTGTGCTTGCGTCTGACACATTTTAATCAGATTCTCTGTTGTTGGATGTTTTGTTGGATAAAAAAAAATGTTTTTTCCGCATTTCAATAACCATTTTACGGTTTTCATTGAAGTATGGGTTAGACCTACGACTTGGCTTTGATTATGTTTCAGGAATAGTTGTGTTTGATATTTCTGTAAGAATGTCAGTGAATCTTTTTACTGGATCTTAAAAATCTTGGGCGCCATGTTACATTTTTATAGCATAGTGTTTGAAAATTGTTTGAATTTGCATTAAGTTGCCAGCTTGGGATTTTTTGTTGGCTGTCCAATTCTTCACAGGCAATCAGGTGGAAGTGGTCACTTTCGCACAAGTCATCCCAGGTTTTCCATGAGAAGTCAAGCAAAAGTTCAGACGCACAGATTGTTAAATTAAAGGGGTGGTTGATTATGATTTCACAATTTAATTTTGATTTCTGCAAAATTATGACGCTCAAAGTTCAATCAAAAGGGACACATTGATATTTGTTCTGTTCTGTGTTTGACATGGCCATTGTAATAAATCCATGACTAGTCTTTGTAATGGTCTCATCGACAGATGTTTGGCTACACTTCCTGAATAAAGACAAAACTAATAGTGCTATACAGTCAGTATCGATCTCTATAGATCCAGTCTGTAATCAAATCCCTTTGAGAACTTTAGTATAATTTGTTAGAATAAATATACGAAAAAAAGGCTACAAGGCAATCATGTATTCTGCTGTACTAAAGCTTTAATAATAAAGCTAAAACCGTATATCAAAAGCTAACATTAGTATCATTTACAAATAACAGCATATCTACAAAGTATGAGACGACGACAAATAACAAAACATACCATCTGAAATGTCCTGTAACAACTGTTCTTGCACAGGTTCTGATCGATCCATCCTCTTCACTAATATTCTCTGGGTCTGATTTGGGCTCAAATTGATGAGGTGATATGGCTAATAATATATTGTTTATTACAGTACACCTGAGCATATGCAACTACCCATAATGATAAGATGCGTCACGTTTCCGGACAACGTGCACTAGGCGGTTAGTGAATCACAACTCACGGGGCCAGCTAACCAATCTGAGCCCAATGCGTATTTCTGAGGGAGGGGCATCACAGAACCAGGAAACTATCTGGCCGTTTTTAAAAGAGAGACAGCGGTGTAGAATAAAGGTAAAATATGTGAAAAAGAACAGCCAGGCCAATCAGGGTCTTGATCTGGTGGTCCTCCATCCACACTTTGTCATGGCAATCACAATCTCCAGACCTTAACCCCACTGAAAACCTCTGGAATGTAAGCAAGGGGAAGATGGATGGCGGATGGTCACCAGCCTTCAAATAAAGCTGAGATATTTTTGTTGTAAATCACCAACAGCAATGTGATAGGGAGCATGTCAAGATGCATTAAAACTGTGAAATCAGGGTTATTCCAAATATTGATTTCTGAACTCTTTCTAATTAGTAGGGCTACACAAACAATCAAATTTTAATCATGATCACAAATTTGGCTCCCCACGATCAAATTCACGTGAACGAGAGATATTTGAAATGCTTTTTTTTCCTTCAAATGCAAATCCGCTAAACCACTGTCTGATCTCGTGTCTCCGTGAGTCAATCCGAGCTGTTCCCTGCACCGCACAGCTTAGTTTCTAGATGTAGACAGTCACAGAGGACAGATTAACGAAAAGAAAATTCCACAACAGGTAGCAGTCGGTCATGAGGCTATAAACAATCTTAAAGAAAACAAAAAAATATCTAACGTAGCAGAGGGCGAGGCAGGGGGGCTTGTCCCCAGTAGGGATGGGAATTTTTATCAATTTCTCATTTCGATCATCGATAGGTCTCAAAAACGAGTAATCGATTAACCGTGGGCAGGGCTTGTGCGGGGGGCGGAGCGTCTCTGTCATGGAGATATGAAGCTATTTTAAGACTGTTCCGAAAATGTATGCTGACAAAAACATGAGATGTCTATGCAAATATGAACATATGACTATTAAAAAAAAAATACTGCTAGATTATGATGCATAAATGTCTTCAAATAACCCAGTCAATAATATCAGACATTGTATTTGTGCTGAAACTGTGAATACACCACCCTGCAGAGCTTTGCTAGCAGATTAATAAACTCCAAACACATCCTATATGAGATTAATCAGATATATGCCTATTACAATTTACATCTGCCCTAAAGGACGTGAATGTGCACGTGAACTTGGCCATGCTAGTATTTTACAGGCTTGAAAGGGAAACTCACTTTGAATCTGCTCTCCCCTTAAGAACAACATTAATACACGGGCAAAAAAAAACACAGATCATTTACAACACTATAATCGTGTTGGCACTGCACATAGTTTTATTTTTCATGATCAAAGTGATTACAGGCATCACTGCGCGGTTTCGAATCCATGAGAAACAACTTTAAAACAGGTCTACTGTAAAAAAAAAATAAAATAAAAAAAGTAAACAAAAAAGAGTAACACTGCTGCATTATTAATATCATCAATGATTTTAAAAAAGAAATAGCCTATCTAAAAAGAATATGACTGCCTCATATAACCCAAAGTCGATAATGTCGGGCTGTTCGCATTTGAGCTTAAGCTAAAGAGAATGAACACCTGCTGATATAACGGCAGCGCTTTTCTAGCTGGATATTAAACTCAACCAAACGCCGTCCTATATGAGATTAATCAGATATAGACAACATATCAAGTATTAAACATGTAATTTTACAACTTGCATCTGTGGAAAAGGATGCGGATGCGCACATGAACTTGACCGTGCTCTGATGTAACTCGTTGTGGATTTCCTTTAACAGCTGATACACGGGGAACTTAGGCACAGAGAATACAGCATTCTATTACAATCGTGTTCTCATTATAATGCTGTGTTTATGACAGATTGATGCTTCACATCTTGCACTGTATTTCATGATCATTCACAGTGCTTCCAGGCATCAGCGCTTCAGTTTCACTTTATTTTGCGGTCTGGAAGGCGTTCTGTCTCCAATCAGACCTCATTTATTGTCTAAAATGGGGCAATAACCAATCCGAGAAATACACAAATATATTTTTAAAGTCAAGGGTGATCATGGTTTTTATGAGAGATCGTCGCTATCACGTTCAAGTACTCGAGTACTCGACCACTGTTGCCCATCCCTAGTGCCCGAGAACTGGATCGTCACCCAGTGTGTGGAAGCATTTTGGGTTCAAGGCAAGTGACATAAAACAAGAACAGGTCGTATGCAAAAAGCGCCGTAAAGCTGTGTTGGCGCCACAAAAGCAACACCACGAACCTCCAAAATCACCATAAAAGTTTAATACGATGAATGTATGAGGGCTAAGAAATGTTTTGCAAAGACTAACATCCCACAACATCAACTCAGGCATCCATCGAAGAGAGCTTCTTTAGCGCATCATCATACCCATACCATCCACAACACAAAAGGCCAAATACATACAATAAATAATGTGCTGTTTCTATTGAAGCGCACCCACTTGCACACGTTTAGGTGTGGGTGGGTAAGAGATTAGCTAAAACATTTCACCAACAGATTATCAGTGTGAGTTTCATATTTCAAGTATCTGACCAGACCTCAATTCTTTGACATCTTTTACAGACCTTGCTATGCCTGATACACCTTTTTGTATTGCCAAAGGAGATAACTTGGTAAGGGCCATAACAGAAAGACTCAAAAGGAAAAAAAATCTCTGCCAATTAATTTTTTTTTTTTTTACAAACATGCATCCAGCATCTCCATAATCATCATTTTAGGCATTTGTTTGTTTGCCATGTTTTTATGATTTGTTTGCCAAAAACTACCTAGGACATGTCCTGAACAGCTGCTTGATTGGATCGGGGCCTTCCAACCTCCTGTCTTTATTAAGTCAGAGCCAAAGTACGGTGTTAGATCTGGAGAAGCTGCAGCTAATCACATTCCTCAAATACGAGGAACTCTTTCTCCCCAGACACGGGTTGCAACTTACGCCAAACATGTTACCAATATATTTTAACTCAATTTTTCAGTAGCTCTTTTCAAAATACTGTAGGTTTTCCAGTAACAAGCTACTTTTTCAAAAAGTGTCATTGCAGCAGAACAAAATGCTCTATTGCTGGTTACATTTTGCATTTTGCATACAGACCAAATCATAACCAGATGTGATGCAATAAGATTTCGGTGACAAGCAATTTGTCGTGTACTCCCAAACACGATATGTGAATATTTTTATTTATAAACAAATCAAAAATCACAGCAAATCAAAAGAATGTGTTGGCAGAGCTCTCTCTGCAAGTGCACTGCACTCACAACAGAATGGACATAAACAAATTCCTAAATGTTAAATCAGAAACTATTATTAAAAATACATACTGAGTGACAGAGATGTTTTGTCATAGATACACTTGCTTTCCCATGTAACTAGTAAAGCAATGCATTCATTTTAAAAATAACTTTACCCAACACTGTACACTTGTTTGTTCATCTGAGTTACAGTTTGAACGTTAGTGCCCTTTTTTTCAAGATCTGAGGTGAATTATCAGCATGGCTATAAAGGTTACATCAAATTATGTTCAAACTCACATAAAATTATTTTAACATTAAATAAAGCACAATCATTTTCATACTTTATATGTTGATGTCAAAACGTTGTCACCGTCAAAAAATAAAAAACTTTTCTAAAAAATAATCATTGCATAATCGCTGGTGTGGCTGTTTAAGACAAAATTTCGGATTAACTTAGAAAAGATACCATTTATCGTGTGTCGTTGGGTGTCTAGGTAGGACACCATCTTCGCGGGTGTTATGAAACGATTATCATACGTTTTTGGCAATACAGGGGTGCTCCATATTTTAAAGACGTGGCTGAGCTTCGCGTCCGGTGTGTGACCCCTTTAGGGCGCTGCCGCGCCGCTCCTTCAAAATTCAAACACATTGCTTTCAATGAGTGTACCCACACGGGCGGGGGCATTCTGTCCGCGGCGACTCAGGAAGTTGTTTAAAATCCTGCCGTGCCACAGAGCGCCATTTCAAGGTTTTATATTAAATTTATATTATATTTTTCTCAAGTCGTCAATGTACTGATTTCACCCTGTGCTACCAGATACACCTATTGTGCAGCTCTTCTGTCAGAAGTCGATTCAAAATTGAGCTTACGCGTATATAATGTGCGCGTCCGGTGTGAGATACCTGAGGCGGCGCTGAGCTTCACGTCCGGTGTGCGACCCCCTTAAGGCACAATTGGCTTAAGAACGTCCATGTTAACGCACTCCAGGTGTTCTTTTCCTCTCTAGGCAGGTATTTTTTTTAGGTTTATTTATCAAAATGTTCTTTTAAATATTTGTGTGATGTTATGTAATTCGATCGCGGCTTTAAAATGTTATGAGAAAATGTTTTACGAATGTTTATCCACTACATTTCCTTTTATTTAAAACCTAAATAAGAAAGCCATTGTCAGTTCGTCTGTCAGTTGACAGGCAGTTTTGGTCGCTTTATTAAAAGTTGTTGCTGCGTGCAATGTGTAAAGAAAAAAAAAATAGTTTTACCCTCCTGCTGACTAGATTCGTGCCCCTCCCAGCCCAGTCACACACACATAGAGGATTCGACTATCAGTCAACTATAGGAAGATTCGACAATTCTGATTCGAATGTGGTTTTTTTTAAAATAGCAAAACATTTTTGTAAAATTCACATTAAATATCAATTTCTCAGTTTACGTCATGGTGAAACCATGTTTATATTGTTAGATGCCTATCACTATGTTCTAATTGGACACGTACAAGACTTTAAAATACAAAGTTTTAACAGATGAGTTTTGTGTCGTACGATCTGAAGTTCTGCCTAGCCAGCACCTGGCACACTCCTTCCAGTCCACTCGTTCTATTGCGTTTAACCGCAGCTGTCGTCATTTTTTTTCCGGCAGTAGCAGCATGTAAAATTTCAATTCGGAGCCTGTACTCGTCGATTCTGGCACCCAAAAACACAAGATGATGACATCTTGACCATGTGATATTTCAGTTTTTCTTTTTTAATAAATCTGCAAAAATGTCTACAATTCTGTGTTGTTCTGTCAATATGGGGTGCTGTTTGTACATTAATGAGAAAAAAAATTGCTTAAATGATTTTAGCAAATGGCTGCAATATAACAGTGAACAACATAATATAACAACATAAGAAGGAAAAATTAAGGGGGTCTGAATTCTCTCCGTGCTCACTGTATATAAAAAGCACTGAGGACTTTAGTAGCTTTACTGTACTTAGATATTTTTGTTAGTATACTGAAGCCAAGATTTTTTTATTATTTTTTGACTAGCTGAACTAGGATTAAATGAGTAGCTTGTGCTTGGAAAACTACAGATTTTAAGCATCTTCCCTAGCTCTGGTGTGTGTGTGGCAGAAAGTGTACAAAAGGGTACCCTTTTACAAAAAGGTAGCGGGATTGAGGAATTGCGATGTAAAAAATAAAGGGAAAGTTATTCTAGGACTCTTTATTTCGCAACTGAAGTGCATGTGCCAGGCTTGCGAGTCAGAAATGCAAACAATAATTACACTCCAGCAGTTTGAAGCTGGAGTTGAGTGGTGCATTGTTATTTTAATGGCCCGGATGGGGAGGGCTCGAGACGAGTGAAGGATGTGCACTTACCCGGTGTGTGTCTCGTTCACGCACGTCAGGTTCTGAAAGCCCAGAGGAGGAGTGTTACACAGCAACTTCAGACCCTGAGAGTGGCAAGAATATATTTGATCAGACTTGATGGAAAACTCGCGAACCAGCCACCATCATAGTTCAGAGTCTGTCCTATATAGATTGAGATAATGACACACTTTAGGGAAGCCTTTAGAGTTCAAAATAACACCCTATTAGTTCCACTATAAATCACAGCCTGAAAGATGTTCAAATATTTTGCTTAAATAAAATGCTTCCAAAAATGTTCTCAAAATATGGTGACATGCAAGAAATTCTATCATGCAAGTATCTGACTGACAGAATAAAAAGTGTAAAAATGCTAGTTCCTGACCGTTTTGTTTTTGTTTCCTTTTATTTATTTAAAATAAATGAATGCAACAGAGAATGTGTTTAATTTTGGTTGTACAATGTAGACAAAAATACAATGTTTTTTTTTTAAATCTGTAACAGGGTTAGTTTAAGCGAGCTGCCATACAATTAGTATTTTCAAGCAGCTGCATCAGCTCTCAACAATGCGTTCAAAAAAATATGTAGAACAGATTTATTTGAAAGGTGGTGAATATAGAAGTTGGAATAATGTGCCATTTTAATGCTTTGCTGCCATTTAGGTCAAGCATAACTAACATGATCAAAACTGTCGCAACATCAATGCTCTTCGAAGCTCCCAACAAACTGATTCCTTTTGGAATAAAGACTCATTTGTAAAACTCTGTTGAAAAAGTAAATTAATAAATTGTGTATCATCTTTTCTGTGGAGCAGTATGGAAATACTTTAGAAATTATAAAGTTAGTTCCTGAAAGAAATGCAAACTGTTTATTTTAGTTTATTTACAGAATAAACTGAAATTTAGGTCACTATTCACTAAAAATATTCTTCTTTAGGGAGGATTTTTGCATACACTACTGGTTAAAATTTTGGGGTCAGTAAAATGTTTATCTTATAAGCATTAAGAAAGTTTGTGTAATGTCTCGTGTTTTCAGCAAATAATCCTGAAAAAAATAATTCCACAACATTTAGCATCAAGTTTTCAAGACTGATAAGAAGAAATGTTTCTTGAGGAGCAAATCAGCATATTAGAATGATTTCTGGAATAGTGATGCTGAAACTTCAGCTTTACCATCACAGAAATACAGGTCCTTCTAAAAAAAATAGCATATTGTGATAAAGTTCATTATTTTCCATAATGTAACGATAAAAATTAAACTTTCATATATTATAGATTCATTGCACTCCAACTGAAATATTTCAGATATTTTATTGTTTTAAAGGGATCCCCTGGTGTTGAGACTTGTATGGCTTAATATAACATAAATGATGTCTCTTACTGAATTATGTAGTAGAAAACCCATGAAAGATCTACGTTATTTTAAAAAATCGATTTTATATTTGGACCATGGGCGGCGCCATTTTGTTTGCGTTCTAGGTTGATGACGTAGATTGGTTGAACTCCTCAATCAGGTGGCGTTACCCGTAGCTATTTTTACCACAACGCAACTCGAAAATTGTTTCAGAGTTAAACAAAACCAATGAATTGCTTTGTAATTGTACTTAAAACACACTCAAACATACATGTGCACACAAACTCACCTACACAAGTCACAAACAGATCGGCGGCCGGGCACACACACCTGACAGACTGCGCTGTCTCAATCGAGATGTTGGGCTGCTCAGTCTCCACGACAGGGGCTGAATCCGAAATCGTCCCCCTATACCTTGAAATAGGGCATTATTTGAAGGGACGGCCATTTGTAGTGTTGTCCGACACCATAGGGACATGTTCAAGTGCAGTCATTCAGTCTCACGTTCACCACAATAACGAGTGTACAGCCAATTTACACACAACAGCTGTCCGACTTCACGCACTCGATCGTCTTCATTAACTCCTTCAAGTTGTATTAGTGAACAAAAGTAGCTAAAGTAATTTGTGTCTTAAAAGTGAAAGTTTAAAGATTGAGGTTAATTCACTGAGCTTGTGCTCAAACTTTAATGCACAAACCAATCCCATGCATCATCACCAAAACATCCTGCCTCTCTTCCTCACGTTAACTTATCCCATCATCCTACCTAGATATTTCCCTCTGCTGGATACATTAGGCATTACAGTTAATCTACTGCATATCAACAGTCTATCTATGATATCAACACAGGGAATAGTGATTGAGGGTTATGTATGCGCGCACGCAGTGCGTGTGTGTTCGCGCCGATCTGTTGGGGTGTGTGTGTGTGTGTGTGTGTGTGTGTGTGTGTGTGTGTTCGCGCCGATCTGTTGGGGTGTGTGTGAGTCTGTGTGAGTCTGTGTGAGCGAGAGAGTTTGTGTGCACATGTATGTTTGGGTGCGTGAAGTCGGACAGCTGTTGTAAATCGGCTGTACACTGCGGTGCAACGTGAGACTGAATGCTCGAACATGTCCACTATGATGTCGGACAACACTACAAATGGCCGTCCCTTCAAATAATGCCCTATTTCAGGGTATAGGGGGTCGATTTCGGATTCAGCCCCTGTCGTGGAGACTGAGCAGCCCAACATCTCGATTGAGACAACGCAGTCTGTCAGGTGTGTGTGCCCGGCCGCCGATCTGTTTGTGACTTGTGTAGGTGAGTTTGTGTGCACATGTATGTTTGAGTGTGTTTTAAGTACAATTACAAAGCAATTCATTGGTTTTGTTTAACTCTGAAACAATTTTCGAGTTGCGTTGTGGTAAAAATAGCTACGGGTAACCCCAGCTGATTGAGGAGTTCAACCATTCTACGTCATCAACCTAGAACGCAAACAAAATGGCGCCGCCCATGGTCCAAATATAAAATCGATTTTTTAAAATAACGTAGATCTTTCATGGGTTTTCTACTACATAATTCAGTAAGAGACATCATTTATGTTATATTAAGCCATACAAGTCTCAACACCAGGGGATCCCTTTAATGCTAATGATTTTGGCATACAGCTCATGAAAATCTAAAAAAAAAAGCATATCATGAAAATGTTCTCTAAACGAGCTATTAACCTAATCATCTGAATCAACTAATTCACTCTAAACACCTGCAAAAGATTCCTGAGGCTTTTAAAAACTCTCAGCCTGGTTCATTACTCAAAACCGCAATCATGGGTAAGACTGCCGACCTGACTGCTGTCCAGAAGGCCATCATTGACACCCTCTAGCGAGAGGGTAAGACAAAAAAAAAAAACGAAATAGGCTTTTCCCAGAGTGCTGTATCAAGGCGCCTCAGTGGGAAGTCTGTGGGAAGAAAAAGTGTGGCAAAAAATGCTGCACAACGAAAAGAGGTGACCGGACCTCTGAGGAAGATTGTGGAGAAGGACCGTTTCCAGACCTTGAGGGACCTGCGGAAGCAGTGGACTGAGTCTGGAGTAGAAACATCCAGAGCCGTGTGCAGGAAATGGGCTACAGGTGCCGCATTCCCCAGGTCAAGCCACTTTGGGCTACAGAGAAGCAGCACTGGACTGTTGCTCAGTGGTCCAAGTACTTTTTTCGGATGAAAGCAAATTTTGCATGTTATTCGGAAATCAAGGTGCCAGAGTCTGGAGGAAGACTGGGGAGAAGGAAATGCCAAAATGCCTGAAGTCCAGTGTCAAGTGCCCACAGTCAGTGACGGTCTGGGGTGCCAAGTCAGCTGCTGGTGTTGGTCCACTGTGTTTTATCAAGGGCAGGGTCAGTGCAGCTAGCTATCAGGAGATTTTGGAGCCCTTCATGCTTCCATCTGCTGAAAAGCTTTATGGAGATGAAGATTTGGTTTTTCAGCACGACCTGGCACCTGTTCACAGTGCCAAAACCACTGGTAAATGGTTTACTGACCATGGTATTACTGTGCTCAATTGGCCTGCCAACTCTCCTGACCTGAACCCCATAGAGAATCTGTGGGATATTGTGAAGAGAAAGTTGAGAGACACAAGACCCAACACTCTGGATGAGTTTAAGGCCGCTATCGAAGCATCCTGGGCCTCCATAACACCTCAGCAGTGCCACAGGCTGATCCCCTCCATGCCACGCCACACTGAAGCAGTCATTTCTGCAAAAGGATTCCAGACCAAGTATTGAGTGCATAACTGAACATAAATATTTGAAGGTCGCCTTTTTTTTGTATTAAAAAAAACTTTTCTTCTTGCTAATTTTTTGAGATAGGAATTTTGGGTTTTCATGAGCTGTATGTTAATCCATGTTAAGTGGTCTCTTTATTTTTTTCAGAGCTTTATGTCAGTGCCATTTTTTATGATAATTTAACTAAAGTCTACTACTGGCTTAATTTAAGCCCTGTCTGTGAAACCAATTAGGGTCTTTGTTTTACAGCGTGACTATTTTATTTTTTAAACTGTCGCAAATGTACACTATCAGTCAAAAGTTTGGAAACCGTACTATGTACTAACTATACTAAATAGTGCAATTTGTTTTAATTGTGAAATATTTAACAATTTAAAATAACTTTTTTTCTATTTGAATATATTTTAAAATGCTATTTATTTCAGTGACGTCAAAGCTGAATTGTCAGCATCATTACTCCAGTTTTCAGTGTCACATGATCCTTCAGAAATCATTCTAATATATGATCTGCTGTTCAAGAAACATTTATTATTATTATCAATGATGAAAATAGTTGTGTAAAAAAATAACAATCTGGATTATTTAATGAATAGGAAGTTCAAAAGAACAGAATTCATCTGAAATATAAAGCTTTTGCAACATTATAAATGTATATACTGTCAATTGATCAATTTAATGCATCCTTGCTGAATGAATGTATTAATTTTCTTTAAGTTCCCAACAAAAAAAAAAAAAAAAAAAATCGAACCGACCCAAAACTTTTGATCGGTAGTAGAATGTTACAAAAGCTTTCCATTTCAGATAAATACTGTTCTTTTAAACTTTCTATTTGTCAAAGAGTCCTAAAAAATAAATACTTTTTTTTAAAATAAAAACTGCTTTCAACATTGATTATAATCATAAATGTTTTTAGAGCAGCAAATCAGCATATTACTGTATAATGATTTCCGAAGGATCATGTGACATTGAAGACTGAAGTAATGATGCTGAAAGTTCAGATTTGCATCACAGAAATAAATTACATTTTAAAATATATTCAAATAGAAAACCGTTAGTTACATTTTAATAATATTTCACAATTTTACAGTTTTTTTTTGTATTTTTAATAAGGATGCACCGATCCGATACTCGGGATCGGGATCGGCTCCGTTCTGCCATTATTTGCCGGATCGGGTATCGGACAGACAGGACCGATCCAAATTCGATACTGTGCGCATAATACTCTGTGTTATTGTTAAGCCCCAGCGCCCCACAAAAGGCACAAAAACCTTATAAAGCATCAACGATTCGTGCACTATAAGTGTTCTGAAGCCATTCCATCGTTTAATGCGAGTACAGATTAGTTCACGTCAATGCTTCCCTCCACTGCGGCTGTCAGTCACTCTCCATTCAGCTTTAAACTGTCGCGTTCGGTTACGACACTCAACACGATGAAACTTTCCAAGACTATTTATTATTTCTGTTATTGTGCTTGATCTGTAGATAACGCTCTAACGTTATGGTTTCTCAAAAAAATGGCTATCTGCTGGCGTTTATTGCTGTAAACCGTGTTACTTTCTACCGGGTGTCAGTTAGATCACAACACTGGACTAGTTATTATATTGTTTTTCACACACAGTAACTGAAATGTTAAACTGTTAAAATAAACGGCTTATAAGAATACTGCATAGATATACTACGCGTCTATATCTTGTTTTAAACTTCTCGATGCGGACGGAGCGCGGCGCGCTGTGAGAGTCTATGACTGTGGCTGTGAGCATGTGACTCCGTGTTGCTTCAAGCGCATCGTCCTGCGCACAGGATGCGCATAAGCGCTTTGTGCCGTTCTGTATTATGCTACTGTTGCGCTATGAAAGCCTTATTAATAGCCTTTCTTGTTCTGCTCTATCTATATGTTGCTGCCTCATTAAAAATATGCATTATACATTTAAAATAAATGCAATTTCTTAGTATATAGGCCCTATTTCTATAAATATATTTACTTGTTTTTCATGAATATATTTTGTGTAACATATTTTACCAGATTTACAGCTACAGTTATTCACTTTTGTGGTTTCCTTTATTTTTTCCCAACTAAATGTTTAGATTTTATACAATTATTGTGCACTCGTGATTTTATAACTTTTGCTGCTGTATTATTCACTAACCTAATTTATTCAATTCTACACACTAAGTCTTAGAAATTCTACATAGACAAAACTGCATTGGTATCGGATCGGTTTAGTATCGGTATAGACCGATATTCAAAATTTTTAATATCGGATCGGATCGGTTCTGGAAAAATGGTATTGGTGCATCCCTAATTTTTAATAACATAAATGCAGCCTTGGTAAGCAGAAAACTTTCAAAAACAATCAAAATAGTGGTTTTCAAACTGTTGACTGGTAATGTATGGTTTTGAGGCAGAAACAGGCATCTATAGTAAAGAGATACATCCTGCAATCATCTCCTTTTGCTCTCTACAAAATGACATGACTGAGTAAACAACTATTCCTTTAAGGCACTGATTGTCAGTAATCATCTCCGTAAAACTAGAGGGGGGCAAATGTAGACATCTCATAAGTACAATTATGGTGGCTGCTACATCCCTACACTGTGTTTCAAATGCTGATGTAAAGTGACATATCAGTAGGGTTTCAGTACAAATTCAGATTTTAGTTTTTCAAAGAAAGTGTTTGTTTACTTTATTTCTCATATCTTTTTATATGACTGGTATCAGTCTCAGACAGGTTTGTTCAATTGTTTGCCAGGTCTACTTGGGTAAATCAAACCTTACTTAAAGAGGTTGTTCCACATTATTAAGCAAGTCACAGTTCTCAAGCCAAATGGGGAAGAAGAATGATTTTTCCGAAGATGAAAAGCATGAAATGGTGCAATGTTATGCAAAAGAGATGAAAACAACAAATATTGTGTGAAAACTGAAAGGAGATGCATCGAAGATTTGTGAGTAATTTACAGTGCAAGACAACTCGATTAGATAAAGGCTTATTATGAAAAGTTAGCTATAAAAACAACAAGTGTTGAGAATCAAACAAGTATTTGAAGTTGATGGCGTCTCTGGAGTCTCAAGAATCTCTCCATGCAATCTGGCGGTTGTGCGTAAAGTTGCATTTCAGCAACCTCTAATCAAAACTCACAAAGAGAAATGTTTGCAGTGGGTGTAGAAATACATTTTCAAACTGTTTTTATTGTATATTTTTATTTACCGTTTTATTATTATTGTGTTTTTTTGTTAGTTTTTTTGCATTTAGTGCATTGTCCTGAATGGAAATCCTTTTATTTCAGAAAAAAAAAATCTATCCTCCTTTTTATACCACAGCAGAAAATGGTCAGTTATAAACACTACATATCTTGCAGAAGTCATTCTGACACCCTTAGAGACCCTAAAGGGACCTCCCAATCTCACTTCCCAATATTCCAGCCCAAATCATCACCCGCTAGGCTCCTCACTGACGTCGTAGTCTTATTGGAACGGGGTGACCACTCACCAAACATTAAGAAATCCATCCATCAAGACCATCCATTGTAGTACAGCTTTCTTCAATGATTAAGACCATTTCAAAATGAGTCTTCAGAACCCATTGTAATGGTTTCTCTTAGCGAGCTTTGATTAGAGGTGGCTGAAATGCAACTTCATGCAAAACTGTCAGCCTGCATGGAGAGATTCTTGAGACTCCAGAGACACCAATTACTCAAAAAAACGTATGATAATCTCCATTCAGTTTTCACGCAATAGTTGTTTTCACATCTGTTGCATAACATTGCACCATTTCACCTTAAGAACTATTTTTTTTTCTCCCCATATTTGCATGAGAACTTTGACTTGCATAATAATGTGAAACAACCACTTCAGGTAGGGTTTCCATTTACCCAAGTAGACCTGGCGAACTACTTAACTGGTATCAATTTCAGACAGGTTTTTTATCTACAAAGATATGGAAAAATAAAACAAATGCTTTTATCTGAAAAACTCAAATCTGATTGTACTGAAATCCTACTGAGGTCACTTGCATAATAATTTGGAACACAGTGTAGGTCTGTACATATTTATTTGACAGGGCTGTTTAATCAAATCTAGCATGCTTTTTAAATTACAAACACCAGATAGCTCAAAAATGATTTATCTGGCTGGCTGGCATGAGATTAATAGATTAGTTCAGGAGAGGTTCGATCCAATAACCCCCTGATTACTGCTCCATTAGCCTCACATCCCAGCTCTCAGCGCGATGTGCCCACTGGGACCAGTGCTGCTGAAAACAAGCTTAGGCATCTGCAGTTTTCTGAAAAGCTCTTCATGGCATGGGGGGAACTATGCTCTTGAGTGTTCATTATTTTTCTCTCCACTACTAATCCCTTTTTCTTGCCATTCCTACCATAAGTAACACGTTTGCTGCTGCTCTGAAATCCCTTTGATCGTCCCTCATGATATGGGTTTGTGAAAGCAGTGTCTGAGGTTTTCAGGTGAGCCTAAATCTGTGTACTTCCCCATCTGCCTCTGGCTGTTTGTCCTTTTATTATCTTCAAATAATCCTTTCATCCCTCTCGTTTTCTCACCAGGCTCTCTGGGGTGCATTGGTGACAGCACTGTCCAACCATCGGCCTGAACCTGCCCAGGAAAGGAGCCACGCTTTTCAACTTCTTCCTGATGTTCACACTCCACGACAGCTACCAAAAGGAGAAACACACGCACACACACACACACACACACACACACACACATATAAGGGATTGCCGGAACACAGAGGAAGGAATAAACTAAAGATTTTAAACTGGCACAGAGTGTGATAAAAGAGTCAGCACTTTATTTCAAGCTGAGATAAGAAACAAAGCTCCAGCCAATAACGCAGCCCTTGTTCCTTTTCTATGATCGCTTTATTTGCTTCACATTTTCCAACATCAAAGCGGGAGGATCAATGTTTAAACGCAAACAAAGGAAGGGAAGGAATATGAAATATATTCACAAGTGGTTACTACATCTCCGTCGCAATTGATGGTACAATTGAAAACGCAATCAATTTGGGCCTTTGTTACTGAGTGCCGTACCCTGAAAGATTTCCACTGAAGATGACATCAATTTAAATTGGTACTAATAATAACAACATTTTAGCAGAGATGGATAAGAGACATGGCTGGCGACAGTAAGAATCATCATTCAAAGCTGCCTCAACAACTGACGCCATTACAAACTCTCTAATCATCTGTGTGGGAAATATCACTTACAGCAATCAATTATTAAATAAGACTGCATAATGGATAGGGGCCAGGCGCCCAGGTTCATTCTTTTAATCTCCTTTTCAACTGAAAATTATTTCTGCTGGTAATGTTTCATTAGCTTGGGCTCACAGATACCATAATGTCTGTCTTTGGAGTAATAAAACCAAGAGAATGTAGTCTGACATCCAGAGGAATTGCGCTAGGCTCTAATTTTTTTAATTAAAATTCACTTCAGCTCACATTTCAGATCAGGTAATAATTAAATTATTTGATTTTAAGAGTAAAAGAGAATATTTTACAAACAATAAATATATTAGACAGTACATCCTTCAAGCTCACTAAATATTTAAATGATTAAATGAAAAAAAAAGGTTTTGTTCACACTGTAGGGGAATCCAAATATTCTTAAATTTGCTTAATTTGAGATTCAAATACTGACGATCCATACGAGCAGAGTCAACGCTCCACATCAACTCTAATAAACACATCAATATTAGTGCATGCTATTTTAAACTTTGTTTTGAGACACGGTGAGGAATAATCCTGGAATAATTTTCCTTAGAAGAAAAGCTGTTTATTTCTTAGAGCAAACTGATGCAGCGAGGATTTTGAGGCAAGTTTATTCTGTTAGTCTCTGTGAATATTAAACCTCAAAAGGACAGTTTAAATATGAAACCTTCTGCAACATAAAATGTCATAGACATAAGACTGTTTAGACAAGATTACTTTGGCCTGTTTTAGATAGATTATTAAGTGTTTGATGTCATATTAATGAAGCTTTTGTTCACAAATTTCTGCTCAGATGCATTGTTTGTGTACAATAGGCTACCTGCTGTAGCCATTAAAATGTATTTAGTTTCATATTGATGTTTAAATATAATAGCACAGAGTTTTTTTATTTTTATTTAATGAATGTTGATTATGATAAGTGAACAGCAGGAGTAATAAATTACATCATAAAATGCGCAAAAATCAGACGACATGGAGTTTGTTAGACCGCTTCATTAAGTTTTGTTTTGTAGAAAGCCTTTCTTTAAAGTGAATTTCGTTTTGTATAAATTGTATCTTAATTTCAATCAATGTTTCTTCAGCCAATTGCCTGGATTTAATAAATAAGAAGCAATGCATCAGACAATAGCCTATAATCATGACATTGCACGTCACGTCTCATAAATGAACCGAAACGCAAAATGATATTTGAGTATTGAGTGTATCGTATAGTTTACAAAATCAAATGATTCAGAAAATGTTTGCTATTGAAATGACTGCGGAAAAAGTGTCCCTATCCTATACTCTTTCAAATCATAATTGCACTGCATTATGTTGTTTTAAATCCCAAATATTTTACTTATAAAATTCATCATTACCAATTATGTAGTTATTTACAGAATACTTAATTGTTCAATGTCACAATATTACAGATTTTTAGCATGAGACTTCTTTCAAAAATAAATAAATAATAGTAGTCAAAACTTTTGATAATTTAAAATATAACAGGCCTTTATAATGTGGCATAATTTACTTTTGGACAGAAACTCTGCTTGGTCCTGAACCCACTTGCATTTCCTAGAATTGTTATGGCTCTGTGCAGAAATTCTCCTCCAACCAATATACTCCAGGAAAAAAAGGAGAAAATTGCTTGTTGAACCCTTGCTCAGAAAACTGTGTGCATTTCTGAGTAGTTAAATAATTTGTTAGACTAACTGCATCTAATTTGACAAGTTTTCAACCTCACTCCTGACTAGGTGAGTACATCTACATCTTTCATCAATTATATATATATAAAAAAACGATATAACGATCCCACAAAGGTTCCAAATGATTGACTCCTGACAGTGCGCGTGAGAGCTTTTTTTGCCGTGTGTGAGAGCATTCATTAACGGCTGCAAGAGTTACCTTATGCTTACCTGGTGCTGTGCTTTGAATCTGATTATGATAATCACCATCATTACAAACACAGATAACATTTTTCAATCTGATACAGCAATGCTAATGAACCAATCAAAAATGGAATAAATTTCAGGTCATTTTCATCAGCGTTTAAGGGGGAAGCAGCTTCTGAGAAATGTATCAAAGAGCTTTTTGACTTGGTTCACAATGCATCCAATTTTACCTTGTTTTTCAAACAATTTAGCAAGTGATGAAATCAGATCTTTTCGTTTAGACAGTCATCATCTACAGAGGTTGCCATAGTAATGGCAGGGCCAGGACACACTACTTTGAAATTTAATGGGATCGTTCAGGACTCACTTTAATCAGATTTGAAACCCGTTCATTGTCATTCATGTGACAAAACAACTACTGTAAACATGTTTTTTAGTGGGATATAAAAATCTGATTTTTGCTGCTTGTGTAAAAGCTTTCAGTGTTGTTTTTCTTGTCAACATTAGTATAATCAAAGACGCAGGTCACATTCTTACATTTGTACTACTCTAGTACACCTTCTTATAGTTGGGGATTCAGCAATATTGTTAATTTGACTGCACTGACACTATTGGATGAGAACTGAAGTTAGCTGAACGATGATATCACTATTTTATGCTCTAGTTTATGATGATCTTTTCAGTTATTGAACAGAACTGAATCAACTGTGTACTGACCTGAGGTGAAAAAATGACAATTTTCTTTTTAGACCTGCTTTACAACAGCATTGAATTCTGTTTGCCTCACTGAATCACCATGTCCCTGAGTATCCCTGTAAAGATGCTTTGAAACTATCTGTATTGTATAAAGCATTATATAAATTAAGGTGACTTGACTTGACAGTGGCTCTTTTTTGTGTTATTTATCTAACCTGCCCTAGAATAAGAGGATTACTAGATGATCAAAGACCGAATCAGGGACCCTCAAGTGGACTGAATCAAAGATAATCTACATATGAGCACTGCTCAGGTGAACTCAAAGTCAGCAGCTCTTCAGGGGTAAACCAACACTGCCAACAACAGCTGGGAGAAGATGGGATGGCGTTTAGACTAATCGCCTGCAGCTGGTCTGAGTTATGAATTCAATTATCGTCTAGAAAGTAGGTGGATTTGGAGAATGGTGGGATGATTGAAAATATGAAAGCAAGAGCGGTTTTCTATTGTTTATAGATATGATGGCCTCTTTGTAGCATTATGCAGTACACTGACCAAGCAATACTGACACTGGATACATTAATTTGACAAAAAGTGACAATGAAGACCTTTATAAAAATATTTATATCTCAAATAAATGTTTTTTTATTATTATTATTTCTGTTTATTTAACTGTATATATGATTTCTTCTTCTAATCACAAAATATTATATTTTGAAGAATGTCAGCAACCAAACAGTTGATGGGCCACATTGTATTTTTTTTCCTCCATACTATGGAAGTCAATGGGGAACAACAAATGTTTGTTTAACCATATTCTTTAAAATATATTTAGCAGAAGAATGAAACTCATACAGGTTTGGAACAAGCGGCAACCTCCCGCGATCTCTCTTGAAGCCAATACGGAAGTAATGTAAACTGCAATTCTTCAACTGGCCACTTGGGACAGGCTCCAGAAGGGAGCAGAATCTCATTGAGCCCCATGTTAAAATTCTCAACTTTAAAGCAGAAAAAAACATGTTTACAGCCATTTATCTGCCATCTATAGTTATTGCGTCACCTCAGCTCTGCGCACATCCCGCCTTTTTGCCCATTTTCTGTTATCCGGGAGTGACACACGTTGACTCGCTCACAAGATGGCAACGCCCAGCTCATCTCTACTTTAAGCTTCAGAACGGCTTATCGGAATCCTATGGGTGACGTCACGGACACTACGTCCATATTTTTTTACAGTCTATGGTTTGGAACAACATGAGGGCTGAGTAAATCACAGAAATATTATTTTAAGTTACCACGGCATAGGAGACACTACATTACTGACATTGTCTGAAAAGAAAAGAAAAAAAATCCAAGAGATTTCTAAAGCGAGGAAGTACACAAAGATAACAGTAAGATGTGTCAGGTGGAAAGGTCTTACCGCGGGGCGTTTGGGCTGGAAAGAAACAGCAGTTTCACTGGAAGGATTTGCGCATACTGGGTCCATGATTCTTCAAACCAAATTGCTCCCTTACCATCAGAAGAAATCCTGAAGAAATGAAAATTATAAATGATTAAAAATGCATAGTTTTAAACAAGAGGTGAGTTTCAGTAGCTCTGAGACTTCAAGTTAAACAGGAACAAAGACACAATAGAAGTAACAAGAGGGAGGAGGCCGCGCACATGTTTAAATGAGAAAGAAAAAAAGGCAAGCCAAGGCTCAAAATTGCGAAATCGCATATCATGCTCCCTAAACTGAATCTCAACTGAAGTCAAATTTTATTTGGAAGCATGTGTGATGTTGAGGTGCAACCTTTTTTCTAGATATATGCACCGGTCGACCAAAAATGGTAACTGGCCATTTGAACACATTTGGAAGCTGCCAGTTTTTAGCTTCAATTTGGCTGATCTCCAGACTATTCCAGACTTGCACATAAACTGCAATCATTTCCTGAAATGTGTCATTTGTGTAAAAATATACAAAGTAGGCTTGGGCGGTATCCAAATTTTGATACCGTCAAACCTCCTCCCTATTTTACCTCGGTATACGGTATTACCGTGAATAATTAAAACATTATGATGTAAGGCTCAGACAGCGCCAACAAACTGTTGGCTTGGCATATATATATATACTTAAAAGTTGGACCTGCACAGGAAGGATAATTCTGGGAGTTAGAAGGGGTGTGTCGCGATTCTGCCTCCTCACATCGCGATACAGGTTCGTGGACCTGCGTATTGCGATTTCGATTTCATATCGCATATCGTTACAGCCCTAATATATATATATATATATATATATATATATATATATATATATATATATATATATATATATATATAGGCCTATATTTTTATTTTATTTTTTACATTTGAGCCCCTGAGAAACTCTCTGCACGTTTTATGCTTACCGTTATGAGACAATTGTCAGACAATTGACTTTTTTTTTTTTGTCAGTCCCATGTCCACTTGATTTTTGTGGAGTTCATGCTTATTGCTTACATTGCCAGCTGTGTGACAAAAGGCTTCGGCAATATTACAGCATAGTCCGAGGGTGCGCTCGGTTTTTCATCCACGCAGCAGTGAGTGGATGGTGGTTTCGGATATGCGCCCTTATAGGTAAGGTATTTCCATCTCTCGCGGTCATCTTTTTGTTGCACAATTTGCAAATTGCCTCGTCTGTATTTACCGTCAAAACCCCAAATACTTCCAAACTGCAGAAGTTGTGTTCTTTTTCGAGACCGAATAACTCAGTGCCCGACTCGCCGTCTTTTCCCCTCTCTCTCTCTCTCTCTCTCTCATCCACGCTGTCACAACAACGCATACACATATTTAGGCATTTAATAAATAAATAGTATTTAATATGTAAATAGTTTAATTAGTTCAACTTATTAAATATTTAATAATTAATTGTTGATCAGCAATATGTAAGTTGATCTGTTTTTTTTTTTGACGGTTTGACGGTATTGAAACTGATACCGTTGCTATTTTTAGATCCCGCGGTATACCATTTTACCGTATTACCGCCCAAGCCTAATACAAAGTCTGTTAATGTTAACACAGGTTGACGACGCATAGAGGAGACCACATATACGCAGCAGGGAAAACACCTGCCACTGTAAGATCACTGTTCATGATTCTTCGAAATATAGGAAAATATTAATATTGAATTACAATGCATTGTTGGATATGGGCTATTGCACAAATATACCCTGCACAACTTATGACTAGTTTTGTGGTCCAGGGTCACATATATACTGCATATCGGCATTCAGCCAAAAAAATATGCAGATAGATAAAAATTGAGTGCCATATTGCCCATCTCCTAATACTGGATGACCTCTACTATCTGAAGAAGAGGAAGCTTAACATCAGTTCTGCTGACTGCAAAATTATTGATGACATCTAACCACTGACCAAATATAAAACACAACAGGAAAATTAATATTGAATTTATGGTGACTACAAACCCTTTTTATTTATATAGCAGCCTTTTTTTTTTCATAAAATGTCTCCCAGAAAATTGAAGACAAACATCTTGGAAGTTTTCAAACTGTATAAACGTGCCTTTCAATGTGTCGCCATTAATATTGAAAACCAATGAGCTTCCTCTGTCCAATAATAACAGTACAAGTATAAACAAGACCAGGCCAAAAAATCTCATTCTCCCCAGCACCCTGAAAAAATTCATTATCCATATTTCTCCTGGCAGAATATTCAGGCCCTCTCCCTTTTCATCAAACTTTGCCCCTGTAGTGACAATTATTTCATGTCCGACCATCTCCATAGCTCTAGTTAGTCCTGTTTTCATTTCTCGCTCCTTGACTCCACATCCGCCTCTGCATTACAGAAATGAATGCAACTATATCTTTGTTTAAAGGGTACACAACACACACAGTTTCTGCCAATCTCATGTTAATCTTGAGTACCTATAAAATAGTATTGCGTTTTTCATATCTCTGAAGAGTCTTCAGTGTACCAATTCTTTCTGAAAACAGCTGAACTTGTGGAGGCGTGCAGTGAACGGGGCTAAAGAGTCACGCACACGCAATACATCAAGGCATTATCAATGAATAACTTTCGATTCACTATACGTTTGTGTTGTTTTCATTATATGCGCTTTCAAACCTATTGCCAACAAAACACAGAAATATGATGCAGTTTCATTTACCGCCCGTGCTTTCGAATCGTGACCGAGAACAAACAAACACACTTGCACAACTCGATTGCAGCTCCGGAAAAACAAGCCGCATCCGCGGTTTCCCTAACGCTGGTTTATTTGGAAAGCTGAACAAGGCATTCCCTCAGAAACAAAAACACACTTCTTTAGTGACATTAGCAGTATTCGCACGGGATTAGTATTATCTAGGGACCTCTGTGATTTAGAAATGACTCCCCCACATCTGAGTTTTGCGGCGCATTCGCACAGGATAAGCAAAGCCTGTGATTTTACTCGAATTTACTGACTTCTCCCGGATATGATGTCAAGACTTCGTTATATAGCTGTATGAAATCATAAACAGGCATCGATATCGTTTTGATTATTTTATAGCAATAAATAAACAATTTCGTTCAGTTAGCGAACGGACGCCATGAACTTGAGCTCGGACCCGGGGCAGGAATCAGATTTCATTTATCACGAGTAAGAAGCTGACAATATAGCCTACGGAGGAAGATTCAGTTTCAAAACTAAATGTAAAATCGCCTATTTAAACAAGCTTGTCATTGTACTGTACTGTTCTGTTCTGTTTTTCATTAAGAACAGTATTGATATTAATATTAAACACACCATTCAATCAGATTACTCTCAAATTGATACTCATTCTAAAGTGAAAGTATAGTGTGGGCGCGGCTGCACGGGAATTCATAACGGTGCGCATTATGAATGCAGACTTTATTCTTCGTGAAAGATAAAGATAGAAATGCTCACAGGAAGAAAAAAAAAAACGTGCAAAAATTATAGATGACCCGCTTAATCCTGGCCAAATCACAGAGATGTCGATTCGCACGGGACTAATATTATCACAGGACCTCGGTGTGCGGCGAAATATGGTCGGTCATTTGGACGTGCTTTTACTCTCACTCTGGTTGAAGAAGTGTCCATACAAAGAATTTCGCCCCCTTTATGAAGTCATACTCGGAAAAAAAATTCTAAACTTTCTGTAACTTGTTAGTGTGTACTTGGCACAGAAATACTCTGTGATATGTCCAACTCTTTTTGTTTTATATTATGGCCATGATAAACCAACTCTTTAACAGTGTAAATAAGTCAGAATGCATGAAATAGCAGCCCCCCCCCCCCCACATTATGTTAATTGTTGCATTACAAAACATGGCAATGCAAGGAGTGCATTGTAAAGAGCATTTATCGTTCATATGTGTTCTAAACCTGCATGACTTTCTTTTTTCCATACAATGGAGTAAAATGGTCCCCAAAACGGTGGTTCAAAAAAACTTCTGGAATGACATAAGGGTGAGTAAACAATGACAGAATCTTCTATCCTGGGTGAACTATCCTTTTAAAGTCATGTTTATAGCTAGACGCCTGAATAATAACAAATCCACGTTAATGGCACAAACATTTGAAGGCCCACTGAGTAATAAAGTTTGTTACCATCACAGCAACAGAAGAGTGCACTTAATATGTTCAAGGGGCCTGGCATCTGCAGACTAAAATATGTTTCTGACCTTGTTTCGATCTCGTTATTCAATTTTCATTAAAAACTAACCTAAGGGAGGAAACAACACTGCAAAAAAAGGAAAAGAAACGAAGAGGGTACCTTCAGGAATCCGACTTTAAAACTATGCACTGACAAGGACAAAACAAGTTTGTAAGTCATTGCAGTTATGCAGTACCTTTTGAACTCAGTGGCTGTTCAGTTGTTTTTCACGTTCCATTTTTATTAGTAGCACTAATTTCACTACTAATTAGCACTTTGTATGCAGCAGAGATACATTTACAAAGTAGTTTGCATGTGCTGTAGGTCGTTTTGTGGAAAATGTGCAGACAATATGAATATCTACTTTACAATATATCTGTCACTTTATCTGCTGGTTTTATATTAAGCTCATGAACCCGTTAAGCCCACTCTCAACTCTGAAGTCAAATAAAAAACATTTAAATCAACACATTTCTGCAATTTATTTGGTAAGTACATTGATATGTCAAATAAAGAGATTTTTATAGTACTCTCATTTTATATAATATTCCTTTAAAAAGGAATAAAGAGTGTGTGTGTGTGTGTGTGTGTGTGTGTGTGTGTGTGTGTGTGTGTGTGTGTGTGTGTGTGTGTGTGTGTGTGTGTGTGTGTGTGTGTGTTATATTTTATATTAAGTTTGTATTGTTTTTGAAAGAAGTTTTTTTTTTCTGCTCATTAAGCCTGCATTTATTTGATCAAAAATACAGAAAAAAATGTAATATTGTGATATACTATTACAATTTACAATAATTGGTTTTCAATATATTATACTTAAAATGATCATTTATTTCTGTGATGAAAGCTGAATCAGGATCATTACTCTAGTCTTCAGTGTCACATGATCCTTCAAAAATCATTCTAATATGATGATTCATTTTCAAAGTTGGAAACATTTCAGCTGTCAGCTGCTTAATATTTGTTCATAACCTGTTATACTTTTTTATAATATTTTTGATGGGGGAAAAAAAGTTTAAAAATTAAAAAAATAAAATAAAAAGCATATGTTTTAAAAATAGAAATCTTTTGTAACAACAATATACACTACTGGTCAGTACTTTGGGGTCAGTCTTTTTTTTCTTTTTTTTTGATGAGCAGAAGAAACTTATTTCAAAAACATTACAAATAGTAATGTGTCCAAACTTTTGGCCTACACTCTTATTTATATATTATAATTATATTATATATATATAGATAGATAGATAGATAGATAGATAGATAGATAGATAGATAGATAGATAGATAGATAGATAGATAGATAGATAGATAGATAGATAGATAGATAGATAGATAGATAGATAGATAGATAGATAGATAGATAGATAGATAGAGATCTATATTCATATAAAAAAATTAAAATAAGTGATTTTACTGTTTTTTTTTCACCTAGATGAATTGGCCGTAACCTTAAAAAATGTAATAAAAAAACTATTTATTATGTTTTTTAAATGTTTTATATTTTGGTGATTCCCTAGTTATTTATTTATTTTTTATTTTTCAATGTTTTAATTAGGCTACTTGTCTGGTCAAGCAAGTAAAAATCTCTTTCACTTGCCCCTTCAAAAATAATCCACTTGTCCCAGACAAGCATTAATGTCGAGCCCTGCAATGTATTTTGCTGCCTTCTCCAGTGCCGTTGATACCAAGCCACTGGGTAAACAGCCGCTGCTTTGATGATGCACACCCTGGTTCGGACCCAATAATATAATATGAACATAGTCCAGCTAGGGCAGAGGGAGGGGGAGCAATCGAACTCAGGTTCGGACCAGGCAATCGACCCAAGTGTGAAAGCATCCTTAAACCTCCAAGAAACGACAGGCTGGTTTTGTGAAATGGTATCCAAGACAGGATGCACCATCCACAGGCCAATCAAGCTCAGATGCCCCTGGAGGAATGTCCTCCTCAAAAATGAACTTGACACTGTCACTAAATAATGTTTTAATATAAGTTTTACTTCTTTGAAACAAAAAACATATTTTGTTAATCAATCAGGATGTGAACTTATTTGGAATACAAATACAAAGTACCAATACATTTTTTTTTTTTAAAGCCCATTGCTGACTTCATCTTAATCTATCTTCATTTTATATTCATTTTAAAATATCTAATTTTTCAAATGAGAGATAATTATAGCATTTTAACATGATTTTTCTAATAAACCATATCTATGAATATCCATGAAAAACACCTATACTTACTCATTTTATTGGGTTTAATGGGTGCACTTACCCTAATACTTGCAGACACTATGAGTTAAGGCTGCACGATATTAGAAACATTTGGACATTGCGATTAAATGTCAAGCATAGATAAAGACAATAGAATAAAGATACAACTATATTAATAATCTGTGCTTTAGACTATGTTTTTCAGGCAAGTCTAACAGTATTCAGGTACAGAAATTGAATAATAAAATGTCAAATAACACTGCACGTATCTTTCTTCTGTTGAACTTAAAAGATTATATTTTGAAGAATGTGTTTGTAACCAGACAGCTGATGGTAGCCATTGACTTTTGATAATAGTATGGAAGTCAATGGCTACTACCATCAACTGCCTGGTTGAATTTAAATTTTGGGGTTAAGTATATTATTATTATTATTATTGATTATTCTCTAAGAAAAGCTGATCAACGAGACAGGAACTAAAGAGCATTACTGACAGACTGCGAAGAGAGGTATAATAAGAGATAATAATTATAATAATATAAAACAATGAGTTAATATTCAATAATTACTGTCAATCTAGATTTTATGGTGACTAATATTTATCAAAAAAAAAAACGTAGTACATAATGACCCCCGTATATTTATTTTCCCATAAAGTGGCCTGACTCGCCAAACCCGCATCTCTCACGAGACTGATGCGACAGTCAGCTCTACTTCACGCGCACGCGCTCAGCAGCAGCACGTGGAACTCTTCCTTTTGATATTTGACTCACGTAAGAGAACTGCGTGTCATCACAATATAATTTATAAATGAATAATATAATATGGATGATTTACTCACCCGGCGCCAGCAGTTCCATATATGAAAGCACATTTCGAAAAAAGATTCAGGGCACGTTGCTAACAAAGGTTGTCTGCTCCTTTGACAGACAAAAGTAGAACAGCTCAAGGGTACGAACTCAAAGTGTGCTTATCCATTATGCAAAATTAGGACTAAGAGAAAAACAAAAATAAAGTAACTTCCCAATCGACCTAAGTTACGCACATTTGATAATATAAAAAGGCCTCCTCGGTATTAATATGGGACGAGGCTTGATGTGTCCCGGTGTTCGTTAAAGTCCACCGTCTTCCACAGAATCACCTAATATTGCTCACTGTTTGTATTTAAAGAGTTAAGCTACAAAATAAAATTAATGTTTTGATGAAGTAAAGAAAGAATGACTGACATGCATCACTCACCTGCAGCAATTAAACTGGCCGTTACTTGTGCAGCTCATCCGTTCATCGCCCCCTACAGGTGAGGTCATAAAGATATTATATTATATTATATTATATTATATTATATTATATTATATTATATTATATTATATTATATTATATTATTATATTATATTATATTATATTATATTATATTATATTATATTATATTATATTATATTATATTATATTATATTATATTATATTATATTATTGCTGGAGAAAATAATAAATTAAATGACATTTGATTTAAAATGATGTTTATTCTTTGCTTCTGTTGTTTTTGTATCTGCATCTGCAGTCTCACACCTACCTATAGGTCCACGAAGACTTTTAGTATTCAGCATTTTTGTTATTCTCTTTTCCCCTTTATTTTAACAAGCCCCAAACCTTCTTCATCCCCGGCTGTATTGTCTTCTTTTTCATTCTGTTCATGTTTTTTTTATTTTTTTTATTTTCTCTGCCTCTTGTCTTATTTATTTGAACAGGATTATGCTGGTATACAGACGTCCGGATGTTGAATAAGTCATCATGTTTGCTCAACTCTCCAGAAAATTTGTTCAAAGCACATCTTGAAGCCCAGGTCTCCATTTTATAACCTTTGTTCTGGCTCGGAAGATGTTTGCAAGGTTGCCATCACTTTATATCATAACAAGCCAACTTTCATTATAATGCTTTTAAAATGAAATCATTTTGAAAGGTTTTTGGAGATGTTTGATTTCACGTCATGCAGATATCACCACATCTTTTTCTTCTTTTGATACAATGCTGTCCTTTGGCATAAGATAATGTGACCTGATACATAAAAGGCCAGCTGCCTAGGTAATAAGAGATGCTCGCTGATTGCATTACAGACACTGTTTCATTTCAGTCCAAAGGCACAAACTCCCTCTTATTGGATTTATTTTTACATGCAAAACATTAATACGTTGATGTAATGAGGGATTAGACCCAATGATTTTTTAAAAAAAAAGACTTAAGATCTCCTGACATAACATAGGCCTAAGTGAAATAGGATTTACAAGAATCCTAATGATTTTAAAAGATTCCTGGCAATTATACGACAAAACCAGACAACAAAGGGATTACATAACGGTACTAATACAGTTTTGTCAGGATCACTGTCATCAAAGATTATAGACAATTAGCCTAGAATATAGTTTAGATTGGCGGTATGGTTCTCCCTGCGCATCCATGCAGCCTAGCATGGAAGAGAGCAGTGAGAGCAGCAATAAACCCTATAGAGTAAACCGAACAGAAGCAACAATGTATATTTGCAGATAATGTATTGCAGATATAATAATGTATATTAGACAGAACAATATTATCTATATGCAGATAATAATGTCAATATTAAGGTAAGTGTTATTTCAAAAACGTTTTACAAAACGGACTCGGCCGAGTCCAATAACAAACTTGTAGCCAATCAGCAGGTAAAGGGGCGTGTCTAATAATGATGTTGAGAAGAGAGCGCTCTCTCAGTGCACGTCATTATTCAAAACACATGACAGATATTAGCCGAGAACTATTATATTATGCTGGCCTTTGCTTGAATATGTTGTGTGTCATGTTGGCTTGTTGGTTCATTTGCAATCGTATTGTCGCTTAGCTTGACAAGCCAGACCCACATTAAGAAGTTTGGTCTGGAAACTCACCATTGACAGGGCTCAATCCGAGGGGCGGGATAAACGGTTGTCTTTCAAACCCCCTTTGCACGCGATAGGATAGCTCTACAACCAACCAGAGCAACGAAGGTGAAGCAGAGCTAGTAAACTTTCAACTTATCCGGTAGGCAAAACTATCCTATCGCGTGCAGAGGGAGTTTGAAAGACAACCGTTTATCCCGCCCCTCGGATTGAACCCTGTCAATGGTGAGTTTCCAGACCAAACATCTTGATGTGGGTCTGGCTTGTCATTCTAGTATTGTCATGTATAAAGACGTAATTTATGCGGTGATATTAATATTATAAATATGCATAAAATAGTATTAAGAGATTATTTTTTGTATCTATTACATTACTTTGTTCTACTCTATACTACTTTATATTTATTTAGATGTTTTTTTAAATCAGTTTATTTATCAGTTTAGTTTATTTTCTACAGTTTGTTTATGTAATCTTATTTTTCATTATTATTGTTTTTGCACATGTTTTTCTATTAACTTTTCCACAGACCATTCCTTGAAGCGTTCCCGTGGTCCTTAAACCCAAGTTTTAAAAACCCTGCTTTGAAGCACATCCCTTGTTTTTCTATATACTTATTTTGCTTCACACAAAATTGACAGCTAAACCAAACCTATAACCAGTTGCTTTGAATGGTGCTTACAGGGCAAAAGGCATACAGTTCAAAAGACAAAAGCATCAAACAGATACTTAGTGGAGATATTATCGACTGAAGAGGCCTCGAAATAGCTGAAGTATTGTGAATAGCACTGTGTGAGTGTCTGTAGCCACATGTTAGTTTTTATAGGTGACACTGTTAATTAACATTCATCCGGAAAGGAAATTGCGTGACGTCAATGCCAGACATTGTCCAAAAGGTTTATTTTCTGCACAGGTACTTGTACCTCTTTGGCACACATGTGTTTACAGCACTGTTGTGTGTGTGTGCTTGCACCGTGTAGGTGTAAAAGTGGGTGCTTACAAATGAGATATGACCCTGTCTGTTGAAAATAACAATACGGTATGTTCTCTCTTTTGTCTCTTTTCTTTTTTTTCCTCCTCACCCTTAGACCCTTGCTTTTTTATGTATAGAAAAACCACTTTTCCGTTTTTCCACCCTCTCCAAAACATTCATCCTCGCCCACATTCGTAAATATACACATTCAGGTTTTTACTGCTAGTTTAGGTCTGGGAGCAATAATTTGTTATATTATGGCAATAATTTGTATTATTAACAATATAACACAAGCACATTAGCCTAAAATAAAAGCTGATGTTGTAGCTTCTTGTAATTCAAACTTTATATTATTATAAATATGTTTTTGAGTCTTCAGTATCTTAATTGCATGATATTGTGAAATTATATCTATTTAAAGCTGCAGTGCGTAACTTTTTGTTGGGTTAAAATTATCCCAAATATTTTTTGAGCAAGTATATAACCAGCCAGTGTTGAAAAATATGCTTACCGTATCTGAGTTTACAAAGGTAAGCTGTAATTCTGTTTTTAATTCCAGTGGTACTGGTGGATTTCTGTGGGAAATGTAAGCAAATCTTTGCGTCATAAGCCACATCTGTACACATAAAGGTGTCCCGGGAAGTACAGTTGGTGGTCAAAATGGTTGTCAACCCTGGTAAATATGATCAAATATGGCTGTAATAAATAAATCTGCATTGTTTATCCTTTTGATCTTTTATTCCAAAAAAATCACAAAAATCTTACCTTTCATTCAAGTAAAATAATTAAAAGTGGGGTAATAAAATTACATTATGAAATAAATGCTTTTCTCCAAAACACGTCGGCCATAATTATTGGCACACATTTATTAAATACTTTTGCAACCTTCTTTTCCCAAGATAACAGCTCTGAGTGTTCTCCTAAAATGCCTGATGAGTTTGAAGAACACCTGACAAGAGATCAGAGACCATTCCTCCAAACAGAATCTCTCCAGATCCTTCAGATTCAGCTCCTCTGTTGGTGCTTCTTCTCTTCAGTTCAGCCACTCATTCTTTATGAGTTCAGATCAGGGAACTGGGAAGACCATGTCAGAAGCTTCATTTTGTGTTCAGTGACAAATTTTTGTTTTGGATTGTTGTACTGCATGGAAGATACAACCACGGCCCATTATTAGATTTCTAGGCTGTCATGTTTTGATTTTTTATCTGTTGTATAGAATCCATGATACCACGTATCTGAACAAGATGTACCTCTGGCAAAAAAATAAAATAAAAATAGGCCCACAACATTAAAAAAACAGCTGTATTTTTAAACGTGGACATGGGGTACTTTTTACCCCTGTTTGCACAAAACCCATCTGGTGGATTTGCTGCCAAAAAGCTCTTTTTATTGTTTAATCTGAACACAGAATCAGGTCTCTTCTGAAGTTCCAGTATATGCTAGAGTTTGTTTCTGAATGAGCGAGGATATTTTTTTTTGAAACCCTCTCAAACAACATTTGTTGGCTGTCTTACCCCAAGACTGAACTAATCTTTGCGATTCTCCCATCTGTGATCTTGGAGAGTCTTTATGCACTTAAACTCTCCTCCTCACCATGCATTAGGATGATATAGAGACATGTCCTCTTTCAGGCAGATTCAGAATATCTTTATTGTCTGAAACTTCTTAAAGGGGTGATGAATTGAGAAATCAACCTCACCCTTGAGTTTTTGATATATAAAAGGTCATGGTAATATAAGAATGTCCTCTACGTTTCAGAGCTGAAAACTTCCTTGTTAGTCAAAGAAAAGCTTTTATAGACATCAAGGCCCAGCATACGATATTGTGCTTCATTCTTACGTCATAGCACTAGAAACACTGCCTCTACAGCACCTCTAATCAGTAGCCTCACCCACCAACTCATAAAGGTGATCAGGCTGAGGAAGATGGCAAGATATTGCGCTATTCCTGGTTGGGGAAGAACACAGTCGCTGGCATAAGCTTCCTACGGATCTAATATTAGGAATGTGTGGTTGAACTTTATTTTTTAATCAAGTTCCAGCTCACGTGGGGAAGACATGTTCACTTCATTCACTACGGAATCGTTTGTAAACAAATCTGGTTGATGCTGGATTTGGATCCAACAGAATGGTGCAACACACTTATGTGAGTAAAACGTGTTTTATATGTAATAGTATTGCATTGTTATAGATTGGTTTGCTTATGTGTGCGTGTCTAACAGAACATTACTTAAGCACGCTGGACACAGAGACGTATGGGCCAGGGCTCGCAAAGCCCGGCAGGCAGAGGAATCTCTTTATATTCCGTTCTTGATCTGTGTTGTTGTCTCTCTCGACCTGACCTTTGAAGGCCGGCGTGCATGTGTGTGTGTGTGTGTGTGTGTGCGTGCGTTCGTGTGTGTGTGTGAGCGTGTGGTTCGCGCATATATGGACAGATTGTGCTGGCTATGTGTAATATAAAAATACAAGTCCAATCAATCGCAGGTGGATGAGAAATAAATCATTGTGTTTGTTTGATAAAAACGTTTACGAACCCTGTGATCGAGAGAATCATTCTGGTTGCCGCTTTCAAAACAATCTCTCCTCTCCCTCATGTGAACTGACAGGGGAGCTTAAGCTCATTAAATATGTCTTGTGAGCTTAAGGATATGTGAGCTTAAGGATAAAATCCTGGATAAAATCTTATCCAATATAGCTGTGGGCGCTTACTTCCAAGTCTCCAGTGCGGCACGCCCATCAAAACCCAGCGTTTAGGAGAGAGCCTCAAAACCAGTGTAGAAAATGAGTTTTGGCATGCATATGGTACGCAGTTTTTCGCATGCATATAATACGCACTTTATGGCGTATTATACTTACAAACCCCCCACCCCACCACCCTAATCCTACCCAAAAGTGTGTCATATGCACGCCATAAAGTGTGTATCATATGCATGCGAAAAACTGCTTAGCATTTGCATGCCAAAACTCATTGTGGCGTATCCATTCCACGAGATTTCACATTCGTACTATTGATATTGCATTACCATGATTGTGTTGGATTTAACCTCCCTTTTCGATTCTTTCACTTCAATGAAAGGTTAGATTTTTGTGATTTAAAAAAAAAGATCAAAAGGATAAACAATGCAGATTTATATTTGATTTTACCAGGGGTGCCAACAATTGTGACCACCACTGTAGGCTATAATTGCACGTAAGGTTGTGGAGGTGGAGATTTATTGCTTTTTCTCACAGTACTTGATATAATTAAACTTATCAGTTTGATGGTAGATCCAGAGAGGTTCAAACAATCACTGAGAACTAGAGTTTCACTCGTAAAATGAAAAAGATGTCGGACTTCGGAGTGGCTACAGAAAAAAAAAGACTTGATAAGCTTAAGATGTGAAAACAAGGTTTAAAAAGGGCTTTTAAAGGTGGCGTGAACTCCAACTGCCAAATATTCAGAAGTTAAAGCCAGAGCAAGAACAATCTTTGCTGGGGTTTGTTGGTGGCCCTGATGTTGTGGCCCTCCTCCCCAACAGCGGGAATTCGGGAAAAGTTTGATTTTCTAGCTCGCTCTGTTAGTGGTGAAGGAGTTGGCTGAAGCTATTCGGACGGCAACTGTTTCTCGTGGGGTCGGAAGGTATTGCCATCATTTACAGGGACTAGTGAGTTATTTTATTGCCGTCCGTTTCCCACCACCCGCGTAAAAATCCCCGGCCGAGTTACCTACTGGTT
Organism: Pseudorasbora parva; assembly: GCF_024679245.1. NCBI lineage: Eukaryota > Metazoa > Chordata > Actinopteri > Cypriniformes > Gobionidae > Pseudorasbora > Pseudorasbora parva. The sequence goes on from NC_090184.1 coordinate 18,255,457, forward strand.
TTACAAGCACAAAGGTCGTGTGGTGATGTAATAGCTGTCCGAATCCACATCTTTGAGTTTTCAAGAATATATCACTTCAAAATTCATTCTTTATATCCTTTTTGACCACTGCAGAGCACCATACGGTTGCTTTGCTGTTATTTGGATGCATTTCTTGACTTGTATTTCTTTAAAATGCTGGCAAGTATTTTCAAAAGCAATATTAATCACTGCTCAAACAAATTAAAACAAAAGCACGTAAACATTCGAATTGGTCTGTTATTTACAGAAATTAAAAATATGACATTTTATTTACAGCATACACAGCAAATTACTGAGGGATAAAAACCTGGTGTTGGGCATCTAGTGATAAAATCGTCTCTGGTTACTCAACGTAACCTTAGTTCCCTGAGAGGAGGGAACGAGACATTACGTATGGGGGAAACCCTTTTCCTCGAAATGCTGAAGCCTGATTGAATCACTCTATTGCTTTGCAATAGCCAATGGCGTCCTGGCAATCGCCTGATTGGCTGGCCCAGCCACTATAAAAGCGATGTCAGGCGCCAAAAAACCTCAGAATCTTTCGACTGAACGAGATCTATTGAGGCAATGAGGAGGCGTTTCACACGGCAGTTTACGTAATGTCTCGTTCCCTCCTCTCAGGGAACTAAGGTTACGTTGAGTAACCAGAGACGTTCCCTTATCGAGTCGGTTCCTCGACATTACGTATGGGGAACGTATAAAACCCCGCCGTGTGAAAAGAAAATAGAGTCGGCCCGGTACAACAGAGCCAATGGCGCTTTCGGCTGTAACCACTGGTATCAGCGCGTTCGCCCCTCCCCCTTCAGGTCAGGTATCGGACCTGGTTGAAAACCCTGGCAGAGAGCCAACTCTGCGTTGACACTGTCAGCGTCTCCCTTGTATACAGTCGAACTACGTTGGACTAGTGAATTACAGGGGGTGAATAAGGCAACAAGATGTTGGTGCTCGAATATATAGCCGGCGTGGATAAGCGGGCATAGATAATGGGGATAACACTGAAAATGTGGTTATGACTTAAAGGCGCTATAGAGTTAACTTGACTCTGTATTGTCCCGTGCTGCTTAGACGACCTAGTTGAAACCACGTCTGAAACACGCGCTGGGTTGGGGCGTGTCTTCAGGTGACTCAGTCGTCCAATGGCTGTTCAGCCTTCTCCTCCTGCACTGACAGAACGTGTGGTGCAAACGAGGGAATATCTAAGTTATAAAATTTCGCAAAAGTGTTGTGAGATGACCAGCCTGCCGCAAGGCAAATGTCTTGAATAGACATACCTTTAGCCCAGGCCCATGAAGATGCCAGACTCCTAGTAGAGTGGGCACGCACTCCTATCGGGCAGTCAAGTCCCTGGGAATGATAAGCTAGGCGCACAGCCTCCACAATCCAGTGCGACAGTCTCTGCTTCGACAGCGGGCCACCTTTCCTGGCGCCAGCGTAGCAGACGAAGAGCTGTTCTGAACTTCGAATCTGACTAGTTCTGTCTACATAAGCACGCAGCGCACGCACGGGGCACAAGGCGCACTTCTGTGACGCTGAATCTGAGGTTGGCTCTGTGGAACAAAAAGCTTGTATCGTGACAACCTGGGCCCTGAACGGGGTTGAGAGCACTTTAGGCGTGTAGCCGTGTCTGGGCGTGAGTCTGACCATACAATCGTCTGGACCAAACTGCATACAAGCATTACTAACTGAGAGGGCATGTAGATCACCTACCCGCTTCCCACACGCCAGCGCGAGCAGCAGCGCCGTCTTAAATGAGAGCACTTTCAGTTCGATAGACTCAGCTGGTTCGAACGGTGTGTCAGATAGCGCTCTGAGCACTAAGGCTAGGTCCCATACTGGCATTTGGCGAGGGCGAGGGGGATTCAGTCGCCTCGCTCCCCGAAGAAAGCTCGTTATTAAGGGGTGTTTACCCACTGAACGGCCATCCAGTATACTATGAGAGGCTGCGATAGCGGCCACATAGACCTTCAACGTAGAGGGAGAGCTGCCATTATCCAGACGTTCCTGTAGGAAGGTTAAAACTACGGGAATAGCACAAACCACAGGGTCTTCATTTTTGCTATCACACCAGTGCGCAAACACTCCCCATTTCAGTGCGTATAAGCGCCTCGTTGACGGTGCTCTGGACTCTGCTAGCGTGAGCCAGACTCGGTGTGAAGCATCCAACTGGTTCACTCCACACTGATTTTCCACACGTGTAGGTCCCACAATTCCGGCCTGGGGTGCCATATGGAGCCCCTCGCCTGGGACAACAGATCCCTCCTCAGTGGAATTCGCCACGGAGGAGTTGACGACATGTTCATCAGCTCCGGGAACCACGGTTGGTTGGGCCACTTTGGCGCTACCAAAAGCAGAGCGTCCCTCTCCTCCCTGATCTTTTGCAGCACTAGCGGCATTATTTTGACTGGGGGGAACGCGTATTTCCGACCCGTGGGCCAACGGCTCGACAGCGCGTCCCCTTTCAGGGGAGCGGTCGTCAGCGAGAAGTATAGAGGGCAGTGAGTGTTCTCTTCCGACGCAAAGAGGTCTATTTCCGCTTCGCCAAAGATGCTCCAGACCATCTTTACTGTTTGGGGATGCAGTCTCCACTCCCCATGAACAATGCCCTCCCTGGACAGCATGTCGGCTCCGCGGTTCAAGCTGCCCGGTATATGTACTGCCCGGATCGAGAGAAGTGCCCGATCCGTCCACAACAGCAGGCGTCTCGCCAAGCCGTGTAGGGCGCGGGAGCGCATTCCTCCCTGGCGATTGATATACGCGATCACCGCCGTGTTGTCTGTTCTGATCAGAACATGACGGTCCTTCAGAAACGGAAGAAAAACCTGCAGCGCCAGACGAACAGCCTCCATCTCCAAGCAGTTTATATGCCAGCGCTTTTGGTCTCCCGTCCACGTACCGAACGCTGGTCTGCCATCGCAGAGGGCTCCCCAGCCTGACAGCGATGCGTCTGTGGTCACCACTATCCTCCTGACCACCCTGCCCATAGCAGCACCCTGTTCGAACATAGCTGTGCCGAACCAGGGCGTCAAGGTCTCGAGACATGCTCGCGTTATGACAAGGCGTTCTGTCCCTGCCCTCCACGCGTGTGATGGGGCTCTGTTCTGTAGCCAGAGCTGCAGCGGTCTCATATGCAGTAAGCCCAGCCGACAGACGGAGGCTGCAGCCGCCATTAGACCCAGTAGTCTCTGGAACGTTTTTAAAGTGACTGCCCTGTCTCGCACAAACGAGGCCAGTGTATTGTGAATGGACTGGATTCTCTGTGTCGATAAGCGCGCGATCATCGTGCGCGAGTCCAAAACCATACCCAGAAAGGTAATGGATTGGCAGGGCTGAAGCGTGCTCTTCTGCATGTTCACAGACAAACCTAGGCGCGCTAAATGAGCGAGGAGCATCTGTTTGTGTTCCTCGAGCACACTTTTCGATTGAGCAAGGATCAGCCAGTCGTCGAGATAGTTTAGCACGCGCATTCCACTGAGTCTCAGGGGAGAAAGCGCCGCATTCATGCACATCGTAAATGTACGGGGGGCCAGCGCTAGGCCGAAGGGTAACACTTTGAACTGGAATGCAACACCTTCGAACGCAAATCGCAGAAAACGCCTGTGATGAGGGGCTACCTGGATGTGAAAATAAGCGTCTTTCAGATCCACCGCAATGAAATGATCCCCGGGCTGAATGTGCGCCAGGATTTGCTTCACTGTAATCATTTTGAACGATCGTTTCGCGAGCGCTTTGTTCAGCGGTCTTAGATCTAAAATGGGGCGCATGCCCCCGTCCTTTTTCGGAACAAGGAAGTAGCGGCTGTACAGCCCGCACTCCCTCTGTTCCTCGGGTACCATCTCTATCGCTTGCTTCGCTATGAGGGAGGAGATTTCTGCCCGTAACAGTGGGGCGCTCTCTTCCGACACTTCTGTCATAATCACACCGTTGAAGCGGGGTGGTCTGCGAGCGAACTGTAGCGTGTAGCCGCGCTTTACAGTGTTGATCACCCACTCTGACGCCGCCGGTAGCTGTGCCCACGCGCTTAGGTGGTTCGACAATAGTGACGGCGGTGTTCGCTGCGGCGAGGGCGTCGTGCCAGTCGCCGGCAGAGCATCGCTGCTTACAATGACGGCAGGTGATGTGTCTGTGGTCTGACCCACGGAGACATTTAAAAACTCGGGTTGCGCCGAGCTTCCGCTCCGCCAAACATCTCCCGAGGGAGAGGTTTCGCTTATGTCGCGGACAGTAGTTAATGGAGGAAAAGAGCTCTTTTGGTGAGTCATGTTACGTTTTATTGCAACACAGTACATTGTATTTGACACAACATTTGAATGCACATTGGGATTCTTTGTTGGCTGCTGAAAGAACTCTGAGCGGGAACGCGCTCTTTTGGCCGCCGGTCCGCTGTCGTGCGCGGGCCGCGCTCTTTTCCTCCTCACAGGAACATCAGGAGCGCTGCTCCTTTTTCTCCGCCTGCCGACCCTGATGATGAGGGGCCGACTTCGCCCCGAAACGGGGTTTCCTGAACTGCCTCTGACGGAGTGGCGGTTCCGGCTCGCGGCGCGGATTCCCGCCCTGGACAGGCGCGCGCCCAGCGTAACCTGCCTGACGTTGAGCCGATGACGATCTGGACCTCGCTCTGGGAAGCGCATTCGATCGTTTGGGGAGAAGATGCGGCAGCATCTTAGATTGCTTCAATGCCTCCGTGTACTTCTCTGAAAACGCCTCCACCGCGACGCCAAAGAGGCCCTGCGGGCTTACCGGCGCGTCGAGGAGTTGCTTCTTCTCCGCGTCCCGCATCTCCGTGAGTGTCAGCCACAGATGTCGATGCAGGACAACGAGGCTGCCCATGTTGCGGCCGATTCCCTGGGCCACCTTCTTAGAAGCGGCCAATCCGAGGTCCGCTGCTATGCGCAGCTTACGGACTGATTCTGGGTCCGGGCCTTCCTCGTCCAGGGACCGCAGGAGTCGCGTTTGGAAGACCTGCAGGATTGCCATCGTGTGGAGGGCAGATGCTGCATGTCCTGCTGAAATATATGCCTTTTCAGCGATGTGAGCAGTGGCTCGGCATGGCTTAGAAGGCAGTGAGGCGGCTTTCCAACCGCGGGACGGGCATAAGTGAGCCGCGACGGCGTCCTCGACGGGAGGCGGTCTGGCGTATCCTTTTTTCTCCGCCCCTTCCACTGTCGTGAGCAGTTGAGTCCCTTGAGCATGGGCCCGAGCTGAGTGAGGGGAGCGCCATGAACGAGTGAGCTCCTCGTGGAGCTCGGGAAAGAAGGGGGCGGGCCTCTGCGCGACGTCCGCCTGGTGGCTAGCGCCGAGGAAGGACCCGTCCATCCAGCGTTTGGACGGCTGTTCAGGTGCCGCCCAGTCCAGCTCCATAACCGCCACTGCCTCTGAAAGAATATTCATCAGTTCCGTATCCAGAGAGGTTGAGGTACAGCCAGCCTCTGAAGGAACTTCCGACCAGGCACCCGGATCGGAAGCACTCGTGGACATGGCGTCGTCCTCTCCGTATCCGAATGAGACCATTTCCCGCGCTTCGGCCGGAGGGCGGGAACTATCCTCAACATAGGTGAGTGGGGGTTCTGACACGCGAGGGCAACGTGGGGGATGGGCCGACGTCAAACCCCCCGCAGAGCCCCTTGAAGGGGTTACCTGCGATCTGCCGGCCCGCGGCTCGACGGCGGCGGGCTGAGGAGATGCAGGAGGCAGCGGGTCGTCGCCGCGAACGACGGCTAGCCGCGCACGAAGGATCCTGATTGGCAATTCCTCACAGGCTCGGCAATCTGATCCTTCCAATGCCGCCTCAGCATGGGCTAGGCCCAGACACAGCACACAATCCTCGTGTGCGTCCGGAAAATCGACGGGCCCGCCACACTCGCGACAAAGAGACATCTTGAAGTTAGTAATCCGCCGGAACGCAAGAGGGGATTCGCAATCCGCGTGGTCCACTCTCGTAGCGTAAATCAACGACGAAACCAGGCTCCAGGTGAAGAAGAAAGATTCTGAGGTTTTTTGGCGCCTGACATCGCTTTTATAGTGGCTGGGCCAGCCAATCAGGCGATTGCCAGGACGCCATTGGCTATTGCAAAGCAATAGAGTGATTCAATCAGGCTTCAGCATTTCGAGGAAAAGGGTTTCCCCCATACGTAATGTCGAGGAACCGACTCGATAAGGGAACTGGTGTTAATTTACAAATATTATATGCTTTATCACTTGTTTAGTGATAGAGCACAGTGTTTCCTTTGGGTGTTAAAGCACAGTGTTTCCTTTGGGTGTTAACAATCAACATCTGCGCATGTGCAGAGCATTTTAAATTTCCCAGCTCATCCTTCGGTCTCTCCATCTTTATGGATTTCCCTGCACACACAACGGTTACAAGGACAAGGTATAGTATAGTATTATTATCTTATCAACTTGTGATTTATTAATGAGCTTGTATAATGAGTAACGTAGCCGATGTGGTTGACTTAACTCTGTTAGCGTTTTTTTTTTTTTTACCTCAGTTTAAATTTAGCGCGCTTTTGATCCGCCATTCAGTTTAACATAACTGAATAACCCCCACTAACACACTAAATTCGTTAATGGAGGACGAGATTTACGTAAGTGACTTAATTTCGTTGTACTAATTTTGTAATAATGTAGCAGCATTAACATTATGTGTCATTTTTTAACTCACTGGACTTGGATAGTTATTTCTTCTCATTGGCATAACAGTATCTTTAGGGCTTCCAACCTTTATAAGACCGTTTATATCTTTCACCCCGTAACTACGAGTTAATTCTGGTGTTTTGAAATGTCATTCAAATGAGAAAGCAGACGTTAATCGAATGAATTAATTGCTCTTAATTTTTTGTTTCTTGTGTGACGCCGGGGCTCGATCCCTTGCCGAGCACCCACGGATAGCACGGTCCATCATTGTCGGCGCTGCGCATACTGATCGGCCTGCAACATTTTGCGAGTGAAATGCTCTGTGTGTTCTAGCAATCTTCTCGTGGTACTTTGATAACATACGCCGACCATTCTGTACAGCGCTCCAAAATGTCGAAAACATGTCGTAGGACACGCTTTTCTTCATGAACTGCTTCAGTCAATATATAGAAACTCAAGATCGAGTACGAGTGTGCAATGTCGTGGAATGTATGATACGCTGTTTTTTGCGTGCATATGAGACGCAATTTATGGCGTATTATACATACGAACCCCCCACCCCACTACCCTAAACCTACCCAAGAGAGCGTATCATATGCACGCCGAAATGAGTTTTGGCGTATACATTCCACGACATTGCACACTCGTACTATTTGACATTTTTCGTCTTATTTTGTATTAGTTGAGCAGACATGCATTAGTGCCCTTCCATGCGCGATTTTTTCTGTACTAGCCTTTTCTAGTTGTAGCATTGTAAATCTGTAACAGTAGTGCTTATGTTTTGAATATAACGTTTTCTTGCTGTGTTGGTATAAAAATAACCTGAAGTAAATCACAAAGTGACCTGATAATTTTGAGTCTTTTTTTTTTGCTTTCTGCTTTGGAGGATTTTTGTTTCATGGAATATTGTTTATTATTGCAGAAGGAAACCACTTAAGGCCACAATCTATGTATGCCCTTGGCATTTTTACTCTACAAACCTAAACGATCCTGAAAGGAAGACAGGCTATGTAAGTATCTCTGCTTGTTGATTGAAGATGTTTGAAACTTTTTATCTTAGATTTTTTTAATGTGCTTGTTTTAACCAAATTTGTCTCTTTAACAGGAACGATACTATGTGTTTGGATCATTTTGAGGAGCGATATCAACGCCAAGATCGTGGGATCGATGAATTGGGAAAGCAAGAACTGATAAAATGTAAAAATGCGTACATTGAATGCAATGTAAGTCGCTTTGGATAAAATTATCTGCCAAATGTAAATGTATTAATTTATAAAGGAATAGTATTTTTTATCAGAATGAATTACAAACCAGACAGTTTTTTAACATTAAGGTTGATTTAATATATACAATGTTGAATTTTTGTATTTTCAATTAAAACATTACTTTTAAGATATTATAGCATTGGAGTATAACAAGAAATTGTTTTATTCAATTGTATGTGTGACAACAATGGCTTTACTGTAGCGATTCCCGGCGAAAGCAAAACTGACAAAAATGTTTTTTTTTTAATTAAAAATGGTATTGAATGCAGTGTAAGTCGCATTGGATAAAAGTGTCTGCCAAATACATAAATGTAATGGAATTGATATATTACAATTTCAATAAATATTCAAATAAATTTGTAGTCACTTGATTTTTTTGGGGAAAAAATAAAATAATATATATAAATTGTTTTAAATTTCATTCACAGTGCCATTTTAGTATTTAAGTATTTACATTAAATACACTGGGTGTGTGAGATTAATCACCATAAAGTGTTAAATGTACACTTATGAGTAATACATTTCTCAACACCTTGAGTGACTAAAAAGAAACACTAACACAGTGTTTGTATAACGAACACTTTCGTCAGTGTTGTTTTAACACTAGCAAAGACGGACCTGTATGTTCACCCGGAAAGTGATAATTTTAACACCCGTGGTGATAAATCTCCCAACATGTTTTTTGCTGTGTACAATCATGTTACGGACCATGTGAGCAGTGCGTTCCCGATCACAAAACTCTCCCGTCCATCATAACACAATCACAATTCGAATGCACAAGTTTTAGGTTTTATCCTATGGTTTTATCACTGAGGTGGCTTGCACATTTATTTTGACGGATTTGTGAGAAACAGGCGAAGGGCGCATGACATACGTCACAACCAAACGTTAGCGATTGGTTATTGAAGATCCAGAGTCCCTTGTGAAAAAAGTGCTCTTTAGTGTACTTTTATAAAGTGTACTTATTACACTGATAATATACTTATAATAAATACACTTAATTGTGAATTAAATGCAATTTTTTGGACACACTTAATACACATTAAATGTAATTGATTTCAAATATATCACATTAATTTTAAATAAAATACAATAAGTTGCATTTAAGAGTGATTTTTTTTAAACAACTTAAGTGGGACTTAAATACAACTTTATATGTACTTTCATAATCGTTTCTAGTGTATTAATTGTAATTAAAGTGCACTGCTCAATGTACTGACAAGCAATTAATGTGAAATAAAACATACTTTAATGTCAGCTAAATATACTCTTAAGTGTGAATTAAATGCAATGTTTTTGACCCACTTAATACACATTTAAATGTTATTTATTTCAAGTATATCACATATTAATTTTAAATAAAATACAATAAGTTGCAATTAAGAGTGATTTTTTTGAAACCACTTAAGTGGGACTTTGATACAACTTTATATGTACTTTTATAATCGCTTCTAGTATCTTAAAAATTTAATTAAAGTGCACTGCTCAATGTACTGACAAGCAATTAATCCGAACTAAAACATACTTTAATGTCAGCTAAATATACAGTCAACTCAAGTGTGAAATAAATGCAATGTTTCCAGCGCACTTAATACACATTAAATGTAATTGATGTATCTCAAATGTATCGCATATAAATTTGAAAGAAAATGCAATAAGTTGCCTTTAAAGGGTTAGTTTACCCAAAAATGAAATTTCTTTCATTAATGACTCGTCCCAATGTCGTTCCACACCCGTAAGAAACTCGGTTCATCCTCGGAACACAGTTTAAGATATTTTAGAATTAGTCCGAGGGCTTTCTGTCCTTTGAATGTAAGTGTATGCCCACTTGCTGTCCACGTCCAGAAGGTAATGAAAACATTATTAAAGTTGTCCATATGTGACATCAGTTGGTTAGTTAGACTCTATTGAAGCATCGAAAAATACATTTTGGTCCAAAAATAACAAAAACCACATCTTCTCTTCCGTGTTCCTCAAATAAAGATTCAAGCGGTCATGAATCAGCTGATTCGGATCGCCAATGTCATGTGATTGCAGCAGTTTGCCAGTTTGAAACACAATCTGAATCATGAATCAATACACTGATTCATGACCGTTTGAATCTTTATTTGAGGATCCAAAACAAAGCCGGAAGAGAAGACAATGCTGAATCAAGTCATAGTTTTTGTTATTTTTGGACCAAAATGTTTATTCGATGCCTTAAAACAGTCTAACCAGCTGATGTCACATAATGGTTTGGATGCCGACAATTTTTTTCTTTTGTGTTCTGCAGAAGACAGAAAGTCATACATGTTTGAAATGACACGAATGAGCAAATGCTGAACATTTTTCATTTTGGGGTGAAATATATTTTTAAATAGCATCTCTCAAGTCTTCTTTTTCATTGATCTGCTGCATAAAAAACAAGGAATTAAATGCAGACGATTAGTGAATGAATTTCCAGTATAGTCTGATGAAATACTTAAGAACAAAAGCTACTGAGATGCGTTTCTGACAGAGATTAATGAGTGTGGGCTTGTGTCTTATAATAAAAAGAGAATTACTGAAGAGTATATTTGCTGATCGAATTCCTGTGAGAACGTGTATTGAGTAATATACTGGTAAATGTAGAGCAGCACCCACACAATCAGTAATATGCCATTTTATACACTACCTATATAAACATCAATAGGTTTAAACGGTGCTCTTAGCATCCCAGGAGACCACCTAGAAACCCTATTAGTATTGAACAAGTTTCAGTGCAAATATGTGGGGGGACAAAATGATGATAAACAGAGTCTGTGGATGTTTGTGCGAAGATAAGACTTCCTGACTCTACTAATACCAATCAGCAAACTAATCCAGCCTCTATTCATCATTATCCAGTCAACTGTTTCCTGAGCCACAGTACCTGTGGGCTCTGACGAACCATTGAGAATCAGAAATAGATTGGGATTGGGAATCACTGGCATGGAAGGTGGGTTGCTACTTGTAGTGGTAATTGATGTGGGAAAGAGAGGATGAGAGAAGCCTATTACTGGAATGCTAAAGGGACACTCTGAGGGATCTAATTACTGCAGATGAGGGGATAATGACCAGTGGGTTACTGATTTTACTGCATCAGGATGTAATGAATGGCTTTACAGTAGTGTTTTCAGAGTTATCATGCTGTATATAATCATGCTGTTAAACAAACTCGTCTCAGGGTCAAAAACAGCAGCTTTGTTTTAAAACAGGGTCAGTGCTTAATGATGGGTTGAGCATTTCATGTGTCCATGAAAAAAAAATATATATATATTTTTAGAACTGTCTTCTAATTCCAGTAAATTTCAGTCAAAAATATCAATCATGATAATTAATTGAATAAATAAATATGAATGCATTATTCAAATAGAATTAACATAAAAAGCATATACACAAATAAAATACTTCAAATATGATTAATAAATTATTAAAGGGGTACTTCAGCGCTGGGAAGATGAATCTGTATTTAAACTGGGTCATTAATGTAGTAGAAATGTGAAATTATTTTTGAATTTGGTGCTTTCTAGACTGAGAAAAGACAGAAAATATTTTTTGTCTCAAGGAGATGAAAGACTACAATTCCCAGAATGCTTCGCTGCCCTGTGAGGCCATTCCCAAATCCACCAACTTGATTACTGTAACTGAGTTGGAGAAGACACTACAATTAAAAACTGAACGTGTCTGTTCAATATAATGAGTGAATCACCGCGCGAGTATCACAGCACTGAGCACTAACTGTAGGAGTGAGATAAATGAGCTGAGCTCTCGTGATGAGAGCTGAGGGAATCGCGACTACACTCACGGCATACATTCACAACGCGAGTTCAGTCTGGCGCGTTTCAGTTCATGCCTTTGCAAGCTTCACTTTCATAGAAATTAATTTGAGAAGTTAAAAGACTTACATTGCTCACCATATCTCCGTTTAAATGAGTGCCTGTAGCTGCGAGCTGAGCTCTGAGTGTGATCTCCCATCCCCCATGCGGGGATTCAAAACATGCGGAAATGGCTCCCTCTGCTGGCTGTAGTCTTTAGCCTTTGGCCAAACATTCCTTCTATAATGCTAATATCGTCAATTTGCATCATAGGAGGAATTTTTCCAGAAATAAAATGCATAAATCTCTTGTCTCTGGGGATATGAGGGGGGAAAGCACAATCATTTGAATATACTTCAGGGTTTCTACTGATACAAATATGCTAATCGCTGAAGTAACCCTTTCAAATAAAAAATAAACAAAATCATAGACAAATTTGATTAAAAATAATTATGAAATAAAATAAACATTTAAAGGGGTGATGAATTGAGAAATCAACTTTCCCTTGAGCTTTTGAAATATAAAAGGTCATGGTAATATAAGAATATCCTCTAAGTTTCAGAGCTGAAAATGTACTTGTTAGTCAAAGAAAAGCTATTATAGCAGGCTCAGAAAACGATCCTGTGCTTCATCCTTACGTCATTACATCTACAGCACGTGAAAGAACACAGTTGCTGTGTATCCTAGTATCCTAATATTATAGAAATGTGTGGTTGAACTTTATTTTTAATGAAGTTCCTGATGTGGGGAAGACACGTTCACTTCATTTCACTGCGGAATCGTTCGCAAACAAATCTGAGGTCGATGCTGGATTTGCATAGCCTAGAAATCTAGACCCACCCTAGCGGCAGCAAATTTAATCTGCCCGCAAGTGTTGTCTAGGAACTCTCAATACCCTTCTGAGCTGTATTCCTCTCAATCTGGACGGGCCAATCACATCGTGTATAGAGTCGGTGGGCGGGGCCATAATGACGACGGCCGAGTTGCATTTGCGTGCTTCTAGTAAACACAGAAACTGGCGAACGGCGGCGGTCTTTCGAGTCAGCTTTGACTGCGATTCTGGAACTCTTGGAGTTAAGCTTTTCTCTGAGAAAAGAACAAAGAACGCCACTGAAGTCATTCTTAAAAAGGGAAGATGTGTTCGGAGTTTAGCCGACCGGATACGGCGAATTTTTAATCTATCAACAAGCTCTGTTTCACCTTCGTTGCTCTGGTTGGTGTAGCGCTATCCTATCGCGTGCAGAGGGAGTTTGAAAGACAACCGTTTATCCCGCCCCCTCAGATTGAGCTCTGTCAATGGTGACACCTTGATGTGGGTCTGGCTTGTCAGGCTAGGGTTTGCAGACATTTGAGATTAAAACACAATGTTGTTTCTTCTATATTGGATCCGACAGGAACAGTGCAAAACACTTATATGAGTAAAATGTGTTTTATATGTAATAGTATTGCATTGTTATAGATCGTTTTGCTTATGTTTACGTGTCTAACAGAGCATACCTTAGCGCTCTGGATTCAGACACGTATACGCCAGGGCTCACAAAGCCCAATGTCCCAGGGCTGTGTTTTTTCCAGACGGACTACCAAAACGGAAGCCCATCGGTAGGCCGATGAATCTCATAATATTAATTTCTTGTTCTGCAGTGTTCTCTCTCTCTTGACTTGACATTTGAAGGGCGCACACGTGTGTGTGTGTGTGTGTGTGTGTGTGTGTGTGTGTGTGTGTGTGTGTGTGTGTGTGTGTGTGTGTGTGTGTGTGTGTGTGTGTGTGTGTGTGTATGCGAGCGGTTCGCGGTTATAGCGACCGATCGTGCGGGCCATGTAATACCAAAATAATAGTACAATCACTTGTGGAGCCGTGGGCGTTTACTTCCAAGTCTCCAGTGTGTCCCGCCCACCAAAACCGAGTGTTCAAGAGAGAGCCTCAAAACCAGTGTAGAAAATAGATTACTTATTAGTTATGATGTTTTTGGATGTAAAAACCACACAAACGTCATTAGTTGACCTCAGACAACAGTATACTTTTTTTTTTTTTAAACTGTTCATGACACCTTTAAAAACAAATACAACAAAAAAATGTACAATCAATATAAAAATCTTATAGATTTTTTGCCAAAAATAAAATATGTAGAATTAAAATAAATGTAGCATTTATCATCTAAAGCCCTGTTTCTTTACCGAAATTACCCGGAACTATTTTTCCCCAGACCTGCTGGTGCTTGCGGCTGTGGCTGCGGCTGCATCAGAAACCTGGAAAATGCTGCCTTTAGAGGACACATTTCAAGGCATCAAGGCACAAATCTAATGTTTGATCACTTCCTGTCTCCTGACATACCGTCATTTGATCGATTTTTGAAGACAGCATACATGTATCCATCCCTGCTTTTGCTATCCCACAATCCAGTGTGTTTCATTCTGTGACAGTTGAGCAAGAAAAAAAAGATGGGTCCGAAAGTTGTGGTTGCTGGTCAGTTTGTTAGTAAATGTATTTTCTGGACTATAAGTTGCACTTTTTTTCAAATTGTTTTGCTTGTCCTGTGACTTATAATCAGGTGCGACTTATATATCAAATTTAATTTATACAGTGTTAAAAAATAATGTCTCCAATTGAATATTGTCTAGTGACTGATCACATCTAATTTTTTCATTTGGCCAAATAGATTTTCTGTTTAATTGATGCAATTTAATTTATAGAAATTCAATTTGGCCAACTGAAAAATTTAGATGTGATCAGTCACTAGGGAGCCTGATTTTTTTTTACAGCGTACTGAGTGACAAGAATGAACATTTAGCTACGTGTACAACCGTGAGAGGGTGCTCTATGCTACTCCTGAAGCCTACCCCTGAAAAATTAACTTAAAAATATTAACTGAAAGACAACCACTGAGAAAAAATGAACACAAACAAAATCCCCCCCCCCCCCAAAAAAAAGAAAAGAAAAGAAAAGAAAGAAAAGAAAATCCTATTCTCCAGTGCGACTTTTCATGACACATTTTTTGACTGATGCGACTTATACTCTGGAGTGACTTATAGTCCGGAAAATATGGTATACGTTTTTGAGCAACATTAAATTACTATTATAGTAATTAAATGCGTTTAGCTCTCGCCAAAGCTCTCTCTATTTTGCTGTATACAGATCATTAAACCGTTACACTGCCTTAGAAGTTTGTGGTACCTCATAAAATCAGTTTTGTGAGGTACCATTCATGCCTGCAAATGAGTCAGCTGCCTAACTTTTTGGACGCAGCCAGCTTTTCCATCGCGGTCTGCTGCATTCACGTGCTCTCGGAATTATTGGAAAATACAAGTTTCCTAGGTATAAACTGCACAAGAACGCTAGCCTGGATGCCAGCCGAACCTAGCCCCGCCCACAACATTTTTAGGTCAAGCAATTCGGTCCGGCATCGCTCCATAGAGGGGAACTTAATCCCCGAACAGAAACTGTTCGGACCAATTAAAATCATCAGGGCAGACTTTAGACGATGACGGACAGATAATAAACAGGAACTTAATCATGCACGTCATCAAAGGGGCTTGGATTATATTTACTCCTAAACAGAGAGCTTGTTTGTATATGCATTCACCTTCACAATTTCTCTCAAAGATGATGATCATGTTGGGTAAGTACTGTGTGTATCAATAAATTATTATTTTTTTACAACACCGGCTAAGATGGTTTCTTCCAGCGCGTGTGCAGACAGGGTTGCCAAGTTTTTACAACAAAACGCGCCAACTACTAGCCCTAAACATAGCTTCTCGGGGGGTTTTCCTAGGGGAAAAAAGGGTGTTTCGGGGGGGTAAAATGTGTGTTATTTTGGCAAGATTGCCTGCTAAAATTCGCACTCATGGGTCTGTATATCACATAATAGTCGCTTCAACCCTTGGACATTTAAAACAACCGCGGAAAAAAACGCGGACTTGGCAACACAGTAGCTGAGCTCTGTCTGTTGACATTTGACAATGCGTCGCTCCGTTGCTCTGATTGGTTGTAGGTCTATCCAATTGATGCCTTTCCTGGTTCGGTTGAAACACGCCTCATAATCACAGCCCAATGGAGCAGTTTCAGACTCATATTCTGACTAGAATGGAGTATGACCACGTCAGGCTACAAGAACGCCCTCCCATTTCAAAATTTGAATGGGAAGAACTCGTAATCACGACTTCAGAAGTGGGAATTATTCAATTTCCAAAAGCACGTGAAGGCAGCGTGAAGTATCGTGAAGATTAATCCGGTGACTAGGACTGCGCAGAATTGTGCTCCCAGATAAGCTTAATAAAGCCTGAACCTAGTCGTCGGATAATCAGTTGTATTTTTAAACTTAATTGTTGATTTAAAAAGTAAGCAACTCGCCCAAAGCCCCGTTTCCACTGAAATTAACCAGACATTTTTTTCCCCAGGAACTCCTTTTCCCTCAGACCTTGTCACAATTCACCAGTGTGAGTGCCCGTGATCACCACCAGAGGGCACTCCACCCCGGACTGTCACTCCATCACAAACTACATTA
Organism: Pseudorasbora parva; assembly: GCF_024679245.1. Lineage (NCBI taxonomy): Eukaryota > Metazoa > Chordata > Actinopteri > Cypriniformes > Gobionidae > Pseudorasbora > Pseudorasbora parva. Next base: position 18,271,690 of record NC_090184.1, read on the forward strand.
CCCATAATCCTTGGACTCATTAGCACTCACTGTTTACACCTGTGTCTCATCACCTCATTAACTCTGCCTATATATACCTTGTTCACTCTGTCATTCTTTGCGAAGTCTTGTTTAGTGTCACAACTGCATTTCTGAGCGGTTCCCTGTTTTCATATGTCTTGGTCTTTGATTTCTTGCCTTCTCTGTGGATTACCCTTTTGCCTGTTCCTTCTGTTCTGTTTGCCTTTTCGGACTGCTTGCCTGTGTATGACATTTGCGTGTTTTATGGACTACGACTTTGGATTACCCTTCAATAAATACTGCGTTTGGTTCTCCAACCTTCTGTCTCAGAGCAGTTTGTTACAGACCTGCTGCTGTCTGCGTTTCCATCACGGTCTATTAGTCTGGTGACTAGGACTGCGCATGAGTCTTTCCAGTTCCAACTGGATTTCGTCCTCCGCAAATAAATATAATAAAGTCTGAACCTCCTCGTCTGTGCATCGGTTGTATTTTTTAAACTCCATTATTGATTTGAACAGCAAACGACTCTTAATGCATGCACCGCAACAGACTTTTAGGTTGAAATCAAATGCTGTGCAAACTCAACCAAGCAGGGCCATTTTGAGGGGTAAATCTTTAACCAGAACTTTATTTAGACCCTGGTTCCTGCAGTCAACACACAACGATTACCACCCCAAAGTCCCTAGTTCCTGGGGAAAGTTCCCACGGTGGAAACACGGCTCAAATCTCACCCCTGAAAGTTCCTGAACTTTGAAAAAGTACTAATATACCTCGCAAGCTTGGCTTATTTGAGGGGAAATCTTTACCCAGAACTTTATTTGGACCCTGCTCCCTGTGGTTGAAACACACCAAAAGTACCACCCCAAAGTCCCTATAGTTCCTGCACTGTAAAAAAATATTGTTGGTTTACTTTAAAGGAAGTGTATGTAAGATTGTGGCCAAAACTGCCAGAACACTTTCAAATGACTGCAGAGCGGTGTATCCCCCTCCCCCTGGATGCCGAAACACTACTGACTTCGTGATTGGTCGATAGGTGGAGGATGGAGCTTCAGGCCAAGACACAACATGTCAACATCAACAGCAGTTGAGGGCTGCAACAACAACTTTTAAATGACAATATCCTGGCCGGACTACTGTTGTCAGGGATATTATCATGAAATTAACATGATAATTTCAATGTCTTAATGTCTAGTCACATATCAGGGCCATTTTTAATGATTCATTGAAATACATTTCTTACTTACAGTTCCTTTAAAAAATAAAGTGACCTGGTTGCCTTACGGTTGCCTAAGAGAAACTAAAAATATTATTGTATCTGAATCACATAAAAAATTGGATAAATCATGAAAAATCTTTTAATAATATTTGAATAAAGGTTGTCGATTCTCAAAAATGTTCATTTTATTAACTCAACATTTCAATGAACTCAAAATTTTAAGACAACCAGGTAAAAGTAAAGTAAATAATTTATTACAGTGTGGGGATGTGTGAGCAACAATTATTTTGTCAATACAAATATAATGATAATTATGAAAATTATTATATTAAATATATTTATTCTACTTCCAGTACAAATGCTGAACAAACTAATAACCATGACAATTAATTTTAAAAAAAAAATACATAAAAAATTTGAATGTTATTTTAATAATATTTTATTTTAATAAAATAACAATATAATGTAACGCAGTTCATAGATGGGAAGGAAGGAGACGGGAACCGGCGAACGTTTAACAACTTTTATTAAGTAAATAAATAAACAATACGAAAATAAACGAAAATTGGGCGGCCCAATCTCCGTGTCTCACGCGTCTGGGGTATGGACAGACAAGATGAGAGAAGCGGGAGACGGAGACCGAGCGACAGGACGAGAGAGTAGAGAGAGGAGAAAAAATAAATAAATTCTGGTCTGGTTCCCAGACACACTGCCGCTCGATCCTCACCAGCCGAGAGGCTCTTCCTCGCGGTGCCATGCGATGGTGCTGGACACCTGGTGGATGGCCCGATCCTCCTCCACCCCCTGGCGGCCAGCAGTGGTTCCTCTGCCTGAGGGAGCCGGCAGCGAGCTCCACGTTCCCTGTTCCTCCCCATTACGGCGGACTGCAGCAGGCTCCGGCCCATGGTGAACGCCAGCAACTCCTCCGCTCCCTCCAGGACGGCTCCCACCCCACCTCGACCCAGGGGCACGGCAGCGAGCTCTCCGTCCCACCGGTCTTCACTCGCTCCAGCACCACCGCCTCAGGCAGCCACTCGCGGTCTTTCCTCATCTGTGCTGCCCGAACCCAAGCACTGCGATCCCCATAGGCAGCGAGGGCTCTTTGACAGCGAGCCCTCGGCTCTTTGACAGTTACTCCTTCCTCCAGGGTTTTGGCACCAATGTAATGCAGTTCATAGATGGGAAGGAAGGAGGCGGGAACCGGCAAACGTTTAACAACTTTTATTAAGTAAATAAATAAACAAGCAAAACGGAAATAAACCGAAACACACACATAATAAAACGTAAACAAAACATAACATAAAATCCAGGCCTGGTCTCTCTCGTCCTTGACTGGTGTCACTCATCCTTATATGCCTCCGAGCTCTCTCATGAGAGGACTCGAGACTGGTGTGGCTCGCAAGTGACGCTCTTTTGCAATAACGTCCCCGGTCTCGCTCGCTCTTCCCATGTCTCTCTCTCGTTATATATATATATATATATATATATATATATATATATATATATATATATATATATATATATATATATATATATATATATATATATATATATATATATAAAAGTAGAGTGAACATTTTTGTTGGATCTTTAAAGCATCTTCACCATCACAGATCAGTCGAGCCTTGTGATGTAAACTTGTAGTGTCATGTGCCAAGGCAGAAATGCCAAAGGCATTGCCATGGGCATTTCTCAAAGAAAAAAACATGCATCTACAACATATAGGCTACAGCTCTTCATGACTTATTTGGGTCTCATTCTTGAAACACACAAGCAGAACAAATGTCTGTGTGAATCGGACATGAAAATAAAATGAATGCACCATCTTACAAACAAATGATTTTATGAAGGGATAATTTTGCTCCTGTTTCATAAATAAGGAGCACTATTTTTAATTTCTAAGTCATGAACAGTGTGTGTAGCTCATATGTTGTACATATGTTTTTTTTTTCCCCTTGGGAAATGCTCATGGCTTGCACATTACATTACTAGTTTACTTGTCATGAGGCTTGACAAATCAATTCCCTTCAAAATGGTGGAAAAAATATCCAAATCTTCCACATCTCCAGCAATACTAACATCACATGATTCACATCCATAATTTTAATACCTCCTTTTTTCATATTTGTTTTATTGGGGACAGCACTTTATGAGATGCAACTTTACAAGCTAGTCTGGAGTGGCTGCAAATGCTGGAATCTAAATATACCTAGGAGACTTATGAAAAAATAGCTATCATTTACACATTTCAGCCAATAGTACGAGAGATGTACATGGAATTTGAATAAGCCTTCACACAATTGATTTTCCTTGGGTGATTTCACGATGCACAAGGTTGAGATTTTCCATTTGTGCATATAGCAATTGCGTATCAGATCAGATCATCTTCATGTATGACTGCTTCCCAAACCCTAATCAGTCTTCTGACATCCCTTTTAAACGATTAACCCATTCAGGCCTGATCATTTTCCCTTTGTAAGTATTTTTCTAGATGTTATCCATGTTTTATGTCACAATGACATGCAAGCAAAACAACCAAATAAAGGATAAAAAAAAGAAAATAAACAGGTACTTTTTTCACCTTTATTTAACCAGGAAAGTACTCGTTGAGATTAAAAATCTCTTTTTCAAAAGTGTCCTGGCCAAGATAGGCAGCAGTACAACCATACATACAAAACATAATACACAATAACATAAGACAACTAAGATAGCAGATACAACAACCACAAATCCTTAACAAATCATGCCGAACAACTACAGCCAGATGTGGCTGCTTCCAAGTCAGTAAATATCCTCTTAAAAGTAACCAATGAGACAAGCTTATTAAGTTTCAAATGTTTCTGTAACTTGTTCCATGCAAAGGAAAGTACTTACTTCTTTCTGTCACATGAGGCTGCTAACTTCCTACACCTACTTCCAGGAAGCATTGCAAAGGCAAAACCTCCCAAAGAAATTTTTCATGTTACTAAGTATTTTTGTTGACATATACATAATCATGAAGGCCTCTAGAATCATCCAAACAAAACAAATCCTACAAGAGATCAATAGTTTTTTTTTTTTGCATTAGTCAAAAGTCCAAGCGTCAACTATAGTTGCTGGTGGGCAAACTTGTAAATACATATATCATGGGGAAATTGGGTATACTGTTTTAATAGGATAATAAATCAAGATTTTTGGTCTTGTTTATTGCTTTTTGCTTTCAAAATTACCACCTAAAACATAAATGAACCCTTTAATTGACATTAATTCAATAGGGGAAAAATATTATATTATGATAGTATGTCTTGTTAGGGCCAACATATTAATGGCCCTTCATCCAGTTTGGATGCTATTCATTCTAATCAAGGACCCTCATTAATTTTATGACTAGATTTCGATTCCAGTATAATGCGGAAATTCAGACAAGTAATGAGTATACATTGTTATATTAAATCACCTATACAGTCAGACGTTGAATACTATCAGACTATTTTTAATAGAGATGTAATTTGTCATCATTCTATTAATGTATTTTCATTTAACTTTTTGATACACAATGCCACAAATAAACTGTATATGCTGTGTTTTCATATTCAAAAGATTATTGTCAAACACAGAGGGATTAGTGTAAGTGAAAGGTTTATTATCAAAGGTTTCAGACACAGGCGATACTTAGGGGGATGGTGACACTTAGACGAAGGACGATGATGGGGAAGATGAAGATGAGGACGATGAAGACGAAGACGGATACAGATGAGGGCTTCTAGGCAGGACAGGTAGTCAATGGTGGGATCGTTGCAAGACCAGACAGTGGTTGTGAAGGTGAGGAGTGCTTATGTAGTGGTGACTGGTGATGGTGCCCAGGTGTTCAGAATGCAGGTGATGGGGAACGAGGGGGCGTGGCAGTGACTGATGGTTGTGAGGGTGTGACACTACCCCCTCCTCCACAGGCGGCTCTTGACGGCTGGGACGGGCGGTGACGGGGTCTACCCTGGCCCTGAGGAGTGGGTCGGTCAGGGTGGTCTTGGTGAAACTGAGTGAGAAGGTTAGGGTCCAGCACATCATTCCTGGAGATCCAGCTCCGCTCCTCAGGACCATAGTCCTCCCAATCTACCAGGTAATCCATCCAGAAACCCCATCGCCGCAAGTCGAGAATGGCTCTCACCCAGTGGACTGATGGGTCCTCGCCGATGGTAGGAGGAAGAGGTACGGCACCAGGATCTGTGGGTGAAGAAGGGACAGGTTCAGTGAAGGGCTTGAGTAGTGAAACATGAAGTGAAGGTGATATTCTGTAGGTGGGAGGGAGATGAAGGCGGTAGGTGACTTAGTTCAGCTGACTGTCTAACATGAACGGTCCGATGTACCAGGGACTCTGGGGGCAGCCGGAGACGGACGTCCCTCATGGAAAGCCAGACCTTCTGGCCTGGCTGGTACCGCGGCGTGGGTCTACGTTTGGCATCAGCGTGGTGCTTATGTCTCCGGACTGCCTGCTGGAGTTGCACGTGCGCTGAGTCCCAGACCCTCTCGCTCTGGCGGAACCAGTAATCCACTGCTGGGACCTCCGAGGGCTCACCCGTCCAGTGGAAGAGCAGTGGTTGGTAGCCGAGGATGCATTGGAACAGGGTGAGCCCTGTGGTCGACTGCTCAAGTGAATTCTGGGCATATTCGGCCCAGGGCAGAAACTGGCTCCAGTTCTCCTGATTCTGGAGGCAGTATACCCTCAGGAATGTCCCGATCTCCTGGATCTTTCGTTCAGTCTGGCCATTGGTCTGCAGATGGTAACCTGATGAGAGGCTGACGGATACCCCTAGGAGACGGAAAAAGGCGGTCCACACTCTAGAGATGAATCGGGGCCCTCTGTCATGTCTTCCGGAAGCCCAAAATGTAGAAGACTTGGGTGAGTGCCTCTGCGGTTTCCAACGTGGCAGGTAAACATTTGAAGGGGATAAGTTTACATGATTTAGAAAATCGGTCAACAACAACGAGGATACAGGTGAATCCTTCGGATGAGGGCAGGTCGGTCATGATGTCGATCCCCAGATGGCTTCAGAGACACTCGGGGATCAGAAGAGGGACCAACTTGCCCTCGGGGAGTCTCCTAGGGGTGTTGGCAATGGCACAGACTGAACATCCCTTGACGAATCGGGAGACGTCCCGAGGCATGGCGTGCCACCAGTAACTGTGGCGAAGGAGCGAGAGGGTCCTTCTCTTGCCTGGGTGTCCAGAGCCCAGTGAAGAATGAGCCAAGCCCAGAAGGGGCAGGCGATGGCGAGGCCGGACATAGAGGCGCCCTTCTGGACCTCCTGGCAGAGCAGGCTGTTGGGTGTTCTCCTGTGGGATCTGTTCTTGGAGCACCCACAGGATTTGGCTGACAACCATAGCTGGAGGGAGGATGGTTTCAAGGTGCTTGGGCTCAGGGTCGGCTTGGTGCAGACGAGAAAGGGCATCCGCCCGGTTGCTCTGATTCCCTGGGCGGTATGTCACCTTGAAATTAAATCTGGTGAAGAAGAGGGCCCAGCGGGCCTGACGATGATTCAGCCTCTTGGCGTCACAAAGGTATTCAAGGTTACGATGATCGGTGATGACTTCAAATGGATGTTCTACTCCCTCCAGCCAGTGTCTCCATTCCTCCAGGGCGAGCTTGATCACCAGGAGCTCCCGGTTGCCGATATCATAGTTCTGCTCCGCCGGGGATAGCTTCTTGGAGAAGAAGGCGCATGGATGGAGTCGTGAGGATGTCCCCTGCCACTGAGACAGAACTGCTCCGAACCCGGTCGATGAGGCATCCACTTCAACAATGAACGGAAGATGAGGATTGTGATGGACCAGGATCGGAGCAGACTGGAAGGCGTTCTTCAGCTGTTGGAAGGCCTCCGTGGCGATGAAGTCCTGGACAGAGACTTGGGCCAGTTTTGGAGCAGAGAGGTGAGTGAGGAGCTGAGCAGGCTGTAATTCTTGATGAAGCGGCGGTAAAAGTTAGCAAATCCCAGGAAGCGCTGCAGCTCTTTGATGGTGTTGGGCTGTGGCCAATGGGTGATGGTGTCCACCTTCCTCTGGTCCATCTTGACTCCATGTTTGTCTATGATGTACCCAAGAAACTGGACAGTGGAGATGTGGAACTCACACTTCTCGAGCCTGAGATAAAGGTGATGGTCTCTGAGCTTTTGCAGGTCTTGACAGACATGCTCCTCATGCTCCCTCAGGTCACTAGAATAGATGAGGATATCGTCGATATAGACGATGGAGAAGATGGTGGCCCCAAGGAGCTGTTCTAGGGCGGATGGGACCAGAGGAAGGGGATAACTAAACTTGACGGTCTGAGAATTCAGGTGACGGTAGTCGATACATGGCCGCAAGCCTCCGTCCTTCTTGGCCACGAAGAAAAAGCTTGAAGCTGCAGGGGAGGTCGATGGACGGATGAACCCTTGCTGTAGTGCTTTTTGCACATACTCCCCCATGGCCTTCTGTTCCGGGATGGACAGAGGATAGACAGAGGATAGGTAGAGTAGCCCTAGGCAGGAGGTCGATGGCGCAGTCCCATGGCTGATGGGGTGGTAGTTTGGTAGCCAATCGCTTACTGAAGACATCCTGGAATGCCCGGAAAGCTGGGGGAATGGCCACGTTGACTTGAGTTTCAGGACTCTACTGAGGTGGACTGGACACATAATGATGAAGGAACTGACAATGATGATGGACCTTTTCGGCGAGGACGATGAATACAACAATCACAGCAATTCTCACCCCATTGCAGGATCTCTCCGGTGGACCAGTGGATATGCGGCTGGTGTAATATAAGCCAGGGCGTCCCAGGATGATGTCCGCGGTTGACTCCTCCAGCACCATGAACGTGATGGTTTCCTCCTGCATTGGCGTTCGGTGGTGGTGAGATGGTGTAAGTCGATCTGCATGGGTTCAGGTGCTGGAGGTGCGACAGATGTTTGAGTGGGCAGAGGATCAGCAGCGGGTGAGGAGGCCACAGGCAGATAACCGTTGAGACACGCGGATGGTTTTCTAGATGAGGGCCTTCAAGCCCATGTCGTCCTCGTAGACCACAATGAGTTGCTTGATTTCAGCGAGGAGGTCGTGGCGAAAGGCAGTGACGAGGGCTGATTCATTGCATCCGCTCATACAGGCCAGCATGCGGAAACGCAATGCATAGGAACTCGTTTTCTCTCGTTTGCCTTGGCGAATAGAAAATGGTTGGTCATGGATAGATAATTCGGCAGTTTGTTGACCAAATACCTCTTTTAGATGAATGCAGAAGGCGGTGGTGGTGCCGATGACAGGGGTTTTCACTTCCCGTAGCAACTGTGCCCATTGTAGGGCTCGGCCTGAGAGTAATGAGATGATAAATGCCACCCGGCCTCTCTCGCTGTGAAACAGATGGGAGTTTGCTTCCATATACAGGGAACATTGCAAGAGAAACCTGCTGCAATCCTCCGCTGCGTCGCTGTAGATCACTGGTTGGGCCATGGGACTCACGCAGGCAGCTGACAAAGTGACGGGTGCCGGTGGTGCAGGTCTTGACACGCTAGCTTGAGTAGCGGTGGAGGGAGTGTCGTGAACCAGTGAGGACCGTACAGCGTGAACCAGCATGGTGAAGTGGACTGCGGTGCTGTCCCCGCCTGTGTCCAAACAGCTCTGCATTTGGTCTGGTCTTCTGTCAGACACAGACGTGGACACAGAGGGATTAGTGCAAGTGCAAGGTTTATTATAAGAGATTTCAGACACAGGTGATACTTAGGGGGATGGTGACACTCAGACGAAGGATGATGATGGAGAAGACGATGAAGGTGAAGAAGAAGATGATTATGAAGAAGAAGATGGATACAGATGAGGGCTTCTAGGCAGGACAGGTAGTCAATGCTGGGATTGGTGCAAGACCAGACAGTGGTTGTGAAGGTGAGGAGTGCTTATGTAGTGGTGACTGGTGCCCAGGTGTTCAGAATGCAGGTGATGGGGAACGAGTGGGCGTGGCAGTGACTGATGGTTGTGAGGGCGAGACAATTATAAGAAGGATGCAGCTTTTTCGAGTTAGCATCGAATGTTCTTCGACTTTTATACATTTGTTTATGAATAAAGATTGATATGTTAAAAGCTGTTATTTTGAGTTAAATGCCAAATGTTCTCCTCCGACAAATTTGACATTGAAATGGTGCACACTGCAAATTTTTTGTAAAAAAAAAAAAAAATGCTTTTTTTACTTAGTTTACTAGACAAGCAAAAGTAGTTGTCTTGTTTTGGGAAATAACTTTTTTTACTTAAAAATTAGCAAAATAATCCGCCATTGGGCAAATCTTGTTTTAAGATTATTTTGCTCACCCCACAGGCAGATTATTTTGCTAATTTTAAGTAAAAACTCTCTTAATTTTGAATTTCAAGAAAATTCAATGCAGAACATGTTCACATAGGACACTATTAACATGCCTATATGCATGAAATCATTCAGAAAAAAAAAATGGGCAAAAATGGGTTAAGGGTTTTAAAAAACAAACTAACAAATATCTAGACATCTTTTTTTTTTAAATAATGCATTTCTCTTTTTTCTTTCTCCTAAAAGCTCAAATCTGCAATGTCATGTTGTCCTATGGGCAATTTCTTCTTTTTTTTAATAGCTTTGATTTTTGCACAAAGTGCATTTGCAAGCACTTACAAAGAGCTTCACACATGAACTGAATACCTTTAGAAGTCTTTCATTGTGGATTGTGCACAGAGAGACTTCACAGATCTTAACTTCACGGGTAGCCTATTTAAACAAACTTTATCTCATAAATTGATAACATTTATCCCCCCAACCCCATCATTGCTATTTACTTTCCTCTTACATCATTTATGATCCCGCTTGTCTTCTTCAAGCGCTGATTAAAACACTGCTCATGTGAATGCAGAGGTTGAAGGGTGACCTTTTGACCATATAGAATAAACTGGCCAACACTTGACAATCAGCCATCCATGAGAGTCAGGGTAAAGAAATAGTCTCGCCTTTCAGTCATGCTGTCATATTGATTGCTAATGTATGCATGCAGTGATATCACATTGAGCATAAGATAAAGACAACTTTCTACTGAGGTTTTATCTGAACACTGGCTTGAAAGAAGTTTCTGTTTACTTTGAAGTTGTTATCTTATATTCTGACAGCATAACACTTTATGGTCTGGTCTAGTTCATGTGTGAATCATATTAAAGTCCCCCTGTGGTGAAAATCAAGTTTTTAATGTTGTTTAAAGGTCTTTGTGGTGTTTTATATATGCTTTAAAACAAACCATGTGAATCCTAAGTCAAAACCATGTACTTTCTTTTTAAAACTGCAGTGAACCAAAGGGCCCTATCATCACCTGACGCAATGCGACACCATCCAGGCGCGACTCAAGTGGCTTTTGCTTCAGTAGTTTCAGCCTGAAACTATCCTTTTCACATCCAGACATACAACTCCATATTAAACCCTCGTGGCGACACATTGATGTGTTAAAACACGGAACGGTCGTTTTCTGCAAGAAACCGAACAGTATTTTTTTTTTTTTACCTCATATCAGACAAATCTTGTTTAGAATTCCCCAGCAACATTACTTCTGTCGAAGAAGGTCAAATATTCCTCATTAGTGCCCGCACAGATCGGTCGAATGAGGCATCTACGTAAATATATCTATGATCGCACTGGTATTTTGAGGTATTGATTCATAGATTCTTATGATATGAGGTTTGTGATTTGTCTTATATGAGGTAAAAAAAAAAAATGCTGTTTAGTTTCTCACAGAAACCGATTGTTTCATGTCTTAAGACATAAGCCATAAACTACAGGGTTAAATATGGATTCGTATGTCTATAAGTTTTTACTCTCATAGAAACACACCCCATTGACATGCTCTATACAAGCAATGGTTGGAGTGAAAAATCTTAATTTGTGTTCTACTGAAGAAACAAACACACCTAGGATGCCCTGGGGGCAAGCAAATAAACAAATTAATAAAAATTGTACTTTTTTGGTGAGCTACCCCTTTAAAAGGTGCGTTAGTAATATGGGCGGGTACACACACAGGGCAGCATCACACAAATATGAATAATAAAAGGATTCCTCTCTGGAGAAGTGTTCAGTCTTTCCGCTCGCAAATTCCGTAAATAGCGAATCCACCATTGTGCAAGCCCAACTGGCTTTTAAAGTGAATGGGAGATGAGATTGTGATTGGTTTATTGCACATTGTGCCCAAAACACACCCATGAGTCATTAAGAGCCTACAACCCTTTTGGACCATGGGCCTGGCGCTGTTTTTTTCTGTCGCTAAACTAGCAAAAGTGGATTCGAACACGCCCTAAATGTAACTTCAGACCATGTGCTTTGATTGTTAAAATAGGGCCCAAAGTACTACCTCGCGAGTAGGGACTTTCTGAGGGGGAAATATTTACTGTGAACTTTATTTAGATTAAAACACACAGAGTACCACCCCAAAGTCCCTTCCTGGTTAAAGTTCTTGCAGTGGAAACACTGCTTTAGTCACAACATCTAACTACTGGGGTGCCTCAGGGCTCAGTGCATGGACCAATTCTCTTCCCCATCTACTGTACATGACGTCACTAGGATTGGCCATTCAGAAACATGGCTTTCCTATCACTGTTATGCTGAGGCACAGAACTTGCCGCTCATCCGACGGCAGCAGCTGCGAACAACGCAGCATGTCTGACAGACACTTCTTGATTTATGAAAGATCATCATCTTCAACTCAACCATGCCAAGACAGAACTGTTTGTGATTTCGGCAAACCAAACACTTCATCACAACATCCCTTCAGCAGGCTCATCAACCATAACTCCTTCCAGGACAACTTGGTGTTGTGATAGATCATCACAAGATCAGGCCCTGCCGATCAGAGCATGCTACACAACTCCTTGCCCAAGATCTTGTTCTATTCAGGCTGGACTGATGTAATGCTCTCTTTTACAGGCCCTCCAGCATGTACTGTCAGACTTCTAAATCTGATCCAGAATGCGGCAGTGAGAATGGTCTTTAACGAGCTGAAGATAGCGTGACATGCTTCTCTTCATCATTTTGCACTGGCTATCATTAGCCACTCGCATCAAATTCAAGGCACTGATGCTTTCCTACAGAACAACCACTGGCTCTACTCTCCTACCTAGACTCACTACTTTGTGCACTTCAGAAGCTTGGATTCTTCTTTTGAACAGTGAGTTTGTCAGCACTTGACCCCTTTGTCATCATTTATAACTGACTTTGTCCTATTAGGGTAAAAACATTTTTGGGCAAATTGTTTGGAACTTCACAGACATTCAAATGCATCATCTCTATCGCGAAGGTAATGAAAAGATCTTAGTGTTTCAAAACATTAAAAAGCTTTTTTAACATTCCATTTAATCTTGTTCTACTATAGTTCATCTGGAAATTTGTCATTTGTCTTAGTGTTTCAAATAAAATAAAATAAAATAAAATGTTTAATTATCTCAACCCCCCCACAGTCTGTTCGCTGCTCTGACAGCTCTGACTGCATCCGTCCTTGATCTCCAGCTTTTTTCTTCTCTACAATAACCTTATTTTCTGATGCATTGCCGTCACTGTCATCAGTTCTTTATGGAAAATGTACAGCTTTTCCTCTTTGTATTCTATGAAACTTTGTAACATCAACCTAAAACACAGACAAAAGGCTATTATACTGCCTGCCACTACTGAACAATAGTGCAGTTACACAGAAAGTATGTATCCCCTAAAAGGATTTTGTCATTTTTGCATAATACAAAGATTCTTTTTTTTTACATACAGCAAACCTGGTCTAAAGTCAATAGTGCAGTATTTTTTGTGTTATTTAAAGGGCACATTAGTAATATCCGCCTATAGGTGAGTGCAGAACATGCACACACTCTGCTTATTACACACTGGGACATGGAACAACACAAGACATTTTTATTAAAAATAAAAGAATTCCTCTCTGAAGAAGTGTTCAGTCTTTCTGCTTTCAAATTCCTCCATGTAAATAGAAAATCCGCCATGGTGCAAGCGCAAATGGCTTTTAAAGGGAATGGGAGTTCAAACTCTGATTGGTTTATTGCACGTAACACACCCGTGACTCATTAGGAGACTAGGTACAATCTTTTTGGACCATGCACTTAGATCGTTAAAACAGGGCTCATTGACTTTAGACCAGATTTTTGTTGGTCAATGGCGCAGTCGTTTTCAGTTGCTTCAAAATTTCAGCGCGCCAACAATGCGTCTAAGCACACCTTGTTTTCAGACCAGGCACAATTGCTATTTAATCAGTGGCGCTGGATTTGAAAATGATAACTGCGTCAGGCTGAAACTAGCAAAAAAAACACTTGTGTCGCCCTTGGCATTGCATTGTGCCAGGCCCTCCGTGATTGGTGGGGGAAAGAGTTAAGTAAATGAATAATTGCATTATAAACAAAATTTTGTCCCACTTTATATTAGGGGGCCTTAACTACTATGTACTTACAACAAAAAATAAGTACAATATACCTATTATGTTCATATTGTATTCCAAAACACTTCTCCTGATATTTAGGTGGGATACTGGTAAAGTTAAGGACAGGTGTGGTGGTATGGCTAAGTTTAAGGGTAGAGTTAGGTGTAAAGGGGTGAATTGAGAAATCATCTTTCCCTTGAGCCTTGATATAAAAGGTCATGGTAATATAAGAATATCCTGTAAGTTTCTTAGCTGAAAACTTCCTTGTTAGTCAAATAAAAGCTTTTATAGACACCAGGCCCAGAAAACGTTCCTGTACTTCATACTTACGTCATTGCGTGACAAAACACCGCCTATACAGAATCTACAGCGTGTCTAATCCACTCTCACCCACCGACTCATGAAGGGCTCGTGCTAGCTGGTCAACAATAATAAACATGCCGAGGAAGATTAAGATATTGCGCTATTCCTGGTTGTGGAAGAACACAGTCGCTGCATAAGCTTCCTTCTGATCCTAATATTAGGAATGAGTGGTTGAACTTTATTTTTAATGAAGTTCCAGATCACATAAGGGAAGACATGTTCACTTCATTTCACTGCAGAGTCGTTTGCAAACAAATCTCCATCGATGCTGGATTTGGATCCGACAGGAATGGTGCAGCACACGTGAGTGAAACGTGTTTTTATATGTGATAGTATTGCATTGTTATAGACTGTTTTGCTTATGTGTACGTGTCTAACAGAACATACCTTTAGCACACTGGACTCAGACACGTATGGGCCAGGGATCGCAAAGCCTGGCAGGCTGATGAATCTCATTATTCCGTTCTTTTTCTGCTATTGTCTCTCTCTCGAGTTGACATCTGAAGGGCAGCGCGCGTGCGCATGTGTATGTGTGTGCGCGCAGTTCACGCTTATATCGTCCGATCTTGCGGGCTATGTGTAATATAAAAAAAGAGCCCTGTGATCTAGATAATGGAAGGGGAGCAGCTGACAGCGGAGCTGAAGCTCGCAAATCTTCTCCAATCCTAGCCGTGGGTGTTTACTTCCTAGTCTCCAGTGCCCATCAAAACCCAGCGTTTTGGAGAGAGCCTCAAAACCAGTGTAGACAATAGCCTATTACTTATTGGTTATGATGTATTTGAATGTAAAAACCACACAAACATCATTATTTGACCTCAGACAACAGTATACATTTTTTTAAAAACCAGTTCATGTAACCTTTAAATGAAGGTACATTTCATTTAAAGTACATTTTAAAAACGTGTATGCACACAATAAGTGCATTGTATACAATTATTCAGTCATATTAAAAAGCGGGTCCCAAATTTTTCTGTTGTAATGATGTAAAAATGTATTCAACAAATAATTATGAAATAAAATAAAATATTATATAATTAACTTAAGTAATAAAAATATATAAAGAAAATATATTTTCAAATATATTTCTCTCTCTACAAATAGAGCCCCAAACCATATCATAAGTTTTTATTTATTTTAGGTTTAGGTTTTTGGTTTATATATTTTTACAAATGGATTGGCATGAGTCTACTTGTAATATGTACTATAGGGATATGAATAGTAAAATCTTCAAATGAATAAATCAAATTTTAAGTTATGCATAATGACTTTAATGTGTTATCCCACAGGTGAGCAAACACATATAAAGTGGCCAAAAAGTTAGTTGAAACATTTAAGAAGGCAAATGATTATGAATTTCTAATCGCACTAAGCTATGCATAATACATTCTGTCCAAATGCACAAGGAGAATTCATAATTTATAATTTATATTGGTAATTTTTTTTTCTCTTCAGAAAAGTGCTGATATTCTTCCTCAACTAATATGCACTATTTTGCCCTCCTCTCTTACATTACACAACATGTGTGTTGCATCTTCAGACATACCTTCAGGAGTATCAGGTCAGGCACCAAAAGTCAGATCTCATATGTGATACCTCAGTCAGTCTTTGTTTTAAAAAAAACTGCAGTGTCGACTTTGAGTGAACACGACTGGAAGTAACTTTTTGATCACACAAGTCTAAGTTCAAGAGTTCAAGAGTTCATGAGTTCCAGAGTTCATCAGCAGCATATGGAGGGCCAATCATTCGGACAGGAATTTTGACCTCTGACAGTAAAAAGGCTTGCCAGGAAGAATGCAGTAAGAGTGGGAGAAAGAGAGAAAGAGGGAAAAGGGATAAAATAAATCAAGGGGATTGCAAATCACCAGCACAGACAGTGAAAGGAATTCAGTGTGAAATTTAAATGGAGGTCATCAGGCTTTAGGTGTTTACTGTGATTAACATCAGATGGAAGAAAACTCATATTGTGCAGGGAGGTTTTAAAGACAACCGTTTTAAAGGTTTAGGTAAGGTTCAGTAAGATTTTATCTGAATAAAAAACTTTTATTCAGCAAGGATACATTTAATAAATCAAAAGTGACAGTGAATATTTACAAAAGATTTTTATTTCAAATAAATGCTGTTCTTCAAAGAACCCTGAACAAAACGGCCGGTTTTCACAAAAATATACATTAAGCAGCACAGTGATTTCTGAAGGAACATGTGACACTGAAGACTGGAGGAATGATGCTGAAAACTCTAAACTTTCATCACGGGAATCAATTCTATTTTAAATAGAAAATACGTAACATTTCACAACATTGCTGTTTTTAACTGCAGTTTTGATCATTACAAACATCTGAATGGTATATTTTATGAAAGCTAAAATACTTCTTATCCATACCTGCTTCCATTTAAAATGATGCTGTCTGGAACCAAATGGCTTTCCTAACATTTACTGAACATCTGCATTCTTCCATTTTCATGCCAAGGAATCAGAATCAAAAGCAAAATAGTTTGGTTCTTTATTCCCATCGCTAATCTTAAACCTCTGGTCTCTGGAAATATTTTCCAGTGACTGGCTTTTTTATGATTTTCATCCTATATAACATATCCCAATAATAATGTCTGATACCATGATTCAAAAATAAGTAGATAGAATAATATAAATATGTATAATAGATAAATAGATTCAAATGAAATGATTAAACTATCCGAAATATTGAATAAACAAACGTGCAAGCTAAATGGCAAGGAATGTGTAAACGACAAAAAAAGATTGTAAATGACATTTAAAATATGTTTTATGCACAATCCCATGCAGCCTAGTCATGGGGTACATGATATGTTGAGGGAAAAACAATAAAAGAGAATTTGGAATGTTAAAGCAAACAAAGTCACAATGGCCCTCATTTATCAAAAGTGCGTACACCAAATTTCCAGCGTACACCTTGCGTACACCCAAACCCACGGTGACTTTGAGATTTATCAATATGGACGTTGGCGTACGGCACGCTCAAATCCTACGCCAGCTCGGGAGGTGGTGTACGCACAGGGCCGGCGCTCCGCACACGCACATCACGCACTGCGCGTAGGGCACCAAGTGCTTGGGGGGGCACCAAAAAATCTGGGTCGTGAAAAAATCATGACAATAGGCTACTAGTATAAATGACAAATAAAATATTTCTAAAAGCATGTTAATATACAAAAGCAATACAAAAGTAATATAGGCCTAGACCAAATTAGTCGAGAAAAAGGTGAATCTCTGTGCCAGTCTCCCTCTGGTGCCCCCCCCCCTTCCTCACCTCCCAGTGGTCTGTTCGATTATGCCTCAATCAATGTCAAATTTGGCAGACACCGACCTCAGACATGGCCTCGAAAAGGCACCAAGAGTCGGGGGCGGAAAAAAGAAAAAAGAAGAGACAGCGGGATGATGCTCGCGGGTCGCTTGCAGGTAAGACAATAGCCACGTTTACATGCACGTTTTTGAAGTAAAAAGTGCTGGGACAAACGCTGTTAATATGAGAGGGTGTTGCCAAGCTGTCTGTGGCATTATGCCAACATTATCTTAATAACTTCTAACGAAATAAAAAGTTTACCCCTCAGAAAAATTAACTTTCCTCTCAACATTATAACCTGGTGTGAGCGCGCCGCGGCGCGCACTCTTCAGTGGTCAAGGCGCGCGCTGTGTATCGCGTCATATAAGGACGCACACTCAAAAGTAATCGGGTCAGGTCGTTTATATGGTGAAACTTTTCGTTTGATCAGTTCATGAAAAGGTTTATCCCACCCCTCTCAAACCGATTACAATTTCATTCGGTTTGGGCATTTTTATTCCGATTGAGATGTTTATATGGAGCATTTAAGTGGTCTGGCTGTCATCAGCATCAATGGGGACGTGGCTCAGAAACTGTCATATGATGACCTGATAGCTGATTTTGCAGCTAGGAAATGTAGGCGTGTGCCTCTGTAGGGCCTCTGACAACTGATGGTAGTGAAAATGTTTAATATAGTTCTATAGAATAGCAGAATGGTCTCTTTATAGAGATGTAGTCCCTCTGTTGAGTAATTTCTACTGTGCAGTTATGCATGGTTATTTGCAGTTTAAAATGTGCACTTTAAAATTCATACTTCATAAAATTCATACACTTATACTGTTATTTGCACTAAACTTTTTTTGCACTTTTAACTTTGTGTTTACATTGTTCAGTTCCAATTATTCATTTGCAGCAGTTATTTTGGAAGGAAAGAGAACCTAACTAAGAAATTCTGAATGGTATTTATTTCTTTGGTTGGTTGGTTGGTTGGTTGGGGTGGGGGGGGCACCACCAAGCATTTGTGCTTAGGGCACCCAAATGGCTAGCGCCGGCCCTGTGTACGCACGTTTGAGTTAGTGGGGAAATGCGCAGAAAAGCAATTCCTAACACCACAAAACGCACTGACAAAGATATGCTATATGACCCACTGTAAAAAACCACAACAACAACATTTAGTGTTTATTTTTGTGCAACATGAACGTCAATGTTTAATTTGTGTGACTTTACCAAAGCGTTTGATCTGTAGGCATATGTATTCCTCCAGTCGCGAGCCTGTGCGCTTTATCTTACGTTTTAGGCCCGCGCCTGGCCCGGCAGCTGCGCACCGACTGGGACTAAAATAATTCAGACTGACAAAATAATAAAAATGGCCTTCTTCTTTTAAATAATAATAAAATCAATAAAAACGGCATTCTTCTTCTAAATAACAAGCGTCATTAAGAATAATAATCATAATAATAAGAAGAAGAATCTTACAAATTGTCATGTAATTATTAATGTGAATGAATGGTAGTACTCCGCATCACATCATCATCACTATTGTACACCCCAATACATCTGCCGTGATACGAAATTAAATGCTAATTGTTTCAAAACGTGCTGTAAAATAATGCATTGTGATGGTAATTTATCATCCAAACAGCTATTTAAACTGCTGGAGTGCGCTTCTCAACCCCCACACTAACAGTAGCTACTCGTAATTTGGATCCATATTTTGTTTTTGTGAGCGCCTTTAATCCCACTCTTTAAACTCCCAAATAAAACAATTTCGGGTTTTTTTCCACTTCCCTGGAGATGGTCTCGATGGGCGCGTCTCAATCATAGTTCAGTAGTCAGAGCACTGATCAGGGAGTCAGCCCGTTGACTTATGTCCTAATCAGTGCCCTGACTAGTGGACTAAAGAGATGATTGAGCGCGCCCGATCTCCACGTCGGAGAAGTTTCGTTTCTTTGCCGTCTTCTGTTTGTCCATGGCGTAAAATGAGGGCGTGCGGGAGGCGGAGACTTGAATATATAGGGGCGTGTTATTCTAATGACGATCGTTTTCAGCCGCCGCATTTATCAAGGGCAAGTATTGCGTACACCTGAATTGCAGAGGTGCGCACAGTTTCATAAATCAGGCGGTGAGAGGAGTGTAAGCATAATCTTACGCCAACATATACACCCGTTTCTACGCAAGATTGATAAATGAGGGCCAATGTGAGGTGGCTCCAAACAGGGCCCATGCTTGTAATTACTGGCCAAAGACAAAATCTTTATGGATGGGTGGCAGCGTAAGGACACATTTAGTGGCCGGCCCCTTGTCTCAGGGCACAGGACATTCCTGGGTGATGACCCAGGTGCGCTAAACTAAAAATAATGCAAAGAACATTCCTTAATTCAGCTCCTGAAGAAACCACTGATTCATAGTTTTAATAGACTCAAGTAATGGCTGCAATTGAAGTTGACTCACTGGATGGCATCACATGCTTTCCTCAGGGTCTTCTTTACGCATAAAGATAAAACTCAATTAAAAAAAAAAAAAAAAAAAAAAAAAAAGAGCCTGTGGCTGAAGACACAACCTCACATCACAAAAGTAATTTAAAACTATATTCTTTGTATACAATCTTTAATATTAGCACACAATTCAGTCATATCAATGGCACTGCCACACCGTCTAGACGACATAACCTCCACTGTAATAAAAGAATCCCATCAGCGCTTGACTGAAACATCAACTGACCAGCAGACAAGGTTCAAATGTTACGGAGAGGGGAAGATTCCGTTGATCCAGGTCTTGTGATGGGCTCTATATAAAACAAGGAGGGGTTGATAATCCTCTAATACAATCAGCCCAGCAGCAGACATGTGAATTCTATCTACCGAGGGCACAAACATTAAACACTGCAACAAAACAAGAGATAAAAATATTTTCAACATTCCCGGAGAGAGCATGATATCAGGAGTTTAAGAAGGGCATCTATAAAGGTCTGAGATGTGACATTAATTATCTGAAACAGAACAAGTAATAATCAGATCACACTGTAAAAACAAAACAAAAGATGAATTCAGTTGAAAGTATGGCATCCAGCTGCAAAGCTTTTTCAGAGTAGTAGTTCTCAGTAGTAGCATAACGGATTTTCTAATTTAGATTGGATGTTGTCTCATTCAGAATTGGTTGTAAGCTTAAACAGCTGCGTACCCCTGAAGCCAGGAAATTCATAGTTAGCAGGACTCAAAATATCAAGGCAGTCAATTAGATCACAAATTTAAGTTAATAAACCCCAATATTAAATTAATAGAACTTTAGATTGTGGTTTTGTGCTAAATACATAAATATGAAGTTAGCTAACTCAAACAGTTTATTTGGTAACAATTTAAAATATGGTCCCATTGGTTAACATTAGTTAACAAATGTTAAAGGTGCACTATGTAGTATTTTTGCAGTAAAATATCCAAAAACCACAAGGCCAGTGTTATATATTTTTTTGTTCAGTTCAGTTCTTACAATATCCCAAATGTTTACAACTATTGAAACTATAGAAAATTGCTATTTTAACAAAGGATCTGAGGGAGTTGCCTGTCAATTGCGTCATATCTGCGTTACCCTGTGGTTTCTGGTTTTATTTTGTTTTATTTCTAGTTTTATAACAAGTGTCACAGCAGCCGCTGAGTGAACACGCAGAGTAACATTGTAACATCATTTTAAACACACTTGAATGTATCTAATATGATAAACAGAGCTGCGTTACCTCATACTCATGATAGGAACATCGGAAATGGCGTCGGTGACTGTGTCCCTTCATAATGAAAGTCCCGCTGCTCGTAAGCTGCGTGTTTGCATAATAATCGCTCCAGAGGCCTTGCTCAGCTCCACAACCCTCGCTCCTGCTCTGCTTCATACTACAGTAACGTTCATAATGCATCCATGAGCATGATTTCTGCTCGAATCCAATCTCGATTCTTTTCCACTGGCTGTGGAACATTTAAAAAAAGCTCCTATTTGTATGGGATTAGTATTATCTGGGGACAGCTGGTGATTTATAGTAATTGTAATCCCGTGGGAATCACCCATGTCTGTAATTTGTGAAGTAAAAATTTCCCAGCAGGCGATTAGGCTGATCGTAAATAATTTTTGCAAGGTTTTGTTTCCATTCATAATGCACCCAGTTATGAAGGCAAGGCAAGGCAAGTTTATTTGTATAGCACATTTCATACCCAATGGCAGTTCAAAGTGCTTTACATAGAAATTAATTAAAACAGTGGTAACAAATGCATGAGAAAAAAAGAATACCATATGGATACCTTAATAATAATAATAATAATAATAATAATAATAATAATAATAATAATAATAATAATTAAAAAAAATTAAGATAAAATGGTCAGATCCACAATAATGGTCTGATATAAAAATAAAACATTCTTCAGTTTACAGCCTACATACATGTACCATCTTTATTAGAACACCTCTCATTCATTTCTTTCTCATTCACGTTCATAACATCCATTTTAATCACTATTCCCTGATTTTTACTCAGGAACCTTCTTGTTAAACCCATTCTCACTCATCATACCCTCCACAGATTTACACATACTCAAACCTTATTGTCAAACTTACTATTTCCATCAAACCCAGTTTTCACTCATCATATTTAACTCAAATGAACATATAAAATAACAATGAATTCCCGTGCGGCCGCACAAATTATACTTTCACTTTAGAGTACCAATTTGGGAGCAAATTGCTTGAATGGTGTGTTTAATATTAATATCAATACTATTCTTAATTAAAAAAAAACATAACAACAGTGTTGCACTGTACAATGTACAAATGATACATATGACTGTTTATGATTTCATACAGCTAGGCTATATCTATAAAAATAAAAATAAAATAAAAACATTTACAAGTCTTGACATCATATCCGGGAGATAAGTCAGTAAATTCGAGTAATATCACAGGCTTTGCCGTGTGAATGTGAAATGTGCAATGCAAAATACTGAAGTGGGGGAGTAATTTCCCTACATAATACTAATCCCAAGTGAATAGGGCTAAATGAACTAATGCTGAACAGAGGTGTTGTTCATGGTTAGTTTATGTTACCTAATGCATTAACCATGTCAACTAATACAACCTTATTGTAAAGTGTTACCAGGTATGGATTGGTAACATTATTAATGTTTTAACTAACATTAACTAACAACGAGCCATTCAGAGTAATTATTAATCTTGGTTAAATGTAAGTTTACCTCTGTGTCGCCATCTCTGTTTGAACCCTGAAAATGCAGTTATTTGCGGAGTTATATCTTTACGTGGGTTGTGCATCAGCATGCTACTCAGCATGAATCAGAAGTTTTGAGGTGTATGTGTGGGTTGTCTATCAACGCACCAGTTGTCAACTGATTGTCGTTTTGAACTTTCTGTTACAAAGACCGCCATCAAAATGACAAGTTTAATTACATTTCAGCTGCTGTAAGAAGAGGCCACAAACGATCCTATAGGAGAGACTCCTTGTATGAATACAAACGTGACATAAGGACCCAAAGACGAATGTCGGAAGCTCATATTTCCCATGGAAAGCTAGCAGTAGCCTAACACTCTAAATTACTAAAATTATAACACACTACAAGCTTACTTTTGTGAAATGGGCTAAGTAGGAGATCGTTTTGAACGCTGGCTGGTTATACTTGCTCAAAAATAGATTTGAAAGAATTTTTAACCAAATAAAGTTGCAGACTGCAGCTTTAATGACAGTTGATAAATACAGTTGATCATTGTTTGTTTATGTTAGTTTAAGTGCATTAACTAATGTTGTCAAATACAACTTTTAATTTTAATAAATATAAATGTATTAGTAAATGTTGAAATTAACATTAACCAAGATTAATAAATGCTTTACAAGTATACTTCATGTTAACCAGTGTACGTAGTTAACTAATGTTAACAAATGAAACTTTATTGTGAAGTTTTGGAGGTTTGTGTAAAGATTTTGGAAGTTGGTCTCAAATTAACCCCCCCCCACGCCCCCCCCTCCCCGCAACCCCCCACCCCCCGCCACCACCACCACCACCACCGCCACCAAAAAAGAGTTGAAATCAAAAGAGTTGATTTCTTATCATTTATTGTATGATGTGATTTGTACAGAAAAATTAGATAAAAAAAATATGATAGTTTACCCCTAACCTCATGCCTAAACATATCCGTCAGAGGAGCGTAAACAGATGTATGAAAATGTACAAATGAGATTACAAATTCATACAAATTAGCATTTAGCGAATTAGTGAGTACATAGCATTTATTCTACAGTAGGCTACTTTTTTATACAGTCACACTACTGAGTACCTGCAAGGATTTTTTGTTTTCTGTTTTATTTCCATTTTTATGTTCAAATACTTTCTCCTATTCAGTTTAATATGCTGAGACAAATATTTGTAGTTTGAAGAAAAATATATATAAATAATAATAATTGTAACTGTGGCTCTGTGATCTGTGTATCAGAATAGTATTCAGTTTCACCTCAGCCAGTCTGGCATGGCATGGCAACAGCTCAACCAATGGTGTGAGTTTGGGGCGGGGCTACCTGTTTGTCTGACCAATGACAGGCAGGGAGAGTGTTGTTAGGAAACCTGTTTGAAAATAGTAATTTATACATTTCCTGAGGTGAAACGTAAATGACACCTTTCAGCTTTAAAGACTGTAGTGTAAGATGAGTTCTGCATCATTCCAGGTAATTAAGGAGTCTAATTATGACTTTAATACCTCAGGTAGATTAACATTAATCATGCACCACTCTTGTGAGACTAATAACATAATATTTTATAAACTATATATATTAACTCATATTAAATGCATGAGTTTACAATAGAGAGTTACCTAAATGCTAACATCACAGTGGAATGGATGGATGAGAGGCCAACTCTCTTCTTTTCTTGAACGAAGGCTTTCAGGTGTAAAATAGATCAAATTCTCTGGAGAGCTGCATATTGATGAGAAGCAGAGCAGGGAGTGAAAGAGAGAGAATAAGAAAAAGCACTGAGAAAAAAATCACTGCAGCACATTTATGTGCTCATTAAAGTAGCTTTTTGAGGTTGATCAAACGTCGTAATTGATTTTTGTGGACCATGCTAACAGATATCTGTATAAATTGCGTCATCTCTCAATGAATCAAACACTTATTTCAACAGACCAATGCATGTACTCTAGCAATTGCTATATGATCCACAAACAGAAAGGCTTGGCAAAGAACAACACGCAACCAGAGAGACGGAGATGTGTCTGCACCATCTCACATTTTTAATGTTTTTGCTCCAGAGGTGAAGCGAATGCATCACAGGCGTACACAATCATTTAGTAAAAACTACTCACCAATAACACTGACATGCATTCAAACCCTTTCACGGCCTTCAGAGTTAAACACAGCAGTTAATGTACTGTGAAAGTGTAAAAATGTGAGGCAAATGGAAAGTAAACACTGGGGGCAAGCCAAACTCGACAATTCTATCCATTGCAGAACATTATGACTGTACATTACAGAAAATTTTGATTATGACTGACATTATGAGCTGGCTGCCTAAAAGACTGGTTTTACTATGAATTCCATACTGGTGTTGTGCTGGACATCTATAGCAAAACCAGTCAAGCTTATTGACCAGCCTAGTACATTTAATGGAGCTCAAATTATCTGTAATATGATATATAGACTAATATAAGAATATTAATACTTTATCAAAATTTGTTAAAAAAATTAAAAATACATTATATATATATATATATATATATATATATATATATATATATATATATATATATATATATATATATATATATATATATATATATATATATATATATATATATATATATATATATATATATATATATATAACTTCCCTGAGATTCACTATAAATCTTGTCCTATTTATGGAGTGAATTCAATCCAGTTCATCATAGCTACATCATAGCTACCATGCTGAGAAAATAACTGCAATTAATGCCACAGCGCTTGCTATGATCTTCACTAAAAGAGTTTCAGCACTGATAGAATCAGCTAATAATATATAGGGCTTAACATGCTACAACTCCCACGGCCCCTTTAGAGCCGAAAGAGATAATCAAGAGCATCTTGGGAAAAAGCAGTTTTGAATAGTGCTGACTGGACAGAATGAAATTGAGCCATGTTTCATTCCAGAATATCCTAAACATGCAATAAAGCTCATCCACACCTCGAGACATAAAACTGTGGAGTTTGCAGTTCTGTTCCTCATGGATGGAGCATCTCCCCATCTTCTTGTGACAATCATAAAGCTGTTAAGTATCTTTATGCCATTTGCTTGGGATTATTGGGAGAGTTCTGCTTTTGTAGGAACACCCACAATGCCTCTGTACAACAGATTTTTCATTACAGCGTTAAACCTGGAGACGATGAAAAAGAACAACATGTCCTCCAACCAATATGCCTATATAGGTAGTTTGTCACGTCCTTAAAATACGACCCATAGGAACGTTTACTAAAGTTGCGCCCCTATCAACAATATTTTAATTAATTATATACGACGCACAGGAGCGTTTTCTAAAGTTGTGCTCCTATTGACAGCAGGACACTTTCATTTTAAAGCATTTTTCCCTTTTATCTGCTTAATATTTTAGGTTTTGCATAGCTTAGTTGCTAAAGCATTGCACTACACAACAGAAACATATGATCGTGCGATCATGAGTTCGATCCCAGGGAACACATGTGCTCATAAAATGTGTATGCACTAAAAATACCTAAAACAATTAAAACCGGGTAGGTTTAGGGATGGGGTGGGTGTAGTTGTAAATTAAAAAAATATATTTTTGCTAAATGGAAATATGACAAATGGTGGTAAAAAAAAAGTCCACACACTGCATTAAAATGAACACACATTTTGATTGGTAACGAAATTCATACCTCATTTCATGATGTCAGATGTAACACGATACTGTCATTATTTTTATTAGAGGGCGCATGACTTTAAAACGTAAATATAGGTTGTAATAAGGTGACTGAAAAACGACCTATAGAGTCGTATTTTTTTGGAGGATAGGTTGAAAAAGAAGGATGACATAACATGGTGACACATAGGAGGGGGTTCTGGAGGGGGACGAGGACATGGCGAAATGATGCAGGGATGCAGAAGTGAAGGGATGGTGCCAGGATGTGGTGAAGGTGTGGTGATGGCAGGAGAATGAAACCAAGGGATGGTGATGGTGGGACGACGATCCCCTGGCAGTGATTATGGTGATTGCATCAGCCCACAACAGAGACGAAGGAAGGAGGAGCCGAGATGTTCTTGGCTTGGCTGACGACATCTAGGGGATGACCGATGGAGACTGAGCCGGTGGATCCGTGGGCGCAGACCGAGGATAGTGGGAGATGAGCGACATCACTGGTGCCGGAGACCCAGGAGATGTTGCGGCGATGAGTGCTGTAGGTGGAGCCAGAGTATCCGAGGACTGGGGCAATGACGGTGCAACAGAGGACAGAGGCGATGCTGATGGGAAGCAGGATACTGCTGCAGCCAACGGGGTGGAGGGATGGAACGCAGTGGATGGCCCGTAAGTCCATGCCGGAAGTGGTGTGATGACTGACCAAGGGGGAGGCAGTGGGACGAGTGAACTTGGAAGAGCTACTAGGCTGAGGGACTCTTTTTGAGCTGAAGGTGGGAGCAGCCAAGACAGAGCCAACAGGTTGACGGGCCAAGATGGACCAAAGAGATCTGAGGATCCTCCTGGACAAGCCCTGCTGGTGGTTGCATGACCTGCTGCTCGAGGTCCTGGCAGGATATTCCCAGAAACGGTGCAGGGCTGCAATATTCCAGTAGCGCTTGGGCTGGAGGACTGGCTGAGCTCTGTGGCGATGGTGAAGCAATCAATCAAAGTGGTTATTCTGAACAGACTGCGGAGTCACAGTTGTCTTTTGACAATAAAGATGATTCAGATACCGGGTGGGATGGGGTGGGAGGTGACAAGGCCCCATCGAAATCTATCAGCCAGTCCTCCACTTCCATTCCCTTGGCTGCTGGTGTCACTGGCTCACATCCCTGGTCAGATCCATGCTGGGACTCCTGGTCAGCTCTGTCTTCTGGTACTTGGGCTCTGGCTCACTCGTCACGGCGGTTGCGGCTCTCCTCACTCTCCTCAACATCTCTCATCTCTCCTCAAGATCTCCTCACGACTCAGTCTGCGGGGAGCTCACGTGACTTCTCAGCCATTGCTGGTGGTGAAATTGGCTCAAGCTCTGGCAGTGTCCTTGGTTGGGGCCAGACACTCTTCAGACACCGGATGAGGGTTTCTTTCCAGGTCAATCCGGTGGTGTCTGGGAGGTCAACAGGATGGTAAAAGTTTGCCCTGATCCAGAACATTGACGGAAAAAATGAGGAAATCGGTACTGCCGAAATAAATTGAGCGCTTATTTCCATTATGGAGGTCTGGCCATCTGTCACGGTGTATGCAGGCAGGTAAATACAGTTCCAAATGTAGTTTAATTGTAAATACTCTAAAAACAGGCAGAGAGATAATAGCACAACACAACTTAATTACGGTGACTGGACAAGGAGTGCAGGGGAAGGAACCACTTAAGGCCTGTTTAAGCTACGTAAGACACATTTAGCTGTATAGGTATACATTTTGAGGGAAAAAAGAAGATTGGATTAGGAAAGTTCTGGCTTTGTGTGGACGGGGCCTAAGTAGCAACACAAACAAGGATGATAATTAACACACAGCTGACACATTATGAACGAATAATGACGGTAACGATGGTGATAAACAAGTGGCAGGAGTCAGATCAAAGAAACGTGACAAATAAAAACAAACTGAAAGTCCATGAACAAAACTAAACAGAATGGTGACAAATGTACTGTTTTAATTTGATTTTGTATTGTATTTTTGTTTTTGTTTTGTTTAGCTGTAATATAAACCCTTAATCAGTCTTTAGGGACATGAGGCAAATCTTAGTCTCTTTATCACAAATCTCCAGGAGCCTAAAGCTGACATTCATGCCTGATATTTTACCCCTCAACCAATGTCTGCTGTTTACTTCAGGATTCCTGAGGATTTCTATTAAAACCAGGCATTGTCTGGATCATTGAGCCAAAATATCAGATCTCAAGACTGCATTTAGCCCTTTTACTGATAGACATTTCTTAATGGTCTGTCCAGAGGTCTGGACGGTCCCCAGTCTTGCTTTGAATTGGTCTGAGTGACAGCAGAGAAATTCTAGAAAATACAAGATAAGAGCTCAGCCTCCCAGCAGCAGTCAACGGTATGAAACTGATATGTATTTTGGAAGGGCCTGATGTTCAATGTATTAGTTGAAGTATTATTAAGGTTTATAAAACTGAAATGAACAAGGAAATTTCAGCTGTTGAAAAAGCACAACAACTCTTCCTGCTGATTCTGGGAGACTAATGGTATCTGATGCGTTTTCCATGATTATGTTTGATCGGCAAGTAATACCTAAAAGCGGCAGGGAATGTGGGCTTCCTACTGCGTATATTATACAAAACAGATCAAACCTAAATGGATGATGGCAAGGCAGCATTAAATATTTCAGCTGTACTGAGTCTGCCTATGGAATTGAACTATGTGTAGAACATAACAAAAACATTGAACCTAAACCATGAAAATAAAAATAAAATCGACTCCATGTACAATGCTGAAGGGAAATTGTAACGGTTGAGGAAAAAGCATAATTGCTTTAATTCATATAATATTATTGCTTTTTATATGGTAGGCCTACTTATTATTTTAGCAGCAAAGTATGAACCTTTTTGGGACCTACTTATTTTATTTGTAATATACTGTACTTTCAAATAAAATGTTTATTGCATATCATTACATTATAGTTACTTTATTTCATAACTTGTTTTACCATGGCTTTGAATCTTGTAAGGACCATCATCTTGTCTCGGACTGTATCTGTTGTTTATGCTAATTTTCAACCAACAACCTAGAGCTAAAATACACATTGAAATTAAATGTGTACACTCGAAACACCCGAACACTCAAAATAATTAATTGGTCTGATTAGTGCCAACTCAAAATAAACAAATTAGTTCAAACTAATCAGCTTTATTGAGAATTTTGAACTTTCCTTTTGAGTTCTCAAAACTGACACATTTTAATCTGAATTGTTTCATTGGTTTGAACAATGAAACAAACATTTGAACTTATTTCTTTTAATACAGAAAAACTTAAATTGAACCGAAACTGGGCTGGGATTTATATTTCCCAGCATGTTTTGCCATGACATTCAAAGAGGTTTAGCCATAGACTGTAAAAAATATGGATGTAGTGTCCGTGATGTCACCCATAGGATTCCAATAAGCCGTTCTGATGCTTAAAGTAGAGACGAGCTGGGCATTTCCATCTTGGCAAAGAGGCTGGATGTGGGCGGACCTTACGTGACACAATGACTATAGACAGCATATAAATAACTGTCACTCAAAGTAAACACGCCCTTATTTTCATGCAGAATTTTAAGGCTTCATGTAAATGAATAAATTATTTTTAAAAAATCACCCCATTACAGTTGTCATGAAGGGCAAAATTACCTGTATAGACCAAAACCACAATTTGTACCAGGCTGTAAACATGTTTTATTCTGCTGTAAAGTTGGGTATACTTTACAATACTTCCATACTGGCTTCAAGAGAGGCTGCGTGAGGTTGCTGCTTGGTTTTAGCATATTTTATTTCATGAACATCTCTCACAAATTGAAAAGATAGCTTAACTCTTGGTTTTGCAGTACACTGCAGCTCAGTTGCAAAGTGACCTGTGCCGAACATGAGAACAATCCCAATCAAAAGAGACAGATAGAGAAGGTGATGAAAATGAGTGCAGACAAGTGGGGGAAAGCAGAAAAACAAAGACTTTTGATGCATTTAAACTATAACATCAAAACAAACCCCATCTAAATGAAGAAAAGAGCACAAAGGAAGAAAAAAAATGTGAGGAAGGGTTTGGAGGTCTATATGAAAATAGCACAATGTAAGAGATCCTGGAAATCTGTTCTGGTTAAATCCAGCAGGAAGCATGCGCCCGCACAGCAGAGTAAGAAGCAATGTTTAAATTGGAGCTCAGCGAGTGGGATCAACCAGTCATCACACACAACAAGCTTTGTCATGTTCCACCACTATCACCACACCATAACATATCAGATTCTCAGACAAGTGCTAAATGCAGAATACGAGTAATTAATTTCCAATCTTGATGAGCTTAAGTATTATTATTATTATTATTATTAATAATAATAATAATAATAATAATAATACATTTTATTTATAACATACTTTTCATTCCAACGAATTCCAAAGTGCTACACAGGAAAAAAATACAAAAATGAATAAAAAGTAAAAATATAGAATAATAAAAACAATCAACACATAAAAGCCTTTCTGAACAGAAAAGTATTCAGTTCTGCTTTAAGATGGTCCAGGATATTACATTCTATCACAAATTAAACATTTGCAGTGATATATCAGAGATGGATCTTGCATGTTTACCCACAATATTTGTAGTGTTGCTGTTATTCGCAGTGGAAGAGGAGTACTGAATATTGATTCGCCATTGATTCTGAGCTTTCTGAGATTCAGAGGGTGCAAATGCAACCTTTTATTTATATATATTTATTTAACCTTCTTTATATATATATATATATATATATATATATATATATATATATATATATATATATATATATATATATATATATATATATATATATTAGGGCCGGGACTCGATTTAAAAAAATAATCTAATTAATTAGAGGCTTTGTAATTAATTAATCGAAATTAATCGCATTTTAATTGCATATCAATATTTGACCTGAGAATGAGAAGTAATTTTTCACATGGATTTTTAGTATATCATTGAATAATGACTGAATACATAAGCTGAATCAACAAAATATTGTTTCATATTTATTTCAGTCCAGCAGACCAGTGCAATGTTTGCCATTAAGTGTAGAAAAAGCATATTTGTGATATTTGAGGCTCAATGTGCTGCGGTGATATGCAAATTCCTTGTTGTATAGCTTGCACACAACCATGCTCTTGTCGACGCTTCCATCCTTTTACAAAACAAAATTTCCCATCCACGGGGCCAAGCAAAGCGGTCTCATCAGCTTCTTCGTTTATGTTCACTATGGTTTGTTGTTGTCGTGACTCGTGAACGCTAGTTGGTGTTCCAGTATAATCGGTCCGTCGAAACTCATTCATTAAAAAATGTTCCGCAGTGCAAAAATAAGTGTGGTTTAAATTGTTATTATTATTTTTTTTTTTTTGGGGGGGGGGGGGGGGGTAAATTAATCTTAATTAAAGTGTTAAAGTCCCGTAATTAATTCATCTTAATTAACTATATATATATATATATATATATATATATATATATACACACACACACACACACACACACACACACACACACACACACACTCACACACACTCACACACACTCACACACACTCACACACACACACACACAGATACTAGAATGCCTATTTCCAATTAGCTAATGAGTATATTTCCAAACTGCTTATCCTGGTTACATCTTAGTCTCACATGACTTATAATATTTGATTTCCAATTATATATATATATATATATATATATATATATATATATATATATATATATATATATAGGGCATTTCAGAATGTTTGTAAACAATTGGCACCA